>NC_056005.1:79629611-79962653 GCF_018446385.1 Zingiber officinale | reverse complement strand
AGGATCCGAATATGCGGCGTAGATGGTTAGAACTAGTCAAAGATTATGACATAGATATCCTCTACCATCCGGGAAAAACTAATAAGGTAGCAGACGCACTCAGCAGGAAGTCCAGTGCTACCTTATTATCTTTAGACTATGTCACCACCCCTAAGGAAGGAGATTACGGCCTTTAGTCTCGAGCTTATAGTCGGACAACTTTCCACTATGACCTTAGAGTCTACCTTGCTTGGTGATATTCAGTCAGCTCAGGATCAGGACCCTGAAATTCAGAAAATCAAGCAAGGGCTAGCAGAATCGGAAAGTGGAGAATTCAGAGTGTCCGACAGCGGGGTGTTGTATTTTGGCGACAGACTCTGTGTTCCAGATCAGGAGGAGCTACGGAGACAGATTTTAGACGAGGCTCACAGGACTCCCTACGCGATGCATCCAGGCTCCACCAAAATGTATCAAGACCTGAAGAAACGCTTTTGGTGGCCCGGGATGAAGCGAGACATCGCCAGATATGTTAGCATCTGCCTCACCTGTCAGAGGGTCAAGGCAGAACATCAGCGACCAGGAGGAGTTCTGCAGCCTATACAGATTCCAGAATGGAAGTGGGAGGATATCTCCATGGATTTCATAGTGGGACTACCCAGAACCACGAATGGTTTTGATGCCATCTGGGTAATAGTCGACAGGTTGACTAAATCAGCCCACTTTTTAGCTATCAAGATATCCTACTCTATGGAGAAGCTAGCTCAGTTGTATCTCCAGGAGATTGTCAGATTGCATGGAGTCCCACGAACCATTATATCAGACAGAGACAGCAGGTTTACATCACACTTCTGGAAGTGTGTACAGTCAGCTATGGGCACCCAGTTAAAATTCAGCACAGCCTTCCATCCTCAGACAGATGGTCAGACGGAGCGAGTAAATCAGGTACTCGAAGATATGCTCCGAGCTTGTGCCCTAGATTTCAAGGGAAGTTGGTGCAAATATCTGAGTCTAGCGGAATTTGCATACAACAACAGTTATCAGGCCACTATCGGCATGGCACCCTATGAGGCACTCTATGGGCGGAGGTGCAGATCACCAATCTGCTGGTATGAGAGTGGGGAACAGAAGGAACTAGAGCTTCAGACAGATCTAGTAGCAGATACCACAGCAGCCATACGGCAGATTCGCCAGAGGATAGAGACAGCACAGAGCCGTCAGAAGAGCTATGTCGATACACGACGCAGACCCCTAGAGTTTTCAGTTGGGGATACAGTTTTCCTCAGAGTAGCTCCCATGAAGGGAGTCATGCGTTTCGGGAAGAAGGGCAAGCTAGCTCCCAGATATGTGGGACCATACCTTATTACGAAGAGAGTGGGCAAGGTAGCATATGAGCTAGAGCTACCTCAGGAGATGTCAGCGATCCAAGCGTATTTCATGTTTCCATCAAGAAGCATATTCCGAGGCGCCACCGGTGATTGAGCCCCGGTTAGTACAGTCCGTGATGATCTCAGCTATGATACTATTTAGATAATAGACCGAGCAATAAAGAAATTACGGAACAAGGAAGTACCATTAGTTAAAGTCAGCTGGCAAAATCAGAGGCGACTTGGGAGACAGAGGCAGCATGAGACAGAATGTTTTAAGTTCGAGGACGAACTTTTATAAGGTATGGGGATTGTAAAGCCGAAAAATTCCCAAATTTATTTTAGAATTATTCTATGATTTTCTGGAATTATTAGATATTTTTCCGAAATTTTCCGAGTGGAAGTAGCAAAAACAAATAGGTCGTAAAATAGCTTAGGGGGAATCGAACCGAGACCTATGGTGTAAGGGATAATGTTAGTAACCAGTTGAACCCAGAGAGGGCCGTGCTGAAAGGAAGGAGAACCAAATATATTTATATTAGAGTTGGGTTCATTAAACCACTTAATATAAATAATAAACTTAAGTGGGGTTTGGTTTATTTTGGTTCGGCACCTCTTCACCTCACGACACTTTCTCTTCCAAAACCTCACCGCCGCCTCTCCCTTCTTCTCCTCTTCCTCACGCACGGCACACCAAGGCAAGGGTCCATAGGATCATCTTCCGGCGACGACTCCAACACGAAGGGTTCTTCTCCGCGAGAGGAACGCGAAGCGGTTCGTCGAGCGGACAGTTTTCCGGAAACACCTAGCGAATAGAATCGTAAGAAAACCTTACGATTGAGGTAAGAAACCCCTCACCTGCAGTATAATTGCTCTCGCTTGTTAGTTTTGGCGTTAGTTCAGTAATTTTATAGTTTTCAGTTTTAGGGCATGCTTTTAGTGCACACCAAGCATTCGGTAGAATGCCCAGTTCAGAAGGATGTACCAATAGGCGTCCTAACAGCATATAAAATGTAATAGAAACATTTTATTCAGTTTATTATTAGTTATTACAGCTATATGGATCAGATATCCATTGGGTGGGCTCCCGCAGTAGCCTCTAGGTTCAGATAACCTAGCTCTAGGTTCAGACAACCTAGAATAGCAAAGTAAAATAAAACAGTATTCAGTATTTTACTTTTATTCAGTTGGCACTGTACTTGGATCAGATATCCATGGGCTGGACTCCCACAGTCGTCCCTAGGTTCAGATAACCTAGTAACCCTGCTGGATTCGGAACTTGCAATCCCGGGTCTCGTAGGGATGCGCGCACAGTAAGTACAGGCCCCAGCAGCATGTTTAGTATTTTCATCTATTATATGTATAGTTTTCAAATTTGAAACCAGTGATGAGAACACTAATTTAGCTTTCAGTTCAGTTCAGGTTCAGTTTACATGATTTGAGTTCATGTACAGATTTAGACATATGCATGACTAGTTCAGTTTCATGCTCAGTTTATATGTTATGCCATGTTTCAGTTCCAGTTTATGCTTTGTTTGATATGCCATGCCATGCTTGCATGTTCAGTATGTTTTTCAAACAACATGATTTAAAATCATATTCGCATCGTATGCATGATTTAGTGAGGTAGATGGTTTCTTACTAAGCTTTAAGCTTACAGGTACTACTTTTCTTATACTGCAGATACAGGTAAAGGAAAAGTGGACTAGCGGAGGCTGGAGGCGATGCTACAATGATGTGTGTGTGCAAGGGGTCGGAATAAAGATCCTTGGGATCTACACGCTTTTAATTCAGTTTTAGTACTTAACACGTCTGGTTTTATGAATTAGTCTTGTTACAGTTTAGTGAACTATATCTTGTTTAGTCATCATGTTTAGAATATGAGTATTCACATTCTTGAGTGTTTTCATGTATCTAGAACTGGTCTCTGTGAGTTGTGGCACGTTCGAGTGCGGAAGTTCTGAAATCGAAACTCGAAGAGAAATTGGATCGGTCCGCCGACCGATCCGTTCTAAAGATCAGGATCTGGATCGGTCGGCCACCGATCGAGCCTCAGATACAATGTTATCAGATGCTATCGATCGATCGTCCGTCGATCGATCCAAGACCGAAGAGAGTTCGGGGCGAAATCTGCGATCAGCGATCGGTCGGCCGACCGATCGGATCACTGGATCGATCGACAGACCGATCCAGACAGGCACGAAAGCGCACCGATCGGTCTACCGACCGATCAAGTGCTCCTTCGGTAGACCGATCCAGATGCGAACAGAACGCAGCAGAAGCACGGAGGCTCACTGATCGGTCTCCCGACCGATCCAGAGGGTGCATCCGTGCCAGTATCAGCTGGAACGATCTGTGAATCGTTCCGAAGGCTCAATCGACTTACGGATCGGTTGAAATGTCTGACTGCAGCTAGCAGGACATCCAAGAGGCATAGATTGTCTCTCCTAGCATGTGTACAACACTCAGGTACTCCTAGAATGTCAGGTTAAGACTTTACAGTAATTAGTTTAGCAAATTTCAAATTTGCTCAGTTTTCCGCACAGTATTTTCAGTAGTTAATGTAGCGATCCGGCTCACAGCCTGGTACCCAGGAGTCGGGTCGTTACACCGGGCGCCCAGAATGCAAAACTCTATCTCATCGCAACCGTGGAGCACGCTGATTGGCTAGGCTGACATCATAGTCCAAGCGCCCGGAAGGGATCCGGGTGCTCAGAACTACTTATATAAGCAGTCTTCCACCAAGAGCCAAACACAACTTCTTCTACGATTGCTCTATTGCGCGCTACTCCAAAGACGCTCCTGCGATGCTGCGAAGCTCCTCCGACAACCTGCAACTTAGTTTCCTTTTCCTTGTTGTCGGTAATTTTTATAGTTTGTGTACTAAATTGTATAATACATTTTGTGAATTATTAGTGATTACCCAATGTAAACACTCTCACGTGCGGGCCTTAGAGTAGGAGTCAACGAAGGCTCCGAACTAATTAAAATTGGTTTGTTAGCGTTGCTTCAATTTTTCTATTTCCGTTGTGTACTCGATTTATGATTTTCAACGATCGCTATTCACCCCCCCTCTCCTCTAGCGAACCTTATGACCCAACAAGTGGTATCAGAGCAGGTACCATTCTGATTTGGTGCAACCACCAATCAAGCAAAGGGGGTGATTTTTTTTCTTCTCGATTTTAAGTTTTTTGACATAATCCAAATTAGTGTAATTACCTCTTTAGAAAATTCTTTTTCGTAACAAATTAAACTGAACTGGTGTAACACCAATTCAGTCTTAAATTTTTACTTTTTCTCCCACACTGCTAAATCTAAGACCAAGTCTTGGGATTCTTTCCCTTGTTTCTTTGTGTGCAAGAATTATGGCCCAAATCGAGGGATTTAGCACTATCCGTCCTCCCCTCTTCAACGGCGATGACTTCTCATACTGGAAGAAGTGAATGGAGGTCTATCTAAAAACCGACTTCAACTAGTGGTTCAGCATCACCAGAGGCTATAACGCACCCGTCGACAACTCCCAAAATTCAATGGACCTAGAACAGTGGAATCCGGAGATGAAGAAGAATGTCCAAATAGACTTCAAAGCTCTCAACACCCTCCAGTGTCGGCTAATGAAGGAGGACTGAACCACATCGACCCATATGAAAATGCAAAAGAACTGTGGGACAAGCTCATCGAACTACACGAGGGAACCAGTGATGCGAAGGTAACCAAACGAGACCTCTACTTAAATAAGTTATTTAATATTAAAATGCAGGAAGGAGAATCTACGAGTCAACTCCACGTGAGGATAAAGGGTATCCTCAACAGGCTTCACACTATCGACCACCAAATGGAGAACCGCAATCTAATAGGGTATGCCCTGAATGCATTTCCTTAAATTGCACTGTGGACATCCATCGTGGATGCTTACAAGATTTCGAAGAATCTTTCTAAATTAAAACTTAACGAATTATTTTGTGAACTCGAACTCTATGAGTAGATTAACTCAAAACAGGCTGAGAAAGGAATTGCTCTTTTTGCAGGTTCCTCCAAGGAAAAGTCAAGAACCAAACCTAAATCTGAAGGTGAGTCTGACCAAGACTCAGAAGATGAAGAATACCTGATGAACTTGGTAAGAAAAATGTTCACCAGGAGAAAGAAGAACTTCAGTAGAAATGGCTTGCAGAAGATCAACTCCACTATAATACAAAAAATGTGACATACTTCGGATGCAACAAGAAGGGTCACTACAAGAACGAGTGCCTAAAGCTGAAGAATGAAAAAAATAAAACAACCAAGAAGAAAGCACTCAAGGTGACGTGGGATAAATCATCAGATGAATCGGATGCCGAAGATCAGAAGCACTGAAGCTACCTCTTGCTGATGGCCTACGAATTAGAATCAGAGGACGAATCGGAAGACGAGTCCGAACCCGAATCAAGCCACGAGTCCATACTCGTTTCTGAAGGTTCCGATGAGCTATACTTTAATTTAAGCAAAAAGATTTTTAAATTCATCGCATGCTTAAATAGAAAATTAATTGAAAATGGAAATCAAAATAAAATGCTTCTTGAGGAAAACCAACAACTCAAGGAACAAATTGAAAATCCAAATCAAATTATAAAGCTTGAGGAGGACAACTCAATATTAAAAATTGAAATTAATAAACTTAAAGGATTGTTAGAAAACTTTACAACTAGATCTAAAAACTTGGATTTAATTCTAAAAAATCAAAAAAGTGTAAACAACAAATCTGGACTTGGATACAAGTCCAACTCAACAAATAAATCATTTATGTCACTTGTAACTCAAAACAAAACACAAACTAAAGCTTGGGTTTCAAAAACATGTCTAACCATGCAAGTAGGAATTAACCAATATTATATACCTAAAAATAAAATATATTATGTAAAATAAAAAAACCCAATTTAAAATCCTAACTATAAAACTAAATCAACTAAACTAAAATTAAATCATAAAAACAACTATAGAATAAACTCAAACTCAAACTATCATCAAGTCTACTATAATTACAAGAGTAACTGACATAAACTCAAAACCAAAACTTAAGAAATTCTGATCAATAATTCAGGAGGAGGTTACAAACTAGTTGACACCTCCAAAAATAACCTACCTGGCAGGGTAATTAGGATTAGAGTGAAAAGGGACAAAGTTTAACTTGACCTACGGTACTGGTAAAGTTTTGAATGATAGTAAGTTAGGGAAGCTCAGTGTATGCATGTCTAGGAAGATATGGCTTCGACCTGGTGCATTTGGCTGAGTGGAACTAACTGAAGCTACCCCATACGAATCATAATTAGTTAGACGAAGATTTTGTACTAAGTTCAGTGAATATGACTATTTGGAAAACTTCGAAGGTATGGTTACTCTAATGATATCCAGGTGACTCATCATAGCTAAGAAGTTTATCCAAAGAATGTATGTTTGTTGAACCCAAAGCTAAAACTGAATCTAACACAAAGTTAAACCAAACCCTAAAATTGAACTTAACTCATCTCACAAAAAGTATAGAATTCCCTAATTGAAAACATAGATCGGATGAGATGACTAAGGACTTGAATTAAAATTAAATTAAACTAAATCAAAATAAATTAAATTAAATTAATTCAAATTAAAATAAATTGAATCAAATTTAAATAATTAAATTAAATTAAAATAAATTAAATTTAAATTGAAACTTAAAATTTTAAACTTAAATTAACTTAAATTAAAAATTTAAACTTAAATTAACTTAAAAATAATAATTAAAATTTAAATTAACTTAAAGTTAAAACTTAAAACTTAAATTAACTTAAAAATAAAACATAAAACTTAAATTAACTTAAAATTTAAACTTAACCTTAAAATTTTTATTAAACCCAAACTTAAAAATTAAATTAAACTTTAAATTAAAAACTTAAAAATTTAATTAAACTTAAACTTAAAATAAAACTAATATTAAATTCTTACCTATTCTAGGGAACCAAGTGGATATTGGACAGTAGTTGCTCCAAACACATGACTGAGGATCACTCCAAATTCACTCAATTAACCTATAAAAGTTTAGGAACAGTTACCTTTTGAAACAATGACAAACTTAAGGTAATTGGGATAGGTAATATTGAATTCAAAACCAATTTCTTTATTAAGAAAGTATTACTTGTTGAAAAACTCAAATACAACCTTCTTAGTATAAGTCAACTGTGTGACTCTGGATATAAGGTGTAACGCTCGAAAATTCTCAAATTAATTTTAGAAATATTCTATTATTTTTTTCTGGAATTTTAGAATATTTTTATAGAATTTTTAGAATAGCCGAAGTAACAAAAATAAATGAAAACATAAAACAGCTTAAGCGGGAATCGAACCCGAGACCTATGGACTCTATAACATATAGGGTGATTCTAGTAACCAAGGGGCCCCAGCAAGGGTGTGCTGAAAGGAAAGGAGGGCAATTATATTTAAGGTTTAGTTGGGGCGTATTTACCACTTAATATAAATAGGGAAATTAAGTGGAGAGTTATTATTTGGATCGGAAACTCTCTTCCCTCACCCTCACACGCCGCCCCCTCCTTCTCCTTCACCCTCTCAGCGCACAAGGCCAAGGGAACATAGGGTTTCATCCCTAGAGCCATAGGAGCACCTCCCGACGACGTCTCCGATACGAGGACGCTCCCCTCCGCGAGAAGGAAGCGTAGACGCAAGACGATCGCCAAAACGATCATCTCCTCCGGAAACCTAGCGATCGGAATTGTAAGAAATCTAGCGCAGGATGTAAGTAACCCCTCACCTGCAGTATAAGTAGTTAATCATACATTTTTATGTTTTCAGTTTAGCCTTACGCATGATCCTTCAGTTAAGGAGAATTAGAGCACACCAGGTGTTCGATAAAATGCCTAGTACCGTTATATGCTACAATAGGCATTTTAATAGCTCAGTTAAATGCCATAGGTGCATTTTAAATAGTCTATTTAGTCTTGCTTCAGTTGATATGGGACTACGGTCCAATGGGTGGGCTCCCATAGTCGCCTCTAGGTTCAGATAACCTAGCTCTAGGTTCAGATAACCTAGTAAAAGCAAGATAAGATAAATAAGCTTATAAACAGTATTTTACTGTATCAGTGGCACTGTACTGGACCTCAGTTGTGCTTGGGTTGGGCTCTCATAGTTGTCCCTAGGTTTAGATAACCTAGTAACCCTACCAGATTCGGGACTTGCTACCTCGGGCCTAGTTAGGGATGCGCACACAGCAAGTACAGTTGCCGGGCCCATCTGCAGCATGTTTAGTATTTTTATATATTTATGAAAATAATTTTCAAACTTCACAAAACAAATATGTGGATACAACTTAGTTTCAGTTTAGTTCTTATTGTGATAACAATTAGCTTATCTTATATATCAGTTTCGTTCTTGTTGATACACAAATAGCTATGTTTAGTAGTTGACTGCCATGTTTCAGTATTCTAGTATGATTCTCATCATGTTCATTAGCACAACATATTTTAAAAAGAAAGCATGATTTCGTTGAATGCATGCTTTTGTGAGGTAGATGGTTTCTTACTAAGCTCCCAAGCTTATAGTTTCCTTTTTCCTTATACTACAGATAAAGGTAAAGGGAAGATGGATTAACGGAGGCTGGAGGGTAATGCGATAAAGATGTGTGTGAGAAGGAACTTGGAATGAAGATCTTTGGGGAAACTAGCAAATTTAAGAACTCAGTATTTCAGTTTTGGTTATTTTCTGCACTTCTAGAATATTATGTGTCATGAATTGTGAATGTATGCACTATGTTATGCCTAGACTTCTAGTTACCTTGATGTCAGTCGGTGAGTTATGAATCATGACCTATTTAGTAAGAGTTTAGTGTTTATTAGTTGATATAACCATGTTGTACACAAGATTCTGAAATGCATCATAAATCAGAGCTCCAATCGATCAGCCGATCGATTGGGAGGTAATCTGTCGCGTACAGAGAGCTGTTGAATCGATTAGCTGATCGATCGGTCATGGGTCGATCAGCTGATCGATCAGGAATTTAATTTCCACGAACAGAGAGCCTCTGAATCGATCATTAAATCGATTGGCCAGGCTGGATCGATCAGCCGATCGATCCAGATTTGACCTCGTGCACAGTAGCGAGTTGAATCGATCAGTGGATTGATCAGACAACTCCAATCGATCAGCCGATCGATTGAAATGTCTGATTTCAGCTAGAAGTACCTAATTTTAGTTTTTGACCAAATAGAAAGTCAAGTTCCCTTCTTTAGCGTATGTACAACTTCAGAAGTGTACTCTGAGAATAATTTCCAAATTTCATAGTAAATAGCAGAGAGTTTTAATTAGTTCAGTTTTTCTTCCGCACAAGAATAGTTAGCATAATGTAACCCCCGGTCTCACAGCTGAGACAGTTGAGGAGGCGGGTCGTTATAGAGTGGTATCAGAGCAAGTTCCATACTTCCTCACACACACATCAGCATTGAACCTGCAACTTCCAAGTAAGAATACCTCTCACTTTATATATGTTTTGCTTTCATGTTTATAGATGACTAGAGCTTGTTTATATATGATAACATCTAACATGATAATAGTAGTTATGTACCTATGATTGTATTAATTATGTATGTCCTCTATTTCTCTAGAAAATGGTACGAGGACGCCCAGCTAGGAAGACACCAACTACTGAGCCCCAGCATGAGGCAGGCAGCTCAGTGCCTCCCCCAGACCTTACAGAGGTGGTGGCTCAGTTACAAAAGCAACTAGCCGAACAACAACAGGAGTGTTAGAGTGTATACTAAAAGTCTAGCTTTTGGTATAAACATTTATAAGAATCACATTGGTCAAATGTCTACATTTATGATAAATGTAGTTGTTCAATTAATTTATATTGTAGATAACATGGTGTGTGGTGTCACACACAGAAGTTCATGTTATCAGTACCTTATAAATTATAAACAGTAGCTCACGACCAAGATGGAAAGGAACAAACCATTGGAAGAGCGTAGTGTAATTAGGTATTAGTTTATCTTAACTATATAATTACACTAGTACACTTAGAGTGTATTGAGTAGGACCATTTGAGGTCGTTCCTTCTGTACTGACTTTATGAAGGAACAAAGACCTCAGTTATTATGGAAGTGTGTGCTCTTAATCCTAATATAATAACAAGCACATATATTTGATATTTATTTCTTTAATTTATCAATGGGTGAGATATAGTTCGATAAATCAATAAGCCCGATAAGTTGGGAAATGATATCACTTATAGTGTGTGTTGTTGATTATAGAAGGAAACTGTGTCCTAGTGATCTAGGTTGAGAATGTCCCCAAGAGGAGCTCATAAGGATTGTCATGTTAAACCCTGCAGGTGGACTTAGTCCGACATGACGATGAAGTTGAGTGGTACTACTCTTGGAGCTAGATATTAATTAAGTGAGTTGTCAGTAACTTACTTAATTAGTGGACATTTGTTATCTTAAACACAAGGAGACTAACACACTCATAATAAGAAGGAGCCCAAAATGTAATTTGGGATAGGTGCGGTAGTTCAATAATAGTTCTTTAGTGGAATGAATTATTATTGATGAAATTAAGTTGTGTGTTCGGGGCGAACACGGGATGCTTAATTTCATCGGGAGACCAAAACCAATTCCTCCTCTCGGTCCCTATCGTAGCCTCTAGTATATAGAGATTTATACCCACCGCATACCCACCTTCTTACCCATCCAATGGGGCCGGCCAAGCTAGCTTGGAACCCAAGCTAGGGCCGGCCAAGACCAAGTGGATGAGCCATGTAGGTGGCCGGCCAAAGCTTGGGTCCCAAGCTTAGGTGGCCGGCCACTAGAATATTTAAAAGGATTTTTATTAAAATTATTTCTTATGTGGATATTATGTTTTTAAAAGAGAGTTTAAAAAATTAAAAAGTTCCTTTTATAGCTTTCTACAAAATATTAAGAGAAGAGATTAATCTCTTTCCTTATTTGTAGTTTAAAAGGATGATTTTAATTTTTGGTAAAAACTTTCCTTATTTGTAAATCATCTACATGTTTAAAAGAGAGTTTAAAATTTGAAATCTTTCCTTATTTGTTGATTAAAGGAGGATTTTAAATTTTAAGAAAACTTTCCTTTTTAATCATGTTCATGATTTAAAAGAGAGTTTAAATTAAATATTCTCTTTTATAAGTCTCTACAAAAGATTAAGAAAAGATTTGATATCTTTCCTTATTTGTAGATTAAAAGAGATTTTAATTTATAGAGATAACTTTCTTTTTATCCACATGTTTAAAAGAAAGATTTTAATTTATTAAATTTCCTTTTTATAAACCAATCATGAAGGGATTAAATTATTGGAGATTTCTTGGTGTGGCCGGCCATTGCAAAATTGAAAAGAAAAATTATTTTTAATTAAATAAATTTTCCTTTTCAATGGCAAAAGAATTAAGGAAGTTTTTATTAAATTTTCCTTATTTGCCAAGACCAAGGATTATAAAAGAGGGGGTAGAGGAGGCTTCAAGGCTAAGGACTCTATTCTATTTTTCTCCCTCTTTTTTCCTTGGTGGTGTGGCCGGCCCTATTTCTCTCCTCTCCTTTGTGTGGCCGAAACTTTCTCATGGTGAAGATAGCTTTGGTGGCCGGATCTAAGAAGGAGAAGAAGGAGAGAAAAGAAGCCTCTTTTCTAGCATCCCTTGGAGCATGGTGGTGGTGGCCGAACCTCTTCATCCTAGAAGATGTTTTGATGGCCGAAACTTGCAAGGAAGAAGAAGGTGATTGGTGGTTTCTCATTTCGGAAGATCGTTGCCCACACAACGTCCGAGGTTAGAAGAGGAATATGGTAGAAGATCAAGAGGTTTTTCTAAAAGGTATAACTAGTATTTTTCTTTCCGCATCATACTAGTTATTTTTGAAAATAATACTAAATACAAGAGGCATACGATTCTAGAGTTTTGAATTTGTTTTCGATATAGTGTTCTTTTGTTTTTCTTTCCCTTGTGATTTGATTGTTCTTTTCGGTTAACCTAAAGTTATTTTAGGAAATTAAATATTATCTTTCCATAAAAGGTTTTGTATAGTCGGTGGTGGTTGCTCCCATATCCAAGAAGGCCATGCGCCTCGCCACGTCAGTACTGGGAACCAATTATGGAAATTAATATTTAATGGAATTAATAACTTAAGGAGATTTGGGTCGAACGTGTTAAGTTCCGCAGGAGATCCAAGTCAAAACCTAAAAGAACAAATAGATTAAGTTTTGGATCAAACGTGTTAAGTTTCGCAGGCGATCCAAAATTTAATTTAAAAGAACACATGGTAGCTAGGAAAATGTTCAGACCTTTGTATAAAATTTTTGTACAGTGGAACCTCTAGGTTTTCCGAGTAGCAACCAACAATTGGTATCAGAGCTAGGGTTTTGCCTCTGTGTATTTGGTATTAGTTTAATTATGCACATGTTATACATAATTTAGGCAGGATAATAGTAGGATGTGCTAACTTTGTGGATGCAGGATCCAACTATTATGACTTATAGTTATTATGTGTGTGATTGGACCCTTGGACATGTCAAGGGCATTTTATTGTGTGTGTATGATTGTATTATAAAATACAGCAGGAGCTGTATTTAGTTTTATTAGGATTTTATTTTTGATCTAGATACATGCACATTCTTTTATGGAATATAGGATCAAAAATGTAAAATTCTATTTATGTCGCGGATCGAATCTTGCAAAGCGTGGAACCTTCTGAGGACCAGAGGCGCAGCTGAACTAGGAGCAAGATGGATGCGACAGCTAGACCCGGTGGCGGTGGCCAAATATGGCAGCAGCTTGGGATGACAACACACGGAGGACAACTAGAGATAAAAGCCATAATAGTTGAAAATTAGATTTTCTATTTATTGCTTTTATATTGTGTTGTGTGTGCATGTTGGTTTACATATTTAGTAGGCTAGCATAGTTAAAATTCCTCATTTATAAATAACTAAGTGGGAGAGGGATTTTTAAGTAAATCCCATGGTCTCCATTACTGGTTTGTAAGTGATGCAAACAAGCTTGCGCGTTGGCTCTGAGTGCCTTCCTCCATAACGGATGAGCTTGTTTGTGGATCACTAGAACAGACTTCCATTTTTGGATGACTATAGGAAGTTAATTAAGAGCGTGTGATCTTCCCCAACGGAAGGGGCATAATCTTATTAATGGACTTAGTGTCAAGTAATGGTATACACTTAGACACATTTAATAGTATCCTCCCCATCAGAGCCACTGCTATTATTTGTGTGACCAAATGATACCAACTATTAATTTTATTTGTCAAAAAGTTAGGTTGACAAGATAATAAAATTAATGGGTTAAAACCCTCCTTTTACAAATGTTGAATTTGTATACGTCCACACTAACATGGCATGCAAAATTCACGGTGTTTGAGGTGTTGGTGAATTTAAATAATATTGTTTGAGGAATCAATATTTTTTAAATTCAAAAGTTTTTGACCAAATACTTGATCAAAGACAGATCAACTATTAATTTTATTCGTCATAAAGTAAAGTTGACAAGATAATAAAATTAATGGATAAAATCTCCTCTTTGATTTTGTATACGTCCACACTAACGGGGCATAAAAAATTCATTGGGATTTTTAAGGAGTTGATCTTGACCAAATATTTTTTGTGATTCTTAGGATTTAAATATTTGTCAATTCCCTAGTAGTCATACTATAGAAAAGACTTAGTAGTCCCAATTGTAATGATTGGAAATATGACTTGGACATTAAGGTAGACTGTCTTCTAAGAACTAAGAATAATTTAGGTGTATTTAATTCATTAGTTGAAACATGTCTACTGGTGTTATCTACCAGAACCTGGAGTGTAGATACAAGATGCCATTAATCATGTCTGCAATTCATTGCAGGGTTCCAGGAAACCCGACAACTAAATGAAAGGTAAATCACCGTCCACATGGGCACTATTGTAAAAGTGGTAGTTGTTGCAGTGGGAGATGTTTATCCTTTGATAAGAATAAAATATGGATTTTAAGTAATTGTCTTTACGTACCAAGTTTAGAAAGAACCTGATTTCAGTTTCTAAACTATTATAGATATTGTGTCTATTTTGATAACAAAGTTGTTATCAAGAAAAATAGGGAAGTTATCTATTCTGGTATGATGGTTGACAATTTATAATCCAATAACTCCCACGATGCAACAAATGGAAATTAGTAACACATCTTCTAATTTTAAGAGAAAGCAACCTTCGGAAATGAACCAATTATATCTTTGGCATCTAAAGCTAGGTTATACTTGAGTAGGATTCATTGGTAGCTGATGAACTTTTGGGTTCATTGGTAGTGGAAATCTTTCCAACCTGCGAGTCTTACTTGGAAGAAAAATAACCAAGAAGCTTTTAAGTCCAAGGGGTATGGAGTCAAAGATATGTTGAAATCGGTTCATTCTGATTTGTGTGATCCTATGACTATCCAGAAAAGAGGTAGTATTGAATATTTTGTCTATTTTATAGACAACTATTCAAGATACAAATAAATTTACTTAATGTACCGCAAGACTAAGTACTTTGATTAGTTCAAAGAGTACAAGGTTGATGCGGAGAAATGTTAAAGTAAAAAGTCACTATGGAAGATCGTAGTGGCAAGTACCTCTTGAGAGATTTTATGAGTCACTTATCAGAAGTTGGATTTCAATCCCAACTAACTGCATCTGGTACACCCCAACAGAATGGTGTAGTAGAAAGAAGGTAAAGGACTCTTATGGAATAATTAGATAGATGATGAGTTATTCAGAAAATTACCAAATTTATTTTAAGGATAAACTCTGAAAACGAAAGTGAACATAGTACCTTCCAAGTTAGAACTCTCTACTCATATAGAATTGCTGAATAGGTGAAAACCTATTTTGAAGCATATTCGGATTTGGGTAATCCAGCACATATATTAAAGAGAGACAATGATAAGTTGGATAGGAGTTCACTTGTTTGTAAGTTATCCTAGATAAACAAAAGTAGATTTATAGTCTTAAAAATCAGAAGGTCATTGTTAGCATCAATGACTGTTTTTTAGAAAAGGACTATATAATGAACCACGTGCTTATAAGTAAATTTGTTCTTAAGGAAATAATAAATGACATGTCTAACCTAGTACCAACTGTATAAGATGAGATACCACAAGAAAACTGTAACACGTATCACAAATGATACACAATTGCAGAAAGTGCCTTGTCATAGTGGGAGGGTTGTTAGGCAACCTAAATAGGTTCATGTTTTGGGAGAGTTTTTGGATTCGATCCCTGGAGGACATGAACCTGATCTCCGGTCATATGATGAAGTACTCCAAGATAAAGATGCAAGCATCTTGGCAAAGAGTAATGAATAACATAATTAGAATATATGTATTCTAATAAAATCTGGAAGCTTGTAGAATCACCAAATGGTGTAAAAGCCGTTGGGAGTAAAAAAGTCTATAATAGGAAAAGAGGGATAGACAGGAAGGTAGAAACTTTCAAAGCAAGGTTAGATGAAAAAGGAAACTTTTTCACTGGTAGTCATGCTTAAGTCTATCCGGATTCTTTTATCTATTTGGTAAGTGGATGTCAAGACAGCATTCCTTAATGAAAGTCTTGAAGAAAGCATCCATATAAAGCAACCAGAAGGGTTCATAGCAAAGGGCTAAGAGCATCTTGTGTGCAAGCTCAATCAGTCTATGGACTGATACAAAGCTTCAAGGTCTTGGAACATCCAGTTTATCAAAGTAATCCAGACCTATGGATTTATTGAGTAAACGGATAAGTCTTGTGTATACAAAAGATGTGATGGAAACGTGGTGGTATTTCTTGTACTATACATAGATAACATTTTTGGTAGTTGGAAACAATATCAAAATGTTGTCAGAAGTAAGGGTATGGTTGTCCAAATAATTCGATATAAAGAACTTGGGAGAATGTATATATTTTTGAGATCAAAGTAATAAGGGATCGAAAAAAAATATATATTTTACTTATCCCAAGCTTGATACATCGGAAAAATCCTTGCTCATTTTAAGCATGCAAAACTCCTAGAAAGGTTTCTTACCTTTTAAGCATGGAGTGCCTTTATCTAAAGAGATGTCTCCGATGACATCAAAGGAGATTGAGGACATGTAGGCAGTTCTTTATGCTTCGGCAGTTAGACAACCTAATGTATGCTATGCACGAGATCAGAAATCTGTTTTGTCAAGAGCATAGTTAGCAGATATCAAAGTAACCCTAGACAAGGACATTGGACTGCAGTAAAGCATATATTAAAGTACCTTAGAGGCACTAAAGATTATATGCTAGCTTACAAGGCAGTTAATTTGGTTCCTATGGGTTGTACGAATTTTGACCTCCAATCGGATAGGGACAATAATAAGTCAACCTCGGGGTTTTGTGTTTATTTTAGGAGGTAAAGTCATAACTATGGAAGAGTGATAAGCATAGGTGTTTTTCTGGACTCCACCATAGAAGCTTAGTATATGGCAAGCCTCTGAGGTAGCCATAAAAGCTGAATGACTCAATAACCTCAAGATAGACTTAGATATGATTTCTGGTTTGTCCAAAGATTATTACAATTTATTGTAATAATGTTGGTGCAGTAGCAAACTCGAAGAAACCATAAGTCTATAAGGCAAGTAAACACAATAGAGCGCAAGTACCACCCAATACGAGAAATTGTATAACGAGGAGAAGTTGTTGCCGCCTAGATTGCATCAGATAACCTAAGGTCCTTAAGGCAAGAGCTTTTTGAAAGGCATGGGAATCAGATGTATGGCAGTAGATATGACATCTTAGTCTTTTAGTATAAGTGGGAGATTGTTAGAGTGTATACTAAAAGTCTAGCTTTTGGTATAAACATTTATAAGAATCACATTGGTCAAATGTCTACATTTATGATAAATGTAGTTGTTCAATTAATTTATATTGTAGATAACATGGTGTGTGGTGTCACACACAGAAGTTCATGTTATCAGTACCTTATAAATTATAAACAGTAGCTCACGACCAAGATGGAAAGGAACAAACCATTGGAAGAGCGTAGTGTAATTAGGTATTAGTTTATCTTAACTATATAATTACACTAGTACACTTAGAGTGTATTGAGTAGGACCATTTGAGGTCGTTCCTTCTGTACTGACTTTATGAAGGAACAAAGACCTCAGTTATTATGGAAGTGTGTGCTCTTAATCCTAATATAATAACAAGCACATATATTTGATATTTATTTCTTTAATTTATCAATGGGTGAGATATAGTTCGATAAATCAATAAGCCCGATAAGTTGGGAAATGATATCACTTATAGTGTGTGTTGTTGATTATAGAAGGAAACTGTGTCCTAGTGATCTAGGTTGAGAATGTCCCCAAGAGGAGCTCATAAGGATTGTCATGTTAAACCCTGCAGGTGGACTTAGTCCGACATGATGATGAAGTTGAGTGGTACTACTCTTGGAGCTAGATATTAATTAAGTGAGTTGTCAGTAACTTACTTAATTAGTGGACATTTGTTATCTTAAACACAGGGAGACTAACACACTCATAATAAGAAGGAGCCCAAAATGTAATTTGGGATTGGTGCGGTAGTTCAATAATAGTTCTTTAGTGGAATGAATTATTATTGATGAAATTAAGTTGTGTGTTCGGGGCGAACACGGGATGCTTAATTTCATCGGGAGACCAAAATCAATTCCTCCTCTCGGTCCCTATCATAGCCTCTAGTATATAGAGATTTATACCCACCGCATACCCACCTTCTTACCCATCCAATGGGGCCGGCCAAGCTAGCTTGGAACCCAAGCTAGGGCCGGCCAAGCAAGCTTGGATGCCAAGCTAGGGCCGGCCAAAGCTTGGGTCCCAAGCTTAGGTGGCCGGCCACTAGAATATTTAAAAGGATTTTTATTAAAATTATTTCTTATGTGGATATTATGTTTTTAAAAGAGAGTTTAAAAAATTAAAAATTTCCTTTTATAGCTTTCTACAAAATATTAAGAGAAGAGATTAATCTCTTTCCTTATTTGTAGTTTAAAAGGATGGTTTTAATTTTTGGTAAAAACTTTCCTTATTTGTAAATCATCTACATGTTTAAAAGAGAGTTTAAAATTTGAAATCTTTCCTTATTTATTGATTAAAGGAGGATTTTAAATTTTAAGAAAACTTTCCTTTTTAATCATGTTCATGATTTAAAAGGGAGTTTAAATTAAATATTCTCTTTTATAAGTCTCTACAAAAGATTAAGAAAAGATTTGATATCTTTCCTTATTTGTAGATTAAAAGAGATTTTAATTTATAGAGATAACTTTCTTTTTATCCACATGTTTAAAAGAAAGATTTTAATTTATTAAATTTCCTTTTTATAAACCAATCATGAAGGGATTAAATTATTGGAGATTTCTTGGTGTGGCCGGCCATTGCAAAATTGAAAAGAAAATTATTTTTAATTAAATAAATTTTCCTTTTCAATGGCAAAAGAATTAAGGAAGTTTTTATTAAATTTTCCTTATTTGCCAAGACCAAGGATTATAAAAGAGGGGGTAGAGGAGGCTTCAAGGCTAAGGACTCTATTCTATTTTTCTCCCTCTTTTTTCCTTGGTGGTGTGGCCGACCCTATTTCTCTCCTCTCCTTTGTGTGGCCGAAACTTTCTCATGGTGAAGATAGCTTTGGTGGCCGGATCTAAGAAGGAGAAGAAGGAGAGAAAAGAAGCCTCTTTTCTAGCATCCCTTGGAGCATGGTGGTGGTGGCTGAACCTCTTCATCCTAGAAGATGTTTTGATGGCCGAAACTTGCAAGGAAGAAGAAGGTGATTGGTGGTTTCTCATTTCAGAAGATCGTTGCCCACACAACGTCCGAGGTTAGAAGAGGAATACGGTAGAAGATCAAGAGGTTTTTCTAAAAGGTATAACTAGTATTTTTCTTTCCGCATCATACTAGTTATTTTTGGAAATAATACTAAATACAAGAGGCATACGATTCTAGAGTTTCGAATTTGTTTTCGATATAGTGTTCTTTTGTTTTTCTTTCCCTTGTGATTTGATTGTTCTTTTCGGTTAACCTAAAGTTATTTTAGGAAATTAAATATTATCTTTCCATAAAAGGTTTTGTCTAGTCGGTGGTGGTTGCTCCCATATCCAAGAAGGCCATGCGCCTCGCCACGTCAGTACTGGGAACCAATTATGGAAATTAATATTTAATGGAATTAATAACTTAAGGAGATTTGGGTCGAACGTGTTAAGTTCCGCAGGAGATCCAAGTCAAAACCTAAAAGAACAAATAGATTAAGTTTTGGATCAAACGTGTTAAGTTCCGCAGGCGATCCAAAATTTAATTTAAAAGAACACATGGTAGCTAGGAAAAGGTTCAGACCTTTGTACAAAATTTTTGTACAGTGGAACCTCTAGGTTTTCCGAGTAGCAACCAACAAGGAGATTGTCACTCTAAGGGCTAATCAGCAGAACACTCCCACTGTCACTCCAGAACCTAACTTAGCAACCCCAGTAGTGATAGAGGTTTCGCCAGTCCAACCTGCAGCACCAGTGGCCCCAGCAGCAGGAGCAAGGAGAGAAGCCTATCTGATCCAGTGGCAGAAAATCAAGCCCGAGAATTTCTCAGACACCAGTGAACCATGGGATGCTCAAGCCTAGTTCAAAACACTGGAGAGTACGATGGAGCTTCTGGGCTGGCCCGAGTATGAAAAGGTGAAATGCGCCTCCTTCTGCCTGGCAGGAGACACACGTATGTGGTGGGAGAAGATTAAGGCGAAGCGCCCAGTGAACCAGATGACATGGGCCGACTTCGAGAGAGAATTCTTTGAGGAGTTCTTTCACATGCGGGTCACAAACCGCCACTATGACGAGTTCACTGAGTTTCGTCAGGGCAACCTTTCAGTTGAGGAGGTCGTTAGGAAATTCAACAGACTGGCTCGTCTATGCCCTGAATTAATCAGCACTGAAAGAGAACGAGTCCGGTTGATGCTCAAGATGTTAAGGCTAGAAATAGCAATGAACGTGGCCAGCGGCGTTCATAGGCCGCAAACTACAGAAGAACTAGTAAGTAGTGCTCTGACCACCGAGCATTACCAGAACAACATCAAGCAGCAGAAGCAAGTCCTCTCAGAGTCGAAAGGCCAAGGAGGCTCAGGTACTCAGAAACACCAGGGCCACAGCTCTAACTGGAAAGGGAACTCCAGTAACAAACGTAAGCCAGGGAGTTACCCAAAAGGAGGACTAGCTAGTAAACAACCTAGTTATCCCAAGTGTTCTACTTGTGAGAAATTCCATCCCGGAGTTTGTCGCAAGGGTACACAGGGATGCTTCGAATGTGGCCAAGAGGGTCATATGGCTAAGCAATGCCCGAACAAGACCAGTTTTCCTCCACCACAGCCGATTCAGTACGAAGACAAACCAGCCCAGTTGCACCAGATGCAGGCTGCTTTAGATGGTCCCCACATCAGCCAAGGCAGACTAGAAGCCCCCTCAGCCACAACGAATGCGAGGATCTACTCACTCACCAGAGAAGACGTAGCGAATGCCTCGACAGTTGTTACAGGTCATATTAGTATTTTACAGCAAAGTGCAACTGTCTTATTCGATACTAGGGCAACCCATTCTTATATATCCAGGGCATTCGCCGAAAAGTTAGAAATATCTCCAGAGGTACTCAGTGGTCAGTTTTTGATAACACTACATTTAGGAGAAATTATGGCATCCACGCACTGGCTCCGAGTAGTGCCAGTCATTATAGTGGACAGAGAACTCTACAGTGATCTGATCATGCTAGATATGACTGATTATGATGTCATTTTGGTAATGGACTTTCTGATCAAGTATGGTGCCTCCATAGAGTGGCATAAATAGAGAGTTGTATTCCAACCCGAAGCAGGAGTACAGTTTGGGTACATTGGAGAACCAAAGAGGAAGGCCAAGAAGTTTCTCTCTGCTTTGAAAGCACAGAAATTACTTGATTCAGGATATACGGGATTCTTAGCACATGTAGTCAGTACCAGTCAGGACAAGGACCAAAAGCTAGAGGAGGTCTGAGTTGTATGTGACTACCCAGCAGTCTTCCCTGAGGAGTTACCAGGCCTAGCACCAGACAGGGAGATTGAATTTGAGATAGAACTTATCCCCAGTACAAATCCCATCTCAAAGGCACCCTACCGCATGGCTCCAGCGGAACTGAAGGAACTTCAGGAGCAACTACAGGAGCTGCTTGACAAGAGTTTCATACGCTCTAGTCACTCACCATGGGGAGCGCCTGTATTGTTCGTGAAGAAGAAGGACGGGAGCATGCGTCTATGCATAGACTACCGAGCACTAAACTAAGTCACGATTAAGAACAAGTATCCTCTTCCCAGGATAGATGACCTGTTTGATCAGCTAAAGGGAGCAGCAGTGTTCTCTAAAATTGACCTCAGGTCGGGATATCACCAGGTGAAAGTTAAAGAAGGTGATATACCCAAGATGACTTTCAGGACCAGATACGGACATTATGAGTTCGTAGTCATGCCCTTTGGCGTGACGAATGCTCCAGCTACTTTCATGGACCTCATGAACAAGGTATTCAGAGAATACTTAGATAAGTTTGTTATCGTGTTCATCGACGATATTCTTATTTATTCTAAAACTCAGGAAGAACATACAGAGCACCTGAAGATAGTATTACAGACCCTTCAGCAGAACCAGCTGTACGCCAAGTTCATGAAATGTGAATTCTGGCTCGATCAAGTATCCTTTCTGGGTCACATATTCTCCAAGGATGGTATCATGGTAGACCCCAGTAAGATAGAAGCTGTGAGTAACTGGAAGAGACCTAAGAATGCCAGTGAAATCAGAAGCTTTTTGGGACTAGCAAGCTATTACAGAAAATTTGTAGAGGATTTCTCTAGGATAGCTTCCCCACTGACAGCTCTCACCAGAAAGAACAAAAAATTTCAGTGGACAGAGGATTGTGAGAACAGTTTCATGGAGCTCAAAAGTAGATTGACCAGTGCACCCATTCTGACTCTGCCAGAAAACACAGACAACTTTGATATTTACAGCGATGTCTCTAAATTGGGACTAGGAGCAGTACTGATGAAAAATGTCAAGGTGATCGTCTACGCCTCCAGATAACTCAAGGATTATGAGAGGAACTACCCTACTCATGACCTTGAGCTTGCAGCAGTTGTCTTCACCCTCAAAATTTGGAGACATTACCTGTATAGAGCTTAGTGCAGAGTGTATACAGATCATCAGAGTCTGAAGTGCTTTTTCACTTAGAAGGATCTGAATATGCAACAACGCAGATGGCTTGAGCTGGTTAAGGACTATGACATAGACATCTTCTACCATCCAGGAAAGGCCAATAAGGTGGCAGACGCGCTTAGCAGGAAGTCCAGTGCCACCTTATTATCCCTATCAGCCATGTCACCGCCCCTACAAAAGGAGATTACATATTTCGGTCTTGAACTTATAGTTGGGCAACTCTCTACTATGACATTAGCATCTACCCTGCTTGGTGACATCCAGACAGCTCAGGATCAGGACCCTGAAATTCAGAAAATCAAGCAAGGGTTAGCAGAATCAGAAAGTGGAGAGTTCAGAGCATCCGATAGTGGGGTATTGTATTTTGGTGACAGACTATGCGTTCCGGATCAGGAGAAACTACGGAGGAAGATTCTAGACGAGGCTCACAGGACTCCTTATGCGGTGCATCCTGGTTCCACCAAGATGTACCAAGACTTAAAGAGACATTTTTGGTGGCCTGGGATGAAAAGAGACATCGCTAGATATGTCAGTACCTGTCTGACCTGCCAGAGAGTCAAGGCAGAACACCAGAGACCAGGAGGAGTTCTGCAGCCTATTCAGATCCTAGAATAGAAGTGGGAGGATATTTTTATGGATTTCATAGTGGGACTACCCAGAACCACGAATGGTTTTGATGCCATCTGGGTAATAGTCGACAGATTGACTAAATTAGCCCACTTTTTAGCTATCAAGATATCCTACTCCATGGAGCAGCTGGCTCAGATGTATCTCAAGGAGATTGTCAGACTTCATGGAGTTCCACGGACCATCATTTCAGACAGAGACAGTAGATTCACATCACACTTCTGGGAGTGTGTACAGTCAGCATTGGGCACCAGGTTAAATTTTAGCACAACTTTCCATCCCCAGACAGATGGTCAGACGGAGCGAGTAAATCAAGTACTCGAAGATATACTCCGAGCGTGTGCCCTATACTTCAAGGGAAGTTGGTGTAAATATCTGAGTTTAGCAGAATTTGCATACAACAATAGCTATCAGGCCACTATTGACATGGCACCCTACGAGGCTCTCTACGGGCGGAGGTGTAGATCTCCAATCTGCTGGTATGAAAGTGGTGAACAGAAAGAACTAGAACTTCAGATAGATCTAGTAGCAGATACCACAGCAGCTATACAGCAGATCCGCCAGAAAAGCTATGCTGATACACTGTGTCGACCCTTAGAGTTTTCAGTTGGGGATACAGTATTTCTCAGAGTGGCTCCCATGAAGGGAGTAATGCGTTTTGGGAAGAAGGGCAAATTAAGTCCCAGATATGTGGGACCATACCTTATCATCAGAAGAGTTGGCAAGGTAGCATATGAGCTAGAGCTACCCCAGGAGATGTCAGCTATCCATAACGTATTTTATGTCTCTATGCTGAAGAAGCATATCCCAGATGCCACCCAGGTGATTGAGCCCCAGTCGGTACAAGTCCGCGAAGACCTCAGCTATGACAATCGGCCTATTCAGATAATAGACCGAGCAGTTAAGAAATTGCGAAATAAGGAGGTACCATTAGTAAAAGTCATTTGGCAAAATCACACAACAGAAGAGGCAACTTGGGAGACAGAAGCTAGTATGAGACAGAAGTACCCAGAGTTATTCTAAGTTTGAGGACGAACTTTTTATAAGGTATGGGGGATTGTAATGCCCAAAAATTCTCAAATTAATTTTAGAAATATTCTATTATTTTTTCTGGAATTTTAGAATATTTTTATGGAATTTTTAGAATAGCCGAAGTAGCAAAAATAAATGAAAACATAAAACAGCTTAAGCGGGAATCGAACTCGAGACCTATGGACTCTATAACATATAGGGTGATTCTAGTAACCAAGGGGCCCCACCAAGGGTGTGCTGAAAGGAAAGGAGGACAATTATATTTAAGGTTTAGTTAGGGTGCATTTACCACTTAATATAAATAGGGAAATTAAGTGGAGAGTTATTATTTGGATCGGAAACTCTCTTCCCTCACCCTCACACGCCGTCCCCTCCTTCTTCTTCACCCTCTCAGTGCACAAGGCCAAGGGAACATAGGGTTTCATCCCTTAGGCCATAGGAGCACCTCCTGGCGACGTCTCCGATACGAGGACGCTCCCCTCCACGAGAAGGAAGCGTAGACGCAAGAGGATCGCCGAAACGATCATCTCCTCCGGAAACCTAGCGATCGGAATTGTAAGAAATCTAGCGTAGGATGTAAGTAACCCCTCACCTGCAGTATAAGTAGTTAATCGTGCATTTTTATGTTTTCAGTTCAGCCTTACGCATGATCCTTCAGTTAAGGAGATTAGAGCACACCAGGTGTTCGATAAAATGCCTAGTACCGTTATATGCTACAGTAGGTGTTTTAATAGCTCAGTTGAATGCCATAGGTGCATTTTAAATAGTATACTTAGTCTTGCTTCAGTTGATATGGGACTATGGTCCAATGGGTGGGCTCCCATAGTCGCCTCTAGGTTCAGATAACCTAGCTCTAGGTTCAGATAACCTAGTAAAAGCAAGATAAGATAAATCAGCTTATAAACAGTATTTTACTTTATCAGTGACACTGTACTGGACCTCAGTTGTCCTTGGGTTGGGCTCCCATAGTCATCCATAGGTTTAGATAATCTAGTAACCCTACCAGATTCGGGACTTGCTACCTCGGGCCTAGTTAGGGATGCGCGCACAACAAGTACAGTTGCCGGGCCCATCAGCAGCATGTTTAGTATTTTTATCTATTTATGAAAATAGTTTTCAAACTTCACGAAACAAATATGTGGATACAACTTAGTTTCAGTTTAGTTCTTATTGTGATAACAATTAGCTTAGCTTATATATCAGTTTCGTTCTTGTTGATACACAAATAGCTATGTTTAGTAGTTGACTGCCATGTTTCAGTATTCTAGTATGATTCTCATCATGTTCATTAGCACAACATATTTTAAAAAGAAAGCATGATTTCATTGAATGCATGTTTTTGTGAGGTAGATGGTTTCTTACTAAGCTCCCAAGCTTATAGTTTCCTTTTTCCTTATACTGCAGATAAAGGTAAAGGGAGGATGGATTAGCGGAGGCTAGAGGGCAATGCGATAAAGATGTGTGTGAGAAGGAACTTGGACTGAAAATCTTTGGGGAAACTAGCAAATTTATGAACTCGGTATTTCAGTTTTGGTTATTTTCTGCACTTCTAGAATATTATGTGTCATGAATTGTGAATGTGTGCACTATGTTATGCCTAGACTTCTAATTACCTTGATGTCAGTTGGTGAGTTATGAATCATGACCTGTTTAGTAAGAGTTTAGTGTTTATTAGTTGATATAACCATGTTGTACACGAGATTCTGAAATGCATCAGAAATCAGAGCTCCAATCGATCAGCCGATCGATTGGAGGGTCCCCAATCGATCAGCCGATCGATTGGGAGGTAATCTGTCGTGTACAGAGAGCTGTTGAATCGATTAGCTAATCGATCGGTCATAGTTCGATCATCCGATCGATCGAGAATTTAATTTCCGCGAACAGAGAGCCTTTGAATCGATCATCGGATCAATTGGCCAGGCTGGATCGATCAGCCGATCGATTCAGATTTGACCCCGTGCATAGTAGCAAGTTGAATTGATCAGTGGATCAATCAGACAACTCCAATCGATCAGCCGATCGATTGAAATATCTGATTTCAGCTAGAAGTGCCTAATTTCAGTTTTTGACCAAATAGAAAGTCAAGTTCCCTTCTTTAGCGTATGTACAACTTCAGAAGTTTACTCTGAGAATAATTTCCAGATTTCACAGTAAATAGCAGAGAGTTTTAATTAGTTCAGTTTTTCTTCCACACAAGAATAGTTAGCATAATGTAACCCCCGGTCTCACAGCTTACACAATTGAGGAGGCGGGTCGTTACATAAGGTTAGGTTTCTTTCCTCTGAATGTTTAATTAAGCACTTAGATAACCCTACTATAAGCCTAAAAGGGTTTAGAAAGGACAATATCTATGTAATTAACCTAACCTCTTCTTCACTTAAGTGTTACCTAACATAAAAAGAAGAAACCTGGTTATGGCATAGAAGAATATCACACACAAACTTTAGAAATCTAACTAAATTAAATGGATTAGTTAGAAGCCTACCAAAATTATCTAACTTAGACTCAACAATTTGTAATGCTTGTCAACAAGGAAAATAAATAAAATCTATTTATAAATCCATAATCAACTTCAAATAAATTCAATACTAGAACTATTGCACTTAGACTATTTGATTCCCATGGGGTCAAATCAATAAATAGAAGTCTATACTGCCTAGTAATAATAGATGACTACTCTAGGTTCACCTAGGTAAAATTCTTAAAAAATAAAGATGAAACATTTGAAATCTTTACTAATTTTTGCAAACAAGTTGAAAATAAAAAAGCCTAAAAATTAAAAGAATTAGAAGTGACAATGGAGGTGAATTTAAAAAGCATAGCTTTAATCAATTCTGCCTTGAAAATAGTTATCATCACGAATTTTCATGTCCTAAAATACCTCAACAAAATGGAATAGTAGAAAGAAAGAACAAAACCCTACTTGAAGCTATTGGTGCAAGTTGCACCAGAATCAAACCTAAGTTTTAATGTTGTCAAATGTTCAAGTTAAGTCTTGTTATGATCTAATAAGTTGACTGAGTGTGCATGTTGTTTCCTCAACCGGGAGAGACCTAGTTAGAGGCTAGGCAGGAGAAATCTTAGCAGATCGTGGAACCCAGGTGAAAGTCCAAGTGGGTCGAGGGGACCTGATGCTTGGCGGTGTGATCGAGAGGTCTGGAGGACCGAAAGATCAAGAGAAAAGTCCTGGCGAGCCGATCAAAGCTAAATGAAAAGTCCAAACTAGATCTAGAGGATCTAAGTTTGGCAGGTAGGTTGATGTAAACAACTGGAGGAGCGACAGTGAGGTCGGGTTCCGCGAAGGGAACAACCTTAGGTCGCTGATCCAACTGAAGAAACTGGGAAGGTTTCCAAGTTGAGATCAAGACAGTTATATTGTCTTCTATATTACTCATGCATTATAATATTATTGTGATAACATCTGTTTTGCAGGTTGCTTTGTCTAACACTATTTTGTAGGTCCGGCTAGATCGGTCGACCGAACAGGTGAATCGATTAACCGAACAAGAAGAGATCAAAGCAGTGATAAGATCAGACCAGAATAGACCGAGTTTGATCAAGTCTTGATCGATCGACCGATAAGTGAGATCGGTCGACCGATAAGTGAGATCGGTCAACCGATCCATGATGATTCAACATAGGCCAGTTCATCAGTATCGATCAGAAGCAAAAGGAAAAAGAGCTGATCGGTCGACCGAACCCATGGATCGGTTGACCGAACCAATCAATATTAAAGCACCATTAAATGAGAATCTTGGCAAATCTCGACAAACAGGGAAGGAGCCTGTTCGATCGATCGAAAAGAGGGATTGGTCGATCAAACCCTTAATGACCAGTTAATGCGAAAGATCGAGCCAGCGCCAGACTCAAGCCAAGAAGGAAGGGAGTTGGTTCAGTTGATCGAACAGAGGAATCGGTCTACCAAACCACAAAAATACTTATAAAAAGTGGCTCAAGATCTGAGGTTGTAGAATACTATTTTTTGATCATCACAAAGCTCATCTCTACAAATGGACCGTGCTATAAGTCTTCTACGACTCTTCAAGCTACTCCGTCCGAAAGTACCGACCGCGCTTCAATCTTCACTTACTATTGTCGGTAAAACTTTATTTGTATTGCACTTATTATAAGATAGTAGGATTGTTACTATCTTATATCTTTGTATCTGTACAATCTGCTTCTTTCCGAGGATTTCAGAAAGAAGGGTTATAGTGGATTGTCATTGGTGTGATCAAGGATCGCAGGCCTTCGAGTAGGAGTCAACCTAGACTTCGAATGAAGTAAACGAACTTGTCTTTCATTTTACTTTCCGCTGCACGATTCTGTTTTCTAAAGAAAAAGAAAAGTTTTGAAAAACACGATATTCACCCCCCCTCTATCGCACTCACCCGATCTAACAATTGGTATCAGAGCCTCGTAAGCTCTAAAATTACTTAACCGTTTTTCAAAGCACCTTTTTAAAACTTCTTCTTTTTATTAATTATTTTAGAATTTTTTATTATTTATATTCTTCAAGCACTACTAATCTCAAGATGAGAGTCTTAGAAATCTGTTTGTTATTCTTTTAAGGATGTCAAACTCTTATCAAGAGGGATACAATACTATCCGACCTCCACTATTCAAAGGAGAAAATTTCAGTTATTGGAAGAATAGAATGGAGTGTTACTTGAAGTTTGATATCGAACTTTGGTTCACGATCTTGAAAGGCTACACTCCCCCGACAAAAGATGGAACACCATTAGAACTAGAAGATTGAACTCCTCCAATGATCAAGAAGGTACAACTAAACTACAAGGCGATCAACACAATTCAGTGCGGGCTCACAATGGAGGAGTTGAACCGAGTCGGTCCCTACGACAATGCTAAAGAACTGTGAGACTCCCTGGTCAAACTACATGAAGGGGCTGACAAATCTAAGGTAAATAAAAGAGATTTGCTTTTAAATAACTTATTCAATATTAAAATATTCCTCGGAGAGACGGCTTCGCAACTCCACGCTCTACTGAAGGACATCCTCAACGATCTTCATCTGATTGGACATAATCTTGAAAACCGTGACACAATAAGGTACGCGTTAAACGCTTTTCTGAGGAATGCTTTGTGGGCATCAATTGTAGATGCGTACAAAGTTTCTAAGGATCTTTCAATTCTCAAGTTAGATTAATTATTCTGTGAATTGGAATTACACGAATAATCTAACGTAAGCCATGTCGAGAAAGGAGTAGCTTTGTATGTAGGTCCAAGCAAGGAAACTAAAACAAAAATGAAGATCGAGCCTGAAAGCGAGTCAGATGCTGACTCAACAAATGAAGAAGAGTTAGTCAACATGGTCTAGAGATTGCTGACCAAGAAATTCAGAAAAAGTGCCAAGAAAACACCACTCAACCATATCCAAAACAAATCAAAAGTGATTTGGTATGGATGCAACAAAAAAGGGGTATTTCAAAAATGAATGCCCAAATCGGAAGGAAGAAAGGTCTAAATCGACAAGACGAAAGAAAGCCCTCCAAGCAACATGGGACGAGACCTCTTCCGACGAATCTGACACGGAGCAAACAAAGCATTCGAGCCATCTTGCATTTATGGCAAGAAACAAAGATTCCAACTTCGAGTCCGAAAGAAGCCACAGATCGGAAGATCCAAATATGGTAACGATTTATTTTAAGTCTAATTTGCTTAAAGTAGTTAAATGCTTGTTTAAAAAATTATCAAAATATGAAAAACAAAATAACTTGTTACTTAAGGAAATTGACCACCTTAAGCAGCAAGTTAGCTTGAGTGACTCGACTAACCAAGTTCATGTAACGCCCGCCCTCCCTGCTAACCCTAAGGGACGGGGCTACGATACTCTATGTACAAATAACAGCGGAAGACTTAAAATAATTTTCTTAGTTTCATAAAAACTTTTCTTTTGTTTTTCTTTTCATCAAAACCGAACTACACTATCATGGCCTCAATAACATGATATCAAAAGTAGTAGAAACATAACATCAAGTCACACATAAGGTACTACAATTCATGATACCAAAGCATAGTTCTTTAAAAGTTTTTAAAGTAGGTTCTTATTTGGTTGCCTAGCCACCGCCACGCACATCTCCTTGCCTCTCCTGCTGCTCCTCTAGCTCATCCAGCTTTTTCCTTTATCTGTGGTACAAGGACAGTAAGCTGTGAGCACTCATGGCTCAGTAAGTTCCTTTCCTACTCACTAAAACTGAAAATCATAGTATAATCAAAGAATGTCTCAACATGGCATCATTTCAACTAGTCATGACATAATGTAACATACTCTTTTAAGCATATCATGCAACATGAAGAAATCATAACTAGTCATGGCATATCATAGCGTAAAGCATAGCATGAAGCATAACATAATCGTATCTAATCATGGCATATCATCATAAGGAGTCATGGAATATCATACACATGAATATATAATGGAACATAACATAATCATATCCAACCATGGCATATAAATCATCATAAGGAGTCATGGCATATCATACACATGAACATATCATGGAACATAACATAATCATATCTAACCATGGCATATAAATCATCATAAGGTATATGCATATGATTTTGAAAAACATGTATCCGAAAAACAGGTGTATGTCTCATGATCTTTAAAAACCATTTCTTCTTACATATATACTTGAACATAATCTCAACTTAAAGGGGATCCCGGCTATGTACCACTTACATATTGCGCGCAACCTATGTAGGTCCAAGGTAGCAAGTCTTGAACCCTACAAGGCAAACATACTAGGCCCGAGTCTTACTCCATCGACCTAGGGGCACTTAGGAGCCCATCCCTAACGAGGCCCGAGTCTTATTCCATCGACCCCGGAGCGCTTATGGAGTCCACCCTTGGTACAAGCCATATAAAGTAAAGTACATGTCATACTTATACTTATCATACATCATAAAAGCATGCATCACTTAGGCACACATCATATCATAAAGGTATGCATCACTTAGGCATACATCATGTCATAAAAGTATGCATCACTTAGGCATACATCATATCATAAAGGTATGCATCACTTAGGCATACATCATGTCATAAAAGTATGCATCACTTAGGCATACATCATATCATAAAGATATGCATCACTTAGGCATACATCATGTCATAAAGGTATGCATCACTTAGGCATACATCATACCATCAAAATATGCATCACTTAGGCATACATCATATCATAACAATATGCATTACTTAGGCATACATCATATCATAACAATATGCATTACTTAGGCATACATCATATCATAACAATATGCATCACTTAGGCATAGATCATAAAACATGTATATTTTAAGCATAAAGCATATCATCAAGCATGCATAATTTAACCACATAGCATATCATGAAAGCATGCATATTTTAAGCACTTAACATAGCATCAAAGCATGCATAATTTAACCACATATCATAACATAAAGCATGCATATCTTAAGCACTTAACATAGCATCAAAGCATGCATAATTTAACCACATATCATAACATAAAGCATGCATATCTTAAGCACTTAACATAGCATCAAAGCATGCATAATTTAACCACATATCATAACATAAAGCATGCATATTTTAAACTCATATCATATCATCAAAGCATGCATAATTTTCTCACATATCATAACATACAGCATGCATATTCTAAACTCATAACATATCGTAGAAATTCTCATCTTGTATAGCTCACAAGCATACATGTTTAAGCATAAAAGTATATCATGTGCTCATCCAATCATAAGGAACAATGTAACATGATTAACTTGGGTACTAAGCTTCCTAATCCCTTGGGTTCTTATCTTGGCCGAAACCCTCTTAGGTGCCGATTTAGGTTTTAAACAACATCCAAGCATGTATAACCCAATTCATCCACATATCATTTTCATAGGAAGTATTATAAACAAGATTTACTTGTACTCTAAGTTCTCCAAGTCCTTGAACCTCATTTGGCCGAACCTTAACAAATGTGAAACAAGGTTCTAAATGACATAAAGCATGGAAACCTTAACCATATTTATAGCATTTGTTTCAAGGAATATGGTAAGCACAATTGAGTTAGTTCCTAACTCCTTTAAGCCCTAAAAATTATGTCTTGGCCGAAACTTACAAGTACTCATTTAGGGTTTCAAGCAAGCATACAAGCATGTGAACTTACCCTAACATCATGTATAAATTCATAAGTGGCCTCATACAAGTAGTCATGGCCGAAACTTCCCTTAGCATCAATTTATGTCACTAACAACATATAGCATGTAAATTTTTAGCTTTCTACATTTCATATTTCATGGAGAGCATGTTCAAGTAAGTTCTAGGGTTTCTAAAGCATGTATTCCCTTCATGGCCGAGACTCAAAGGTGTCCACTTGAATCATAGTTAAACATATAAGCATGTGAACACAATCAACATGTTATCTCAATTTCATAAGAAGCATCTTTAACACATGAGGTCTAAATTTTAAAGTTTCTAGGTCTTTAAACCCTACATGGCCGAACCTCATCAAGCATGAAATTTGTTCAAATGGCATAAAAGCATAGCAAGTCATAACACATTTCATAACATGTATATAAGTCAAGCACTATAAGCATACATTCAAGTTGTGTCTTAGGTTTCCTAGGTTTTTCCTTTCTTTATCTCATAGAATATGTTTGGCCGAAACCTTCCAAGTCTTTAACTAGGTTTTAGGTGGCCTAAAGTATGGAAAACTTAAACAAGTTTCATGGCAAAAAATATTAAAGAAACTATACTTACAAGTTTGGTTCACAAACAAGCTAGGACCCTTGTGGTCTTAATTAACATATATCATGCAACCAATTTTCCTATACTCTAATTAAGCATGGGAGCATCAAACAACTTTCATATCTTATTATCATAGAAGTTTTGAGCATGTTAAAAATCTGTTTAAGCTATTCTAAAGCATCCACGTTACCATGGCCGAAACTTTAGAAGTGATGTTCATGAGTTTCTATCAACATACAAGCATACAACTCTTTGAGAAACTTTATAATCTATCATATAAACATGGTAAGTTTAAATTCAAAGTCTTCCTAACCCTAAACCCTTCCTTGGCCAAAACTTGTGAGTGGAATACTTTTGGTTCCAAGTAACCTTCAAGTATGAAAATGATAATGGATCCTTAACCATTTATTTAGAGGGTTTTGTGCAAGTTAGGTAAACAATTAAATTCCCTAGCCCTTACAAAACCTTTTTGGCCGAAACTCTAGGGTTAGATACATCCCTAATCCAACAACACATATATATAAAAATATGAGAGAAAACCTTCTTACAAAGCATAGAAAACTTATCATGAATCAAAGCTTATATTAAACATTCCTAGGATCAACAAGTCCTTTCTTTAGCCAAGTTTTCACAACTTTGTTTCTAGGTTTTAAAATCCTCATAAAATCCAAAAACATATTAAAATCCCTTGTACCACAGGTGAGGGGAAGCTTACATCCTTTTCGCTTGTGGTTCTAAAGTATGGTGATGGAAGAAGAGGTCTCTTCTTCTTGTTCTCCTCCTTTGATTTCCTTTGGTAGCCCTCCTTTGTATCCTAGGAGGAACTTTGTTTTTGGGGGCCGAAAATGGAGGAGAGGGGGCTGAGGTTCTCGGTGATGGAGAGGAGAGAATGAGAGAAATGAGAGAAAAATAAAATCTCCTCTTTACATACTCTCTTTTATGTTAAGGGGGAAGAGATAGCAAAATTGGTTTTTGCTTTCCTTCTCCCTTAGCCTTTTTTTTTCATTTCCTTTTTATTTTATTTATTTATTTGTTCTCATCATTCATGATGAAACAAGGGGGAATGAATCCCCTTAATTCCCCTCTTTAAGTCACGGCAAAGGATGAAGAAGAGGGAGAGAAAAGAAGGAAGGCAAGTTGCCTTTCTCTTGTTCTTTTCTTATTTTCTTTTGGCTAGCTTTTACTCTCACCCTTATCATGAGTTTCCCTCCTTTGCTATCAATATATTATTCCTATTCCAACTGGTTATTACCCATTAATCCTATCATTTACATCATGAGAGGTTCAAGGTTCAATCCTTGACAACTCCCTATTTTATTTCTTTTTATTTCTTTTTGGTTTAACATTCTACTAATATTTTTCTAAGGTAAATTCATCATTCTCATATTTATCTTAAAAGCTTAGTGGGTGTTACAGTTCAAGTCAGAACTTCAACTCAAGTTGAAAAACTTGAGGAAGAAAATTCTGACTTGAAAGGTCAAGTCAAGCGACTCAAGAAAATGTTGGAAAAGTTAAAACTGGGGTCCAAGTGTCTAAACATGGTACTTGGATTACAACGAGCCGTGTACAAGAAATCTGAACTTGGTTACAATCCTAAACAAACAAACAAATCATACTTGTCATTAATTAGTCAAAATGTTAGAAGTCAAGTCCAAGCATGGGTCCAAACAAAACATTTAACCAAATCAATTAAACCAAACCTATACTTAATCCCTAAGAGTCAAATTCATTACTTAGATAGACCTTATCTAAGCTATGACTCAGGGGAAGCAACTAGAATCCAACCAACATGATTAACCAAACTCAAACACTTAGGATTAGGTTTACTTTCTGCTTAGAATGGCTACATAAAAAAGGTTTACCAAACCCTACAACATAGCATCGGAATGGATTGGGATGATAGTTGGATCATGAATTTCGATAGAGGAGGGGGGGGGGTGAATATCGAAATTCGTTCGAAAAGAGTAAATGCAGCGGAAAAGTAAAGTAGAAAAGAGCAATGTAAGATATCACAAAATAAATAATAAATGTTATTGGACGAAAAATATTATTGGATTTTTCAGGAATTTTTAGAGATTTTTTCAGGATTTAAACGGAGTCCGTATGACTCGTTTATGGGGCTAATTGGGGGCATGTTTGGAATACCTCTTAAATAGAAGTTGATGGAGAAATAAACTTAGAGGTTAATTAACTTAACCTAAGTTTAATTCTTAAAATTCCCGATCCCTTCTCCCCATTATCGTCGAAGCCTTTTTCTTCCCCGACGATTCTCTCTGCCCGAAACCTTTCTCCAGCAATTTCTCGCCTCACCGATGCCGAGCTCGCGATCGCCGACCATCTTCCTTCGCGTGGAGGCTAGGGAAACAACTTCATGGGCTATGAGAGGGCAGTTGACACTCTTCCTCTTGTGATCCTCTCATCTTTCTCCCTCTCTCGCGGATGACCCAACACACCCGATGCCGACAGAGACGATTTCTTCCCCAACGATCTTGTTCTCACCGCGTCGCCTGAGGAGGCGTCGCCGAATCTCAACAGTACCTGCTATCTCTGGTGGAGTGGACGTCTTTGTGGATGTTCTTGAGTGCGATTGGTAGCAGCTCGACGCCTAGGGCATCATGGTGGATTCGCCTGGTATCGCCCCCAATCGATCGACTTTCTCATTCCTTCCCCTCAAGTTGATCACTGAAGAGGGATCTGTATCTCCTCACTAGTTGGATTGAAGCGGGTGTCATTATCTAGGGGCGACCAATCTAGGTAAGCTGTATCTGGAGCCTTGTAAAATCAAAGATCTTGTGTAATTTGTTTCCCCTTTGTGATGCTCTTTCTGATCCAGACTAGGAGGAGGCATTGGATCAGCTGTTTCTTCAGTCCTCCTCTTGGATATGATCACTGGTGCATGTTCTGTGTCCTTCCCTCAGATGGATTGAATAGGGTGATTGGGTTAGGTAAGTTTCCTTTGGACTCTAATGGATTCAAAGGTTTTATTGTTGTGTGTTGTTCTTCCTGTTCTGGATTGGAGGAAGGCATCAGATCAAAGTATTGGAGGATTGCACTGTTGCCGATCACTGCCATTCCAATTCTTAAAGCTGTGGAGGTTGTTGGTGCAACCTTAGGTCAAGGTTGACCTGGTTGACCCGACTCGAGGTGACTTGACTCGAGTTGTATTTTGATGTTTGACTTGGGAAGATTGTCGGTGCAACCTTAGGTCAAGGTTGACCTAGTTGAGTTGCATGTTGATGTTTGACACTCGTGAGAGAGTTCTATTCTTGATATGGGACAAGAATAGATGGTTGGGAGATTATTGGTGTAACCATAGGTCAAGGTTGACCTGGTTGATCTGATTCGGGAAAAAGTCCAAGTATGGAGACTTGGCAACGGAAAAGCCCAAGCAGGGAGCTTGGCACTGGAAAAGTCCAAGTATGGAGACTTGGCACTGGAAAAGTCCAAGTATGGAGACTTGGCACTGGAAAAGTCCAAGTATGGAGACTTGGCACGGGAAAAGTCCTCGGGAAAGTCCTGGTGAGTGAAGCCAGGCATTCGGGAAAATCCTGGTGAGTGAAGCCAGGTGAAAATCCTAGTGAGTGAAGCTAGGTGAATGAGAAAGTCCTAACTGGGATGTTAGGCAGTGTGGAAAGTCCTGGTGAGTGAAGCCAGGCAGTGGGAAAGTCCTAACTGGGATGTTAGGCAGTGTGGAAAGTCCTGGTGAGTGAAGTCAGGCAGTGGGAAAGTCCTAACTGGGATGTTAGGCAGTTGGAAAGTCCTGGTGAGTGAAGCCAGGCAGTGAGAAAGTCCTAACTGGGATGTTAGGCAATGTGAAAACCCTAGTGAGTGAAGCTAGGTGAAAGTCCTGGAAAGTGAAGCCGGGCAAGGGAAAATCCAGATGGATCAAGGGTGATCGGACATCTGGTGTTGTTAAGTCCAAGTGAGTGAAGCTTGGCATATGGAGTCGGAGAGGGCTTGGTAGCTCGTTCTCCGAACTAGGTTAGAGGGGGCACTCTAAACCTAGGAGTTGGATCGGTCCGCAGACCGATCCAGTGATACTCAGTGTTTCCTGATCGGTCTGGTGACCGATCAGATTCCACTCAGTAGCATACTGTGGAGTTCCTGATCGGTCCACAGACCGATCAGGCAACGATCAGAAGCGGAGAAAAGAAGCTCCTGATCGGTCTCCACGACCGATCAAGAGACGAGCGATTCTCTGTCTGTAAGAGAGCTGGGAGAGCTGGGATCGGTCTGGGGACCGATCAGGACAGGGAGAGCTGGGATCGGTCTGGGGACCGATCAGGACAGAGCCTGATCGGTCCGCAGACCGATCAGGGTTCTAGCCGTTGCGTTGCAACGGCTAGTTTCTTCGCTGTTTCTCCTTCGCAGGTATAAAGGGGCTGAGGGCTTCTACAGGGCAAGGACTTCCTCTTCTCTTCTGCTACAGAGCTGCTGTTCTGGTGCTTGAGCTTTGTTGAGCTCTTCGTCGCAAGCTTCGCGTGAGCTTCTCAACTGGGATATCCTGCTGTTGTAGGTGTTCTGAGGAGCTGCTGCTTCAACGAAATCCAGTCGGCAAGGAGGCAAGAAAACCTGTGTTTTTACATTCATTGTTCTTGTCTTCTTGTATTTCTTGTTGTATTCCTTTCTTGCTGTTGCAAGAATATTGTGGCGAGGTTTCTCCACCCACAAGGAGTATATTGTATTAGCCGGTTCTCCGGGGACTCATCCACCGACGGATTGACTGGACTCGTCCACCTTACGGACACGCCGAGGAGTAGGAGCCCTAATCTCCGAACCTCGTTACATCGACGCGTTGAGGTTTGATCTTCTTGTTTTCGTTTCCTTGTTTGTTTTTCCGCTGCGCTAACGAATTGTAGGAAGAAAAACGAGAAATTGGGGTCGGCTATTCACACCCCCCTCTCTAGCCGCGTACAAAGGATCCTAACAGAGGTCACGGGTGAGAAGGTAAGGGGATGTTGAAGTGAGTTTGGTACTGTGAATTAGGGTTTCAACAAATCCTTTGCTATATGATTGGATTTATGGATTGATTCTTGGAAGAATTGATTGTGGGTATCCTTTATAGCTTCTCGGCAGTGAGTTGTAGGGTTGCTGAGCTACTGGAATTGCTGCCATACTTCAAGTTTAGTGCTTTTCTAGTGTTGTACCTTGGGTATTCTATTAGTATGATGCTAAATTAGATTTTCTATGGGTTGTGGGGCTTTGTTCTGCTTAGATTTATGAGTAGTGTGATATGGATTGGATGAATTATTATGGTTGGATTAATTGAGGTGGATGAACTATGTAGGATTGATTCTTGATGTTAGTTGTTGATACATAGAATAAATGATGGTGATAAATAGATTAAATGATTAGAATTAGGAATTTGGTTGAGATATGTTGATTTGGAAAAGTTTTGGAGAGGTATCATGTATAACCTAATCTAAGTAGGTTGTATTATGATTAAGGTTTATTGGGGGATTAATCAATAATCATACTTGATTAGAGTTATTCTAATTAGGTGGGGGAGTTATTTAGTTAATTATTTTCTATGAAATTAGCTAAATACATCTAGTGATCGCAGGACTTGGATTCGGGACGAGCGTCTCGTCGTGGGATTTTCGGATCACGATCGACAGATTTAAGGTGGGTATTTCTTCCTTGGCTCTATGTAGATTTTTATTGAGCTTAGTGCAGGGTTATTATGTGATGGTTTAGGTTGTTTTACCTTATATCATGTTCGTATGTTGCTTTCCTGCTTGATACTGATGCTTGACCCTTGTGATGATCTATTTAATTCTTATATAGTCTGCACTTTGGTTATCTATACTCTGTGGTATTTTTACATATAGAGTATGTATGGCAAGGGATACCTCGTTGGTGGTGTTCATATGATGATTGTCCATTTGCATGTCATGTATACATTTGTCTGGTGTGATGATTGGGGGAGTTGTGTTGATTGTATATTTGTTGTATATACATGTGTCTGATGTGTTTACTGGAGGATACATGTTGATTTTACCTATGTTCTGTGTACATGTGTCTAGGGGGATTGTTGGAGATTCTTGGTTGATTATACATGTGTAGTTGTATATATGTGTTTGGTGGGATATGTGGAGGTATCATGACGATTATACTCATGTTGTGGAGTACTTAGCTGGATTTAGAGTTTGCATGGATGATGATGGTGTTCGTATCATGATTATATATATATATATTCATGTTCATCATTCATTGCATATTGACGATTATTGTCTCCCTTGTGGTTGAAAGGGTTGTCAGTCTTTTATAGTTGTCATTAGGCCATTATTGGAGAGTGGTAACTTAGAGCTAGTCCTGCCGCACTTACTCAGCAGCTCAGTGTTCTGTCAACCTCGACCACTCTGGAGTAGTGAGTCTTGAGGGTACAGTAGTCAGAGGGCTAGAGATGTGAGTGGTCAAGGACCCTTAGCTATGTAGTTAGATAACTACTTAGCTGACTGTCCGCTTCGGCCACCTATAACGGTGCATGTACTGGAGGCTAGTACGGTTTGTCACGGACCCAAGCCTCTCGGCCATACAGGGGTCGTAGTGTCTAGAGAGGTGGCGGGGGTGACCATGGAGCATGCATACACATTTTTGCATATGATGCGCGGTGCATCTTTGGAGATATATTTGCATACATGCCTAGTAGATACTAGATGCATGTGATTGTGGTTGTTGCACTTGTTTGAGATATGCTTGTTGCATATGGTTGTCATGCTGCATACATGTCATTTATTTTACATGTATATGTAGTTGTATTTATATTTCACAGGTGTCATGAGTAGGTTTGTTGCAGATCCGGTGAGTTTACTGATCATTATACCATGTGTTGATTCCAGATTGGGTATGTATCTGTCATTATGTTAGTTGTGGTTTGCAAAGTTTATATGTCAGGTTATTATGTGAGATATGTTTAGGTGCATTGATTATGATAGTATGATCATGTTCTTTATTCGCTACTGAGACTGTATACTTGTAATGTTTATGTTTGTTTATGGACCATGCATTATCTTGTCTATTACCCGCTGAGTTACCTATACTCACCACCGCATGTATACATTTATGTTTTCAGGTAGCTTGTAGATGGTTGGTGTCTCTAGGAGTATCCTGTCTACCGGGTCCTACGTCACAGCCGAAGACAGTTTCACCTAGTGTTTGTTTTATTTTGTATATCCTTTTATTATTTTTGGCATTGTATTTGTGTTTAGCCATGTGGCTATCTTATGATTTTGGTGTTATATTTGTGTTTAAACCGTGCCGGCATGCATTGTATATATTTGGTTTGTGTGGCCTTGCCTTCGTTTTTCCACTGTGTTTTTAGTACAGTCGTGTGGGCTGCTTTGTATATAACTGCGTGGTTATTATTGTTTCATTCCAGCCGAGTGGGTTGTGATTATAACTGCGTGGTTGTGTACATATTCCAGCTGTATGTGGATGATGTATATTTTGTATGTATTTATATTTCAGATTGTCACCGGTATAGGGGAGATGCTGTCGAAATTTTTTGGTAGGGACTCCTTTGGGGGCGTGACAAGAAAGGCTAACACAGGTTCTTTTTACTTGGTTCGGAGCCTGTGTCGACTCCTACTCCAAGGTCCGCACTCGTCGAGTGCTTTCGTTGGCAATCCACTAGCAATTCGGATAATTGATTACAAGAATTAAGTACAGAAAAGCTAGAAATAAAATACCGACAAATAGAAAACAATAGGAAAAGAGCAGAGCTTTGTCAGAGTAGCGTCGCAACGTTGCAGGAGCGCAGGAGAGCAGATCGTCAATTCTGAGTTATTTTTGAAGCTTCAGCCTTGACCCTCCTTATATAGGAGGGTTCGGGGCGCCTGGAACCTTCAGGGTGCCTCGATCATGACATGGCTGACCCAACCAGCGAGATCCACATGTCGACGCCGCGATCAGGATAAAACTTGCCTCCGGGCGCCCGGACCTCCGGGCGTCCGGACCACCTTTCTCCAAAAAACATCTTCTCCTGCAAGACAAGGTTAGTCCGAGGCAAATAAATAATGTATATCCTGCAAAACAAAGTATTGGCACAGTTTATAATTAGACAGAAGGAGTATGACTTAGATTTTGTCTCTCCGAGATCGAAATCTAGTCAAGATCTTAACTTAGAGTGCTGAAATGGTTCTAAGTCAGATCGACACCTAAATTCCCTTCCCGGGAACGCGTCCTCATAGCCACTCCCTTCTAGTGACTTATCTTTACTCACCTGCCAAACGTCCGGTCAGCCCTTCGACCCGTCTGGACTTCTCGCCAGCTATCCGATCAGTCTGTCGACTTAGCTGGACTTCATGTCAAGTGTCCGGTCTGCCCGTCGACCCGCTTGGACTTCTCGCCAGTAATCCGGTCGGCCCATTGACCTAGCTGGGCTTCGTGCCAGACATCCGGTCAGCCCGTCGACCTGTCTGGACTTCGCCTGCACACTCGATCAGAGTGTTAGACAACGACAAACCTAACTTAACCTAATTTGTCATTCATCAAAACTAGAGTTAGACTGTTAGTGCTAACCGCACTAACAATCTCCCCCTTTTTGATGAAATGACAACTTGGTTAAGTTAGTGAAAAAAATATGCAAAAAAAAAAAAGATTTTTAAGGTTTAAGTTAGTTTTTAAATTTGACATTTTATTGCTCTAACTTAACCACCTATCCCTCCCCCTTTGGCATTCATCAAATAAGGACATAAGCCAAGCAATCAATAATACATAATACAGACAATGTAAACATTGTAAGAAATGATGCCAAATTAACTTGGGGGAGTTAAAATTTTGTAAAATAGCTAATTTAGCAACATAACTGAGTATTTAGTACATTTTGAGTAATTTTTAAAGATATTTTTTGCAAAATTAAATGAATTTGCAAACTCAAAGAGAATTTTCTAAAAAAAATTTTAAAGGCTAATTTTCAAGTATAAGTTTAGGAAAGCTAAGTTTAGATAGTCTAATTTTCAAACATAAGTGTTTAAGTTTCAAATTTCAAGATAAATTTTTTTTTAATTTTCAAAACACATTTCAAACATGAGTTTTCAAAATCAAAATTTCAAAACTAAGTTTGAAAGATCTACTTTTCAAAACTAATTAAAGCTAAGTTTGCAAAAGATTCAATTTTCAAAATCTTATTTTATAAAAACCAATTTAAAAGCTTAGTTTTATAAAAGCTACTTTTCAAAAATAGATATATCAAATTAGATTTCCAAAGATCAAATTTAAAAAGAAATTTTAAGAGAGGACATTATTTTTAAAGCGGAGAAAATAATTTTGGTGCTAAGTGTAAAAAAAAAATTTAATCCTCCCCCTAAACCTGACATTCAAAATTATTGTCTAACCAATTAGGTACTTACTAACTATCAAAAGATAGCAGCTTTCACTTGGTTAGTCAAGTTAAGTGCATTGTAATCAGTTAGTGTTTGACTAAACTGAGTAACTTAACTTGATCAATATATGTTTGGTATTTAACGCCCAGACTTATATCGATGCACTGATATAAGTATCTTAAGTCCAGGCAACTGGCATATGCATCTCACCCCTTTCTATGTTTGCCAATCACAAGCAAGGTAAACCTAGGGTGTTGGTGAGATGCTCAAGTATTAGTCCTAGGGGAACAAGATTTCTAAGGGAATTTTTCTAGTCTAAGGCTAAAATTGTTTTGAAATTCTAAAAGTAGGAAAGTTTTGAAAAATAAAGCAATTTTAACCTAGAATTTAAAACAATCATTTTTGAAAATAGTTTTAAATTTTGAAAATCCTAGTCTATTAAACACATCCCTAATTTTCTATGCAGATTGCTAAATTCACTTTTAGGGAGTGGTTTTCTGAATATGTCAGCTAAATTAGACTTGGACTCAATGTATTTGAGTTCAATGTCACCTTTAGTAACATGATCCCTGATAAAGTGATGCTTAATTTCAATATATTTGGTTCGGGAATGATGCACTGGATTTTTTGTTAAGTTAATTGAACTGATATTATCAATTAAAACTTTTACATTTGTAAAGTTCAAGTTAAAATCTTTTAGGGTGTACATCATCCATAATATTTGTGCAACGCACTCTCCTATAGTTATATATTCTGACTCAGTTGTGGATAAAGCAACACAGTGTTGCTTTCTACTAAACCATCTGACAAGCGATGAACCCAGTAGTTGACATCCACCACTTGTGCTTTTGCGGTCTAATTTACACCCGGCATAATCCGAGTTAGAATACCCTATCAATTCAAAGTTATTGGTTCTGGGATACCAAATTCCTACATTTGTTGTCCCTTTAAGGTATCTAAAGATTCTTTTGACTTGAGTCAAATAAGATTCTTTAGCACAAGTTTGGTATCGAGCACACATACTAACTGCAAATAAAATATCTGGTCGACTTGCAGTTAAGTATAGTAGGCTACCTATGACACTCCTATAGTATTTTAAATCAACTGGTTTTCCATTGGGGTCATTATCCAAGATTGTGTTCACTGTCATGGGTGTTTTTATCTCTTTAGTGTTTTCCATTCCAAATTTCTTAAGTAGCTCATTAGTATATTTTTGCTGATAACTGTAATTTCCTTCATTCGTTTGTTTGATTTGTAATACTAAAAAATAGGTTAATTTACCTACTAGACTCATTTCAAACTCATGTTCCATTAGGCTTGTAAATTCATCTAAAAATTCTAAATTTGTTGAACCAAAGATTATATTGTCTACGTAGATTTGGGCTATAAAAATATCTTCTTTTATTAACTTAACGAATAGGGTTGGGTCAATTTGACCTTGGTTAAACCCTTTAGAGATTAGGTACGAAGTAAGTCTTTCATGCCATGCCCTAGGTGCTTGCTTAAGTCCATATAAAGCCTTTTTTAATTTATAGACATGGTCAGGGTGTTCTAGATTTTTAAACCCAGGTGGTTGTCCTACGTAGACTTCTTCTTTTATTAGTCCATTTAGGAAGGTTGACTTAACGTCCATTTGGTAGAGTCTAAATCCTTTGTGGGTTGCATAACTAAGTAGCATTCTAATGGACTCTAGTCTAGCTACTGGGGCATAAGTTTCATCGTAGTCAAGTCTCTCTACTTGACTGAACCCTTTAGCCACTAGTCTAGTTTTATTTCTTGTGATTTCCCCAGTTTCACTTAATTTATTTGTAAATACCCATTTTGTTTCTATTATCTTTTTATCTTTGGGTGGTGGCACTAAATCCCAAACTTCATTTCTTTCAAATTGAGCTAGTTCTTCTTTCATCGCAATTATCCAGTCTGGGTCAAGTAATGATTCAGCCACTGTTTTGGGTTCAATTTTTGAAATCAATGAGATTTGACTTAGGTTTCTAAAGGATAACTGTAACGACCACCCTTCTTACTACTTCTCTCTAAGGGTAACCATTACCTAACTACTACTCTACTTACTAGTGTCACTTATGCTATTATTAGCGACACTTAGATTTATCACGGCCCAGAGGAATTCCTACCGAAAAATTTTGGCAGAATCTCCCCTGTACCGGTGACCAAATCCATAATACAAACAATATATACGCAGCCACAGGCGGCTGGAACACATTTTTCACAACCACGCAGTAATAAAATCACACTATAATCAACGAAAACTAGTCTAGCAATAAGAACTAAACATAACTCCAAGAGTAGGACATGATAAGCTACAAATACGAATCAAACTCAATCACAATCTCACAAAACTTCATAATAGTATTTAAGAAGAGAACTAAAACATAAACTCTAAACAGATAGGTCCTGAAGATTTGCTAGCAAACTCTGGATCTCTCCATAGTCCAGTCATCACACACCTTCATCACCACCAACACCCTGTCGCCTCCCTTTCATATCTTAGCTTTTCCTTTATTTGCAGTAGGAGGAAAGAAAAATAGATCTATAAGCGAAACGCTTAGTAAGTACTAATCTATCTCACAAAAACTCGAAGTGCATAAAAAGAATGCAACAATACTAAAACTGAAATGCTAAAAGCAAAGCTGCATGTACTCATGGTATATAGAAATAAAACTGAATACTAAACATGCTCACTAACTGATAGGAAAATAGTGAAACTACTACTGTAGGCTTAGAATTAAAGAAACTAACTTCTATTGATTCTAAGCATAATACTTGTTTCATTTTCTTATATCTTTATACCAGAAATTAATCTTTTAATTTCTCTTTTACTTTCTTCTTCTTTTCTTCTTTCTTTTCTTCTTCTTTGGGCCCAGGCTTAGTACCATCTTTGTTTTGCGCGCTCTCTAATAGTGACTGGGGTAGTGAGCCTCCAGCCCTATGAGGATAAAGACCTCGGTCTTACCAGGGCCAAGACCTCGGAATTGATCACCTGGATTTGTTTAACGATAACCTCGGAAGTCGGGTACTAGCCTCTTACTTTAATTTACTTGTTATCTCTTTTTAACTAGACTTTAGTCTTTTTCTTTACTCATGCTTCTTATAATCCTTTATTGGAGCCTATTAGAATCATATAGATATATCTAACAAGTATAGGATTACAACTAACCAAACATGCTATATAAAAATAACATAAGGGAAGCAGATCTGAACTCTCTAAGCTTGTTATAAAACAAAGCAAAGGAAAGCAAATCTGAACTTACTAATCATGCTATAAAATAAAGCAAAAGAAAGTAACTTTGAACTTACTAATCATGCTATAAAATAGAGCAAAAGAAAGCAAACTTAATAACTGTTCATGATCAGGAAAACCAAGAAACTAACACTACATGCTTTAAATAAAGGTTGTTCTTGCCCTTTTGAGTAGCAAGGAAAATGCTAAGCTACCATTCAAACTTCTTTAAGCATGGTTGAAAACAAATCTAACTACTTTAAGCATGCTACAACAGATTTAGAAACAAAGGAAAGCAAATCTAACTTCTTTAAAAATAGAATATAAGCCTCCTTTTATCATGTTCGTAATATGCAAAATCTATCTTTTACTTTGGACATTAACATGGCTGAAAACATGCACTTTTGTTTTAACCGAAACATGATGTCACAGCAAGATCAATCTGAACCATTCCGTCTACATTAATTCGAAGCAATGCAAAGCTACAAAAACTAACTAAAGCACTTCTATAATTGCAAACATGCACTTCCAAAAGACGAAACAATGAAAACTTCTGCTACTACACCTAAACCTATTCCTTCTAATCTGTTCAGAAATTCTGTAGTCAACTCATATCAATCTGAGCTCAACATAATAGCAATGTATTGGTCATGAAAAAGACTCTAAACAATACACAAGAAACCATTGCAGTCTACCCGAAACAGAGCATGATCATCTCTAGCTCGTTGCTTGGCAACCAAGACAAAACCTACCAGGCTCCATGTGAGCTGGCCGTGCCCATTCAAATAACAGCCAATAAGAATCCAATATGAGATGCTAATCATACGGCTGGAAATTAGGGTTGATCAGGCTTATTGAGTTAGCACAGGAAAGTCTAAACAGTAAGCTCAAGGATTTGCTACTGGCAACCAAAATACTACACATACCCATTCATTGCAGTGACCAAAAACAATCCTACATGCTTAACCTAAATCATTCATCTTCTTCCTTTAAGACTCACGGCAGAGAACTAAAAGAAACCAAAAATCTTTACAACATGCTTTGAATTCAAAATGAACAAAGAACCCAATTTCTCAATCTTAACATGCTGTGCTCTTATAAAGGAGAGGTCGATCTTGCTGTGCAGCCAAATACTAAGAGTCTAGGGTTCATGCTAGGCATCGGAAGCAAAGGAAGAATCAAAAAGGAAAATAAAGGAACCCGGAACAACTCCTACCGCAGGTGAGTAGTACTTACCCCTTATTCTTGCACTTACAACCGAAGAAAGGCAGCTAGGGTTCGGGTAAAGCTTGAGATTTCGGCATTCTCCTTGTGTCCGCGCGTTCTCTTCGACGGGAGGTTCCAAACCAGCAAGGTCCGCCAGAAGAAAGCCTTCGCCGGCTGCCTGAGGGAGGAAACCTAACTCAGCTTCGATTTCACCCAAGCACAGAAACGCCGCTCGCGTCGGGAGGAAGAGGAGAAAGGAACGAGAATTTTCGGCGAGAAAGGGAAAACCTAATCCCTTTATAACTAGGATTTTTATTACTAACTATACCTTAAATATAACCCGTTCTTTCCTTAATTAACAAAAACTCGTTGGCACAGCTGGTTATCTGCGTTTCCACCGAAACCCCAGGTCGCCGGGTCGAGCTTCGGCTCGGCAATTTCTCTGTAACCTTTTTAAAACTAAAGTATTTCTGTATCAATTACAACTTAAACATATTTCGTTGTAGATTTAATTAAGAAACATCCGGCTAGTCTGTTGGTTAAGCGAATCTTTGCTTAACTCGAGGTTTCCGGTTCAAACCTCGGCTTGGACATTTTTTTTTTGTCAAAACTTCTTTCGTTTAATAAAAATATCAAACGACTTCCAAAAATTGAGTAAAAATACTCTAAAAATTTCTAAAAATCTCTAGAATATTTTAAAAGCATTTCTAAATATTTTTAAGGACATTTAGAACTCGAAATAGGGAAAATTGGGTCATTACAATCCCCCATACCTTATAAAAAGTTCATCCTCGAACTTAGAATAGTTCTGGATATTTCTGTCTCATACTGTCCTCACGTTCCCAAGTGACTTCCTCGTACTTCTGGTTCTGCCAGATGACCTTCACTAGTGGCACTTCTTTGCTTCTTAGTCTCTTGACTGCTTTGCCCACTATCTGTGTAGGTCTGCTCTCATAGCTAAGATCCTCTTGGATCTGCACTGTCTGAGGCTAAATCACTTGACTAGGGTTGTGGAGACTCTTCTTTAGCATGGAGACATAAAATACGTTATGTATTGCCGACATGTCCTACGGTAAGTCCAGCTTGTAAGCTACTCTCCCAATCCTTTCTATGATTAGGTAAGGTCCTACGTAACGAGGACTTAATTTGCCCTTCTCGCCAAATCTCATCACTCCCTTCATAGGAGCAACCTTGAGAAAGACTGAATCCCCTATTTGGACTTCAAGTGGCTTACGGCGTGTGTCAGCATAACTCTTCTGTCTACTCTGGGCAGTCTCAATTCTTTGTCTGATCTTTTGGATAGCTTGAGTGGTCTCATCTATCATCTCAGTCTGAATGCCCAGCTCTACTTCCATTTTTTTTCTTTCACCTGCTTCTTACCAGCAAATAGGTGATCTGCACTTCCTGCCATACAACGCCTCATATGGTGTCATCTTGATAGTGGCTTGATAGCTATTGTTGTAGGCAAACTCAACTAAGCACAGATGCTTACACCAACTTTCCTTGAAATCTAGTGCACAAGCCCTGAGCATATCTTCTAAGATCTGGTTTACTCGCTCTATCTGTCCATTAGTCTGAGGATGAAAGGTTGTGCTAAACTTGAGTTTGGTGCCTAGTGCATTCTGAACGCACTCCCAAAAGTGTGAGGTGAAGCGTTCATCCCTATCAGAAACGATAGATTTGGGAACTCCGTGAAGTCTGACTACCTCCTTAACATATAGTTGGGCTAACTGCTCTATAGAGTGGGACACCTTGATGGCTAGGAAATGAGCAGATTTGGTCAATCGGTCTACTATTACCCATATCGCATCATATCCATTTGTGGTTCTTGGGAGGCCTGTTATGAAGTCCATGGATATGTCTTCCCATTTTCATTCTGGTATTGGAAGAGGCTGAAGAACTCCTCCTGGTCTCTGGTGTTCTGCTTTGACTCTCTGGCATGTCAGGCAGGTACTGACATATTTAGCAACGTCTCTTTTGAGTCCTGACCACCAGAACCTCTGTTTCACATCTTGGTACATCTTGGTAGAACCAGGATGCATAGAGTATGGTGTGCTATGAGCCTCTTCTAAAATTTTCTTTCTCAGTTCTTCATCATTGGGGACACAAAGGCGGCTCCCCTGATAAAGAATTCCACTGTCTGATACTCGAAACTCCAAATTTTCTTCTTTCTGTATCCCTTGCTTGATCTTCGGGATATCTGGATCTTCACATTGCTTTCTCTGTATATCCTCAAGCAAGGTAGACTTTAAGGTCAATGCAGAGAGTTGCCCATAAATAATTTCCATACCAAAGTGTGACAACTCCTTCTGCAATGGTAGGGCTAATGATGACAAAGACATCAGGGATGCACTTGATTTTCTGCTTAGTGCATCTGCCACTTTGTCAGCTTTGCCTGGGTGGTAGAGGATTTCACAGTCGTAATCTTTGACCAACTCCAGCCACCTGCGCTGTCTCATGTTTAAGTCCTTCTGAGTGAAGAAGTACTTAAGACTCTGATAATTTGTGAAGATTCTACACTGAACTCCATACAAATAATGTCGCCAGAGTTTCAGTGCAAAAACCACAGCTGCCAGCTCAAGATCGTGAGTGGGATAGTTCTTCTCGTAGTCTTTGAGTTATCTGGAAGCATAAGCTATGACTTTTCCTTCTTGCATGAGAACAGCTTCTAGACCCATCTTGACGGCATCACTGTAGATGTCAAGACTCTTGTCACTAGCTGGAACAGTCAGAATGGAGCACTGGACAGTCTCCTCTTCAGCTCTTGGAAACTCTGCTCACATTTGTCTGACCACTCAAACTTCTTGTTCTTCCTGGTGAGGTCTACTAGTGGAGAGGTTATCCTGGAAAAGTCCTCCACGACTTTCCTGTAGTACCCAGCTATACCAAGGAAGCTTCTGATCTCCCTGGCATTCTTGGGTCTATTCCAGTTGTTAACCGCTTCTATTTTGGCTGGATCCACTTGAATGCCTTCTTTAGAAATAATGTGACCTAGAAATGCCACCTGATTTAACCAGAACTCACACTTTGGCATAAAGCCACTTTCGCTGAAGGGTCTACAGTACTATCCTCAAGTGCGCGTCATGCTCCTCTGGGGTCCTTGAATAGACCAGAATGTCGTCGATGAATACGATGACAAATTTGTCAAGATATTCTCTGAACACTCTGTTCATTAAGTCTATGAAGACCGCAGGTGCATTAGTCACTCCAAAAGGCATGACTACAAACTCATAGTGTCCATATCTAGTCCTGAAAGCCGTTCTGGGTATATCCCTTTCTTTCACTTTCAGCTGATGGTACCCAGAGCGCAGGTCTATCTTTGAGAACACTATTGCCCCTCTTAACTGGTCAAATAAGTCGTCGATCCTGGGAAGGGGGTACTTGTTCTTGATCGTCACTTGATTCAAAGCTCTGTAATCTATGCACATCTGCATAGATCCATCTTTCTTCTTGTCAAACAACACAGGAGCTCCCCAAGGTGAGTGACTAGGTCGAATGGAGCCTTTGTCAAGTAACTCCTATAGTTGTGCTTGTAACTCTTTCAACTCTGCTGAAGACATGCGATACGGAGCTTTTGAAATTGGACCGGTACCAGGAACCAATTCAATCTCAAACTCCACTTCTCTGTTGGGAGGTAGTCCAGGTAGCTCTTCTGGAAATACCTCTGGATACTCACAGACTACCCGAACATCTTCTTGCTTGGGTCTTTCTTGTTATCTTTGTCCTTCCAGTTCTGATTACTTGACTGGGGTCTCTGTTTCCCCACTGTCTTTTCTTCTATCTTGACTGGCTTGTGTTTCGTTTGTTGTGCCTTGATGTTGTTCAGATAGTGCTCACTAATGCCCTGCTGACCAGCTCTTCACCAATTTATGGTCGGTGAGTTTCACTACTCACATTAAGTGCTATTTCTGGTCTCAGCATTCGGAGCATCAGTCTGACTCGTTCTTTCACTGTACTTACTAACTCTAGGCAAAAGTGAGCTAGCCTGTTAAATCTTTTGACCGCTTCTTCTACTGGTAGGTCACCTTGTCTGAATTCTATAAGCTCCTCATACTGTTTATTTGTGATCCGTTGACAGAAGACTTCTTCGTAAAACTCTGTCTCAAAGTCAACCCAGCTCATCTGGTTGACTGCTCTCTTACTCTTAACTCGCTCCCATCCCATACAAGCACCTCCAGATAGGCAGAAAGAGGCACACTTACCCTTCTCGACTTCTGGTCAGTCAAGAAGCTCCATTGTGCTTTCAAGTGTCTTGAACCAAGCCTGGGCACCCCAGAGCTCAGTCGTGCCTGAGAAGATTTCTGGTTTCAGGTTCAGCCACTGGATGAGGTATGCTTCTTGTCTTCTAGGTGTTGTGGCGACTTCCAGGGCAACTGATGGGACTTCAGTCACCACTGGGGTCTCCATATTAATGGTTGGGGGAGTGGGAGGAGCTGGCTTCTGATTGGCCATTAGATTGGCAATCACTTGCTGCTGCTCGCTACTTATCTCTGAAGTTAAGTAACAACTTCAGAGAGAATAGGCCCAGGGGTTCTGGGCTCTTCGTTCTCCTGAACTCGGTCCTCAGTACGAACGGTACAGGGGAACTTAATTCATTTGTTCTAAACTTATTCTTTTATCTCGCTTGTTTAAAACTTATCCTTTAATACTTTTACCCTTATGTGAAACTTATTTTACTTGTTCAAAAACTTATACTTATAATACTTCAAAATAATAATCAACTTTCTTCTTGGGGCCAGGCGTAGTACCATCTTATGCGCGTTCCCTAATAGGTTGGGGTAGCGAGCCACCAATCCTAAGAGAGCAGACCTTGATCTACCAGGGCCAAGACCTCGGAATTGGACACCTGGATTTGTTTAACGACAACCTCGGAAGTCGGGTACTAGCCTCTTCTTAAAAGTAAAATACTTATAATCTTAATTATTTCTTCTTTAAATGCCTTGGCATTTTAATAGGCACCTTGTGTGCCAAAATCCCTAAAGTCTTGACTTTGGGATCTACTTAAGACCTTGGCCTTTTCTTTCTTTTCTTTATCTTTCTTATACTTGTTAATACTTCTAATAAAAGAATGATTCTTTACAAACTGAAATGTTTAAACAACTTCTAACATTGAAATGCTTAAACAAAAATCTGCATATAAGCTTAATCAAAATCTGCATTCAAGCTTATTAAAAATCTGCATTATAATCTTAATAAAATCTGCACTTGTAAGCTTAATAAAAAATCTGCATCTTGAGCTTAACTAAAATCTGCATATTAATACTTTATAAAATCTACATTGATCAACATGTAAATCTCTTTTCTCATCTTCTAAACTAAACTTCTATTCCGAACTTATTACTTGCATAACTAAATCACTCACATACTTCTCACCTTTAGACTAAACTAACCTCAATAATCGGTACAGGAATTATCTTCCTAAATATAGAACCCAAACTTACATCAAACCAATTTCATCCTATCTGACCGGCAATTAGAAAACAATGGGAAGAATAAAACGTGATTCATCAAAGTTTACCCATCAACATTGGTGCGAAACCTTCGAAACACCAGGAGAAAGTAATTCACATCCAAACCAGCTAAACCCACAGACATTTAAATAAATGGTCACCAAATGGAATTCTCACAAAACCATAGCTATCAACCGAAAGGGAGTACAACAACCTGATTTCACCCAAATTTGTAGCCATCTGAAGAAACAAATCAACCTTGCATTGATACCCTCATCATCCCAGGTTATGCAATTAGGCAGTACACCCTCTAATTAAATCCATAGAGAACCCACAACCAATCAGGGAAATGGGACATCATCAAATCGGACCTACACATTCCAAATCTGTTTAATCTTACCGAAGCAATAAGTCCACTAGAACATCTTCGATCAAGGTCTCTAATTAGTTCAATGTTTCAGAAATAATAGTTTAAGAAGAATATCATCGATCAAAGTCTAAATCTGATCAGTGTTTCGAAAGCAACAGGTCTACTGAAACGTCAACGATTAAAGCTTAAGACTCCACAATATGAACTTCCTGAAACTCAACCAGTGAGAAGAAACACGACACATAAAACTCAACCAAAAGCCCTAAATCTGTGATTGTAAACCAAACCCTATCTCAACCTCCTATAAAAACTCACGGCAGCAACCCTAGCAGCAAGCTTCAAACAACTTCACAGCATGCTTCAAAATCAAGGGAAAACAAGGAAAAGACTCAAATCGAATTCGGAACTACTCTTACCACAGGTGAGTAGCAACTTACCGGGGTTCTTGGATTCACAGCCGAAGGAAGACAACTAGGGCTTCGGGGGACCTCGAACTTCCAATCCCCCTTCGTGTCCTCAAGCTCTCCTCGATGAACACCTTATGCCGACGTCGGAGATGAAGAAAGAAACCCTAACCTAGGCTTTGGTTTCGCTCGAGCAGAAGCCTCCGACGCCGCGCACGCGAGAGGAAGAAAGGGAAAAAAAACTAGGTCACGGGGAAATAATCAAGCCCTAAGTTCTCCTCTTATAACCTTAATATTCTGTTAACTTCTTTAAATAGATTTCCTACCTTTTCTAAGCAGAACCGATGGTTGGAGCACTTGGTCAGCCGCGACTTGGCTCATGGTTGGAGTCGCGGGTTCGAATCCCGGCTGCAACCATTTTTCTCCCTATTATTTCTTGTTATTAACTTCTACTACTTAAATAAAATTCTTCCTTTATTTGATTACGTAACAACTGCTAGCCCAGTTGGTTAGTCGGGTTTTGCTTGGGTCAGGGGTTACCGGTTCAAGCCTTGGACATTTTTTTTTGTCGAAACTTCCTTTGTTTAGTAAAAATACCAAACGACCTCCAAAAATTACATAAAAATACTCTAAAAATTTCTAAAAATCTCTAGAATATTTCTAAAATATTTCTAAATATTTTAAAAAACTTTTAGAACTCATAATGAGGAAAATTGGGTCGTTACACCTCTAAGTTGGGACTAGGAGCAGTATTGATGCAAAATGGCAAGGTGATCGCCTACGCCTCCAGACAACTCAAAGACTATGAGAGGAACTATCCTACTCATGACCTTGAGCTTGCAGCAGTTGTGTTCGCCCTCAAAATTTGGAGACATTATTTGTATGGAGCTCAGTGTAGAGTGTATACAGATCATCAGAGTCTGAAGTACTTCTTCACTCAGAAGGATCTAAATATGCGACAGCGCAGATGGCTCGAACTAGTCAAGGACTACGATATAGATATCCTCTACCATTCAGGAAAAGCCAATAAGGTGGTAGATGCACTTAGCAGGAAGTCCAGTGCTACCTTACTATCTCTAGCAGCCATGTCACCGCCCCTACAAAAGGAGATCACAGGTTTCAGTCTCGAACTTATAGTAGGACAACTCTCTACTATGACTTTAGAATCCACCTTGCTTGGTGACATCCAGACAGCTCAGGAGCAGGATCCTGAAATTCAGAAAATCAAGCAAGGGTTAGCAGAATCAGAAAGTGGAAAGTTCAGAGTGTCCGAAAGTGGGGTGCTACATTTTGGTGACAGACTTTGTGTTCCAGATCAGGAGGAACTACGGAGGAAGATCCTAGACGAGGCCCAAAGGACTCCTTATGCGATGCATCTTGGCTCCACCAAGATGTACCAAGACCTAAAGAAATATTTTTGGTGGCCGGGGATGAAAAGAGACATCGCTAGATATGTCAATACCTGTCTGACCTGCCAGAGGGTCAAGGCAGAACATCAGAGACCAGGAGGAGTTCTGCAGCCCATTTAGATCCCAGAATGGAAGTGGGAGGATATTTCTATGGATTTCATAGTGGGATTACCCAGAACCACGAATGGTTTTGATGCTATCTGGGTAATAGTCGATAGATTGATTAAATCAGCCCACTTCTTAGCTATCAGGATATCCTACTCCATGGAACAACTAGCTCAGTTGTATCTCAAGGAGATTGTTAGATTACATGGAGTCCCACGGAACATCATTTCAGACAGAGACAATAGATTCACATCACATTTCTGGGAGTGTGTACAGTCAGCATTGGGCACTAAGTTAAAATTTAGCACAGCTTTCCATCCTCAGACAGATGGTCAGACGGAGCGGGTGAATCAGATACTCGAAGATATGCTCCGAACGTGTGCCCTAGACTTTAAAGGAAGTTGGTGCAAATATCTGAGTTTAGCAGAATTTGCATACAACAACAGCTATCAGGCCACTATCGGTATGGCACCTTACGAGGCTCTTTACGGGCAGAGGTATAGATCTCTAATCTGCTGGTATGAGAGTGGTGAACAAAAAGAACTAGAACTTCAGACAGATCTAGTAGTAGATACCACAGTAGCTATACAGCAGATCCACCAGAGGATAGAGACAGCTCTGAGCCGCCAGAAAAGCTATGCTGATACACGGCGCAGACCCTTAGAATTTTCAGTTGGGGATACAGTATTCCTCAGAGTAGCTCCCATGAAGGGAGTAATGCGTTTTGGGAAGAAGGGCAAACTAAGTCCCAGATATGTGGGACCATACCTCATCACAAGGAGAGTTGGCAAAGTAGCATATGAGCTAGAGCTACCCCAGGAGATGTCAGCTATCCATAATGTATTCCATGTCTCTATGCTGAAGAAGCATACCACAGATGCCACCCAGGTGATTGAGCCCCAGTCGGTACCAGTCCACGAAGACCTCAGCTATGACAGTTGGCCTATACAGATAATAGATCGAGCAGTTAAGAAATTATGGAACAAGGAAGTACCATTAGTGAAAGTTATTTGGCAAAATCACACAGCAGAAGAGGCAACTTGGGAGACAGAAGCCAGTATGAGACAGAAGTACCCAGAGTTATTCTAAGTTCGAGGATGAACTTTTTATAAGGTATGGGGGATTATAACGCCCAAAAATTCTCAAAAGACTTTTATAAAATATCCTAGTATTTTTCTGAAATTTTAGGATATTTTTACATAATTTTTAGAGTAGCGGAAGTAGCAAAAACAAATAGAAATATAAAGTAGCCTAAGCGGGAATTGAACCCGAGACCTAGCAAACTCTATGCCTTATAGGGTGACTCTAGTAACCAAGTGAACCCAACAGAGTCGTGCTGAAAGAAAAGGGAATCAATTATATTTATGTTAGAGTTGGGTCGAATTACCCACTTAATATAAATAGGGAAATAATTAAGTGAGGGTTTATTTTGGATCGGGATTCTTCCTCTCCTCACCCTCATGCCTCCTCTTCCTTCTCTTCTTCTCTCGGCGCACCAAGCCCAAGGGCTAGGGTTCCGTCCCCAAAGGCTTCAAGAACACTTTTCGGTGACAACTCCATCACGAGAACATTCCTCTCCGCGAGAAGGGCACGTAGACGCGAGGAGATCGACAAAGGGATCTTCTCCACCGGAAGCCTAGCGTTTAGATTTGTAAGAAACTTTGAGCAAGAGGTAAGAAACCCCTCACCTGCAGTATAAGTAGCTTTTCATATGTTTTATGCATTAGTCTAGTCATAGGCAAAATTTTCAGTATATAGGGTATGAATTAGCGCACACCAAGTGTTTGCTTTAATGCTTAGCTCAGTAAAATGCCCTATAGGCATTCCAATAGCTTAGATAAATACAGTAGAAGCATTTCATAGCACAGTTAGTCTTGCTACAGCTTTTAGAGGACTACGGTCCAATGGGTGGGCTCCCACAGTCGCCTCTAGGTTTAGATAACCTAGTTCTAGGTTCAGATAACCTAGTAAGAGTAAGGTAAGGTATATTAGCTATAAATTAGTATTTTATTTTTCAGTGGCACTGTACTGGACTTCAGTTGTCCTTGGGTTGGGCTCCCATAGTCGTCCCTAGGTTTAGATAACCTAGTAACTCTGCTAAATTCGGGACTTGCAACCCCGGGTCTAGTTAGAGATGCGCGCACAACAAGTACAGTTGTCGGGCCCATCAGCAGTATGATTTTCAAACCTTCACAATATAGTTTATGTAAATACAGAGCAGCTTAGCATCAGTAGCAGTAGTGTAGCTCAGTTTTTATTTCAGTTTAGCTCTTATGGATCCACATGATGATTTATGCTTAGCTATGATTGCCATGTATCGTATGTGATTATGCCATGTTTTAGAATCCATGTTTAGCAATGTTCAGCATATATTTCAAATAGCATGTTTTAAAAGCATAAATTGCATCGTATGCATGTTTTGTGAGGTAGATGGTTTCTTATTAAGCTCCCAAGCTTACAGATATTTTTTTTCCTTATACTGCAGATAAAGGTAAATGAAAGATGGACTAGCGGAGGTTGGAGTTCAATGCTACAAAGATGTGTGTGGGCAGGAACTTGGAATAAAGACCCTTGGGAATTAGCAAATTTAAAGAATTAGAACCTTTTGTTCTTTTTAATGTTTATGTACCTTTGGAATGTTTAAGAATTCTGAATTGTGAAACCATGCTTATGCCATGCCTAGGACACTGGTTAGCTTATTGATGAGTAATAAATCATGCATAATGTTAGTGAAGACCTATTACAATGTTCTCTAGGCATTTTAGGTTTATTATAGTGAGTTGTGTATGATCGAGCTCTAAAATCAGAGTTCTGCAGCAAAATCAGAAACTCCAATCGATCGACCGATCGATTGGAGGGACCTCAATCGATCGGTTGATCGATTGAGAGTTGATTTTCGTGAACAGTAAGCTCTGGAATCTATCACTGGATTGATCGAGGAATTATCCTCGTGAACAGAGAGCTTCTGAATCGATCACTGGATCGATTGGTATAGCTGGATCGATCAGCCGATCGATCCATAACTTCTCCCGTGCACAGTAGCACACTTAATCGATCACTGGATCGATTAGTCATAGCTGGATCGATCAGCCGATCGATCCATAAAGTCTTTCGTGCACAGTAGCACGCTGAATCGATCAGGGAATTGATTAGATGACTCCAATCGATCAGCCGATTGATTGGAGTGTCTGATTTCAGCTGGAAGGGTCTCATTTCAGTCTTTTGAGCAAATAGAAAGTTTGGGTTCCTTCCCTAGTGTATGTATATCAAAGGAAAGGTCTTTGAACCTAATCTTACAGGCTGTAATAGTCATTAGCAGAGTAAGATTTTAAATAGCGCAGATTTCCGCACCTTATAGTTAGCACATCATAACGTGACGGTCCGGCCTCGCAACCTAGTTAGTAGGAGGTGGGTCGTTACATTAGGTTTGTTTGGATTACCCTGTCGGATAAGTGAGTTTTGGAGGTGCCAGCCATTCTAGAGCCCCCCCCCCCCCTGAATTTTTGGCTTTCCTTTTAAGATTTTTGTATGATTGAAGTTAGTTTCAGTTAAAATTTAATGTTTAATTTGTATTTTAAATTTAAGTTTTTAATTTTGAATTAATTAAATTGGTCAAATTATCTTTCTTTAAACGAGTATATTTAATATTTAAATTTTCTTTCAATTTTAATTTTATTAAGTTAATTGAATTATCTTTCTTGTTAATGTTTAAGTTTTTATTAATTTTTAAATTTGAATTAATTAAATTATTTGAATTATATTTCGTTTATCTTTTATCCTTTCATTAATTGTTAATTTTGAATTTTCTAGATTATCTTTGTTTAATATGTTATCTTTAACATTTAGTTTTAAGTCTGTTAAATTTAGCTTTGATTTTATCCTTATATTTTCTTTGCCTTTTAAGTTAATATGATTAGTTGAATTTATTAGATAAGTCTTATCTTTAAAACTTAATTTTTTTGTTAATTAAATTATCCTGGGTTTGGATAGGATTTTTGATATTGTCTAGATTATTAAACAATTTATTAATTTTATCCAGATTAATATTGACCTTATCATCATTATTATTTGAATTTTCAAATTTGTTTAGGTTTAAATTTGAATTTTTAGGGCTATTAATTATTTTCAGATTTTCTGAATTTTATAAATTAATTAGATTTGCTTTATTAGAAAATATCCTAGGGGTATTTTTGCAAGTATTGTCAGCTATACTATTTGTACAAATATTTTCAGAAATATTCAAATTAACATGCATATTCTTTAAACTACTATTAGTAGAGGTATTTTGGTAATTACTAACCTTGAGCGCAACCCCTAATTCAGTAGGCTTTTCTGTTGGATCTGACTCAAGTTTGGATTCGATTTCGACTTAATCATCTAACTCCAACGGCTCCTCGTGAAGTTTGATCAATTGGGTCCAAAGCTCATGTGCATTCTTGTACTTTTCTAGTCTGCATAAAATATTGTTAGGTAAAACATTACAAATAATTTTACTTATATTTTTATTCAGTTCGGAGTCCTGAGAAGGTTTTCTCAATATTAGCACATTATCGAAATCTAAGATTCCTAAGAAGCATTCCATTAATCGCCTCCAGTAGTTAAAATCTTGATCGTATGGTGGTGGTTCGTGGGGGTTCCGTCCTTCTTGAAGAGACATTGGTCTTTCACACAAGAAAACAGAGAAAATGTCCCAAGACTTGGTCTTGGATTAGCAGTGTTGGAAAAAAATATATAGTATTTCACTATTTTTGAAAAAAATAATAAAATATTATTAAAATATTAAAAAAATATTAGTTCAAATTTTTGAAAATATAATATTTTGTCAATACTAAACAATGGTGAAAAGATGACGATGTATTTTTCAAAAATAGTTTTGGAGGGAAAAACGAAAGACGTATTGGTGGTTGCACCAAATCTGTATTGGTGTTTTATTTTAAAGACAAATGATGTCTAATTTTCTTAAAAAACACCCCCTTTGCCTGATTGGTGGTTGCACCAAATCAGAGTGGTACCTGCTCTGATACCACTTGTTGGATCATGAAACTCGATAGAGGGGGGTGAATATCGATTTAAAACTTTTCAACAAGAGTACGCAGCGGAAAGTATGAAAAATGAAGCAATGCTAACACGAGAACCTTTTACTTGGTTCGAAGCCTTTGGCAATTCCTACTCCAAGGCCTGCACACAAGGGTGCTTTCGATGGGCAATCCACTAGCAATTCGAATATTGATTACAACTTAAAGTACAAGAATGCTAATGAAAAAAAAAACAATAATAATACCGACAAAAAGGAAAATGAGAACAACGCGTAGTCGGAGTAGCTTCGCAGCGTCGCAGGAGCACAAGAGAGCAGTCTGTCAGTTGTTGTTGAAGCTCCTCCCTTGACCCTCCTTATATAGGAGGTTCGGGGTGCCCCGAATCCCTTCCGGGCGCCCTGAATATGACGTGGCTGACCCAATCAGTGAGCTCCACGTGTCAACGCAGCGATATAGATAATTTTTGCCTCCGGGCGCCCGAACTTGTTCCGGGCGCTCGGACCTCCGGGCGCCTGGGTACCTCCCGGGCGTTCAGACCCAAGTTTTCCAGCAGACTCCTTCCTGCAAGAAAAACTTTAGTCCGAGGCAATTATACCCTGCAACACAGATTGTTAGCACAATTTTATAGATAAGAAAAATAGTAATTAGATTCCGTCTCTCCGAGACCGGTATCTAGTCAAGATCTCGACTTAGAGTTCCGAGATGATTCTAAGTCAGATCGGCGCCTAAGTTCCCTTCCCGGGAACACGTCCTCACAGTCACTTCCCTCCAGTGACTTACCTCCACTTACCTGCCAGACGTCCGGTCAGCCGTTCGACCCGTCTGGACTTCGTGCCAGCTATCTGGTCAGCCCGTCGACCTAGCTGGACTTCGTGCCAAATGTCCGGTCAGCCCGTCGACCCATTTGGACTTCATGCCAGCTATCCGGTTAGCCCGTCGACCTAGCTGGACTTCGTGCCAAACGTCCGGTCAGCCCGTCGACCTGTCTGGGCTTCTCCTGCACACTCGGTCAGAGTGTTAGATCAACAACAAAACTAACTTAACCTATTTTGTAATTCATTAAAACCTGGGTTAAACCGTTAGTGCTAACCACACCAACAGATCGAACCTGTATTTTGATAATGGCAAAGAGGTTCAAAGTTAAGTTGTCTTGTTTTCTAACAAGTTGAACTAAGTGTGCAAGAAAGTCCTAACTGATCTTAGGCAAAGGAAAGTCCTAGTTACAATTAGGCAGGTGAAAAGTTCTAGCTATGGTTAGGTAATGAAGTCCTAGTCCGGGGGGTTGGGTAAAGTCTTAGCGGACCGAGGACTTTGGGCGAAATCCTAGAATCGAGGATTCGAGGTGAAAATCCTAGGGGTCGCGGACACCAGGTGGAAGACTGGACGAATCATGGATCAGACGTTCAACATGAAGTCTTGAAGTCTTGGTCGCTGAGTAAAAGTTTAGACGGGTTGGAGGATCGGTATGACAAAAAGTAATTTCGCCTGAGAGGAGTACGTGAGGATGCATTCCTCTAAGAGGGAACAATAGGCGTCAGTCTGACTTAGATAGGGGTGTAGTCAGGATTTACCATTAGAGGGGTCGAATTCAATAAATTTAAAAAATTAATACAACACAAAATTAAATTATCCAATTCTAAAATTCAAAAATATTTTAAAAAATATAAATTATTTAAAAACATTAATGTAGGTCGACTTTCACAAACTGAAAGCTTAAATTTTGAATTTAAATAGTTGAAAATTAATTTAAAATCAAAATTTCATGCTTAGTCCTTGGTTCTATTTGAAACAATAATCCGTCAATTCCTAAAGCTTATCTATAACTCAAAGTCAAAGAATCATTTGTGACCTCATTTCCTCATAATATTTAACATTTTTATGTTTGAGACTTCCATTTCGATCTAAATAACTATCAACTATCAACCTACTAAAATAACGTTCATAACTTTTCAATTCTCCTTCAATTAATAAATAACTAGTTTCTTGTTGACATGATTTTTCTAAAAAAACAAAGGGGAAAAAAGAGTTGAGTAATTTGAATTAGTCGAACAAATTCTATTTTTTAGAATTTTAAAATAAGATGAAAATTTAATCCAATCAATGGAGTGGGAGCTTGTGGGGTTCCTTAACCTATTGACCTTGGTTTGTTGGTTCTAGACATTGTAGTGGAGAGGCGGCGAGGGATCAAAATGTGGTGGTGATGCAATACGACAATCGGATCGACCACATGGAGTCACTCTGGGTGGTGCACGAGCGGCGTCCTTGGGACCTGCCGCTGGCCGATGAGGGCCGGATCCGGGCGTGGACAGCTGGGAAGCAGCTTCGTGATTCTGAACTCCTAATCCATCGCGTCGTCGTCTTTCTTTTCCTCCGCTGCTTGGAAACATCTGTCGAGGTCGTCTGTGCCCTCTGTTGCATCGTCGATGACCACCAGCTCCTGCTCTCCATGGAGACAAGCTACTATGTTTTCCTCGATCCCTCTCATGTCAAAGTATACCTCATTTTTCCTTGCTCGTTTCAGATTCTTCTAAGATATTGTTGTGATTCACCAATCTTTGGACCTCAAATCATTGCTTCCTCATTGTAAAGGGGAGTAATTCAATTTACATGAAAACCTAAGATTTTTTTTAAATCTGAGAGGGGGGGGGGGGGGGTCGCACCCCCTCATCCTCAAGTGACTACGCCCTTGGACCTAGAGTTTCAACGAAACTTAAAGTCAGGGCTGGACAGTTTGAAGGTTGTCAAAACTTGTAGTTTTTTAAATATTATTGCCTGAACTAACCTTGTTTTGCAGAAAAAAAAAAGTTTGCGAAAATGGTGGTCCGGGCACCCAGACTGGCTTCATTGGCGAACAGCCCGGATAGGGTGCCTGGCCAGGTGCCCTCGCGGTTCGGGCGCTTGGAGTTGCTCTAGGCGCCCGGATGGCCAAAAGTTGATCTGGCACACGATGACTGGCCTACGTCACGGTCCAGGCACCTGGGAGTGGTCTGGGAAGCCGGAGGTGGATAACTTTTATCGGATCGAGTTTCGATGAGAGCACGCCACGTTAGTCCTATGGGGGGCGCCCGGGGGAAGTTCTAAGCGCCTAGAGTGGATTATAAAAAAGGTTTCAACCAGTAGCTTCATTACAACATTCCAAGTATCTTCTACTCTTGCGCGCTGCTCAGAAAACGCTTCCACGATGCCCAAAGGCTACTCCAACAACCGAAGGCTTACGACTTTAGATCTTTACAAGTTGTTGGTATAATTTTGTTTACAGTTTTATCATTGTAGTTCTTATACATAATATTTGTAACCTTTCTTCAAAATACTAGTGGATTATCCATTGAAAGCACTCTCACGTGCGGATCTTGGAGTAGGAGTCGTCATAGGCTTCGAATCAAGTAATCAAAGTGTTAGCGATTGCTTGTCCTTCTTTTTGTCTTTATTCCGTTGAGCATTTTACTCCGATTAATTTTAAACGAACGTGTAAATCAGAAGCACTATTCACCTCTTCTATCCCAACGATCCTACGTCTTCTTCCTTCAATTGTTGCTTTCGTCTTCCAAAATCATTTTATACAATGTCGCAAGATCAACGTTTAGGCTCACCTTCTTATCCAAAGGTGAGATTTTTAAATTTTAAATTTTAATATTAAATCTCCATGTTGTGAGTTTGTCCCAAGCCCGTCTTGGGTGGGCTGACCCATAGAGCCCCTTCTTTTTTTTTTTGGTAATTTTTAAATAATTTGCTAAGTGAGTGCTAATTTATTGGAAAAATTAAATTAAAAAGATGGGACCATTTTATTTTTATATATTTTTCAAGTAAATGTCTTTAAAAAATTAAATTAAAAAGATCTAAATATAAATTCTAAAATATTATAATTTTTTTTTATAAAAGTGTCTAATAAAAAAGAAAAATACCTATGAAATAGTTGAAAAAGTTTTTTCTTCCTCTTTTATCGGTCTTTTTCTATTTCTCTAGACATTAAAATTTCTAAATATAAATTTAATTTATGTGTTTCGTTAATAAAATTATTTTTATACTATTGATTTTATTATTTTTTATTTAAATATAAAGGATTTTTTTTTTTACACCGGACCTTTCAAAATCTAAGGTCAGTCCTAGTTTATCTCTCCCCTTCTCCCTATTCCAAATGTATTCTTACCATCACTAAATTATTTGTGGAAAGTTAGTGATAAACATGTATTTTTTGCTTGAGTCTTATCATCCATGATTTTTTTTCCATTTAAGTCTCATCCTCTACATACCTAAGTTAGTTGTGGCTAGACCTCATTGCCCGTTATTGAGTCTGGATCAAAATTCACTTATGGTCCTAGTTGTAGAACCATATGGATGCACTATAGGGGTTCACAACCCCCAGGATTGCTACATCTAAGTTCTACATACGGAAACACCGTCAACTATTAAACTTTTCAGAGATAGAGAAATCTCTTACAAACTTCAATTAAATACAAGCACAAGTAAAATAATCACAAGTACTAAAGTAAATACAACATTAAAAGAATCAATCATCTTTGGAGATCCTAAATGCACATGATAATCGTCCTGGAGCCTCCTGAATCTCACACGCAGAGTCTTTGGCACTTTTCAAGCACAAAGTAGGAGGATTAATTAAGAATTGTTGATTATGAAGGCTGAGCTTGAACTTCTTTTTATAAACTTTTTTAGTCGACCTAACAACTCTGTTTAGTCGATCTAATCTTGGTCAAATCTAATCCAAAGACCAAGCTACACGTGATCTAGATTGATTCTGGCGATCTTGTTGTTATCAAGTTTTTCGTCGACTAGAACTTTTTCGATTGCTTGAACTAAACCTAGTCGCCAAAACTGAAGTCTGGCTAACTAGACCCATCTTGTCGATCGGTCTGGTTGTCTAATCGATCTGACCAATTTAGGTCCTGTTCAACCTGAGTCAACTTTGGTTCACACTGGATGTGGTCCGGTTGCATCCATCTAATCTCAAGTCTTGCTTCCAACTCTAGTTTTATGTAAGACAAGTATACAAACATAAAAAAAATAAACCTAATCCATTAGTCTATCTGACCTACTAGACTTACTCGGTTCTTGCTAAGAGTTCACTCTTCCAAGACTTCTTGTATTGCCTAAGGTTTACTCCCCTACAATTTTCCCCTTTCCTCATAGTTTACTTTTCATAGTCTTCTCACTACCTAGAGTGAACACTCCCCTACATTTATTTTTTCCTTTACCAAGCATCAGATTACCCTTGACTTGCTTGAGTTTTACCTTTGCCTAATATATCATTCTTTAACCTGCTAGGGCTTTCCCTTTTCCAAACATCCGATCAACCTTAACCTAATTAGACTTTACCCTTGCCAAGCATCTGATCTCCCTTAATCTGTTTAGACTTTTCCTTTATCAGTCAATCGATCAACCTTGACATAACTGTACTTTTTTACTTAACTGCCAAGTGTCTGATCAATATTGACCTACTTAGACTTCTCACTTACTCACTTCCAAGCATCCAATTAACCTCAACTTGCTTGGATTCTCTCACCAATTCAGTCAACCTTAACCAACTCATGTTTCTTGTAAAACATCAAAACTCTGGAGGCTGATTGTATAAGTTCTTGAACCTCCCATGAAATTGACTTATCGTTTCTCCCTTCTTTAATGTAAAATTCTACATTTGATTTATAAGGAGGTTCCTCTTGACAATCCTAGAGTATTTTGTGCCTTCAATCAGTTCGATGAGATTATCCTACATCTCTTTGGCACTTCTAAATAGACTGAATTTGTTCAGTTGATCCATGGCAAGTCTGCATTGACGAGTGATCGTTGCCTTCGCATTGGACTATGCCATTTTTCCTTTGTTTAGTCGTCCATCTTCCAGATTCTATGATTTTTTTCGTCATCTGTTATAGGAGGTATAAAGCCCTTAGCCACTGCGAACCACATGTCAATGTCCATTATCAAGTAGTATTCGATATGGCTTCTCCAGCATTGGAAGTTGCTTCTGTTGAAGAAAGGTGGATAAGTAGTGTTGTAGCCCTCTTGCATTGCAATTTTTGCAATTGAACTTCTTCTCCTTTAGATGTGAGTCCTCCAAGGCGACCAAGATCTAATACCACTTGTTAGAACTAATGCGAGATAGAGGGGGTTGAATATCTCCTTAGAGTCGAATGAGAGATTTTATAGTAGAAAGACTTTGACACATAGGAATCAACACAACACAACACTAACACAATCCATTTACTTGATTTGAGGGTTTACGTTGTTGGTGCAGGAGCACCATAATTGAACCTATCTTTTGATATTTGTCAAAAGTTCAAGTTAAGTCTTGTTATTATTTGATGAATTGATCCAGTGTACAGAATGCTCAACTCAAAAATTCCTAGTAGGTCAATTGGACCCGATATTAGGCAAGGGAAGTCTCAACAGATCGTGGAATCAGGCAGGAAGTCTAGATGGGTCAAGTGGACCTTGTAAGTACCCCGTGATAGTTTTGATATGATCAACCAAGTCAAGTTAGGTCCTGTTGTAGTTTAACCATTGTGTCTAAGTGTACAGGAACTTAGGAGCACAGGAAGTCGAGCGAAAGATGCAACTAGTGAGAAGGATTGCACGGGAGAGAGTCGACGGGCTTGGTGTGTCCAAGGGACGAGGTGCTACGGAATAGTACGCAGATGGACGAGAGGGAGGCGCGCGACATTTCCTAGGGACGAGAAGCAAGAGCGGAAGGTTGCTCAAGAAGGTTGGAAATTGGGTTACGATGAGTCCTATTCCGGATGACCGAAATCACCCAAGCAAGTGGAACCGGAGCGGAAGACTTGGAAACAAGCGAGTGGAGCGAGAGCTGCAGTCCTGGATAGAAAAAGTTAACTAGAGTTGACTTCATTGGTCCAGGCTCCTGGACCACTTGGGTCAGCGAGGGCGCCCCTAGTACACGCCCTAGTATAGCCTAGTTTGGGCGCCCGAAGCTGGTCCAGGCGCCCGAACCAAAAACTTTATCGACAAGATAGTTGTCATGAGTCGTTGCGAAGCGGATAAAATTTTATCCGTGCCCAGGCACCTGGAACCCTTCCAGGCGTCCGATTAGGGCTATAAATACAACTCTGATCCAAGAAGCTAAACACGCTGTATTCATTTCTATTTATCTTTGTAATTTAGTGTTTTAACTGCTGTAAGAGGCTTCTCCACCAGAAGGAGATTTTAGTGAGCTTTTCATTGCCTTGGATTAATTGTTGGGGTTGTAAGGTTCCAAACATAGCCCCACATTGAAAATACATGGGAAAATTCATGGATTTATAAGAGAAAGATATCTCTATTAGTATGAGGCATTTTGGGGAGAGCCCAAGAGCAAAATCATGAGGGCTTAGGCCCAAAGTGGACAATATCATACCATTGTAGAGATATCTAAATTCTTTTCGATCCTAACAATTGGTATCAGAGCCCAGACTGCCAGAAGGTTTAACCGCTGACTGTGCACAAAAGCTATGGTCTAATTGAGCCATGTGGGCACAATATTGACCTCGAATAAAGAAAGTGGGGGCTCCTATGTTCAAATCAAGAGGACCAGATAACAGGCAGGAAGTCCTAGTTGCGGCTAGGCAAGGAAGTCCTAATAGGTCGGGTGGACCAAGGGACAGGAAGACCTGGTGGGTCAAGGATCGAATGTGGGAAGCCTGTAGCCCTTTGTTTGAGGGGGAATTGTTGGGGTTGCAAGGTTGTCAAACATAGTCCCACATTGAAAATACATGGGAAAGATCATGGGTTTATAAGAGAAAGATATCTCCATTGATATGAGGCATTTTGGGGAGAGTCCAAAAAGTAAAACCATGAGGGATTAGACCCAAAGAGGACAATATCATACCATTATGGAGATATCTAAATGCTTTTCGATCCTAACATTAACAACCATCTAGGTTGTAACCAAATAAAATTCCCTTTGTCTCTTACTTTTATGCTATTCTTTTTTAACTAACTAATGTGTGTTTGTCTTTGCTAAAGTAGAAAGCAAAAGAAGTGTTAACTTTTGTTTGTAAGGCTATTCGGACAACATACCTGACATCTGGTAGGTGGACCCGATAGATCTGGAGGACTCGATATCGAGTCAAGTGGAAGCCCTGACAATCGATCCAATGCTGAGCGATTAAGTCCAAATAGGTCTGGAGGACCCGATGTTTGGCAAGTGAGTCGAGGTAAGCTACTGGAGGTAGTGTAGTGAGATGGTTGTAGGATCAAAAAGAATGTAAATATCTCCACAATGGTATGATATTGTCCACTTTGGGCTTAAGCCCTCATGGTTTTGCTCTTGGGCTCTACCCAAAAAGCCTCATGCCAATGGAGATATCTTTTCTCTTATAAACCCATGATCTTTCCCATGTGTTTTTAATGTGGGACTATGTTTGCAACCTTGTAACCCCAACAGTCCCCCCCTCAAACAAAGGACCACAGGCTTCCCACATCCGATCCTCGACCCAGGTCTTCCTGTCCCTCGGTCCACCCGACCTACTAGGACTTCCTGCCTGGTGTTTGGTCCTCTTGATCTAGAATAGAAAAGAATGTAAATATCTCCACAATGGTATGATATTGTCCACTTTGGGCTTAATCCCTCATGGTTTTGCTCTTAGGCTCTACCCAAAAGGCCTCATGCCAATGGAAATATCTTTTCTCTTATAAACCCATGATCTTTCCCATGTGTTTTCAATGTGGGACTATGTTTGAAACCTTGCAACCCCAACAGTGGTGTCCCAAAAGGGACAAACCTTAGGCGCTGATCCAACTGAAGAAACCAACAGAGATTTCTAAGTTGAGATCTGAAGTCCTTATTGTCTTGTTCATACATTAATATATCTTTCTAACTTTATTTTGTAGGAGTACTATTATTGTATTTGTGCTAATTCTATTTTGCAGATAAAGTTGAGTTCCGGGTTGACTAAGATCGGTCGATTGATCCTTGTCGACCGGACCATAAGATTGGTCGACTGATCAAGCAGAAATGGCAGAACTCACCAACTTGCTAAACATGCAAATCGATCGACCGAATCATAGGATTAGTCGACCAATCAAGCAGAAATGGCAGAACTCACAAACTTGGTAAACAGGCGGATCGGTTGACCGATAGTGGTGATTAGTTGACCGAACCCAATATGGAAGTTACAAGCAATCAGATCGAATCTTTGTAGGAATGATAATTCCGGTGTTCGATCGACCGATAGGCTTGTTAAGTCGACTGAACAGTGAAAATTACAAGATCATCCAATTCAGATCAATGAAAAGAAGGAAGGCGCGAGGTTCAGTCGACTGATAGAAGGATCAGTCGACTAAATGATTTTTCAGTCGATCAAACACTACCTATAAAAGAAGTCCTCGAGCATCAAGCTAGCAACAACTCTGATCTCTAATTTATTTTGCTACTGCCACGATTGCCCATGCATGTTTCAACACTTCTGCTATGAGAAGCTATCCAACAATTGAGCTTACTCTTCAATCTACTGTTACAGGTAACCTTTTTATTTACTTGCAGTTATTCTTTGAAGATAGTAGAATTATTACTATCATCATATCATTCTATATGATTTAATTATAGTAGATTGCTCGACAAAAGTGATCGATGATGGCGAGACTTGGAGTAGGAGTCGTCAGAGGCTTTGAACCAAGTAAAAAAGACTTGTCTTTTGTCTTCTTCTTTATTTTATTTCCGCTGTGTACTCGAGCTTTAACGAAAGAAAAGAAAAGTTTTTTAAAGCATTGAGATTCACCTCCTCTCTCGATTTCTTATGATCTAGCAATTGATATTAGAGTAAGACTGCTATCGTTTTCTTTAATCTTTTATTTACAATAATTTTCGAGCAAAATTTTTCTTCTACTTTTTTTTTGGTTTTCGTTTATTCATTTCTCGATTATTTTTTTTTTTGCACTACTAATACCAAGACGAAGTCTTGGTTAATTTTTTTGTTATATAAAAATGACAAACTCTCACCAAGAAGACTATAACACTGTTCTTCCACCCCACTTCAATGGAGAATATTTTAGTTACTAGAAGAGGAGTATGAAATGCTTCTTGAAATCTGACATCAACATGTGGTTCAACATCAAAAAGGGATACATACCACTAAGCAATAATGGAGAACCACTAGATCTTGAAAAATGAGATTCGGAGATGAAGAAGAAGGCTCAGATCAACTATAAAGCAATAAACACCTTGTAGTGTGGTCTAACAAAGGAAGAGCTCAACCGACTCAGCCCCATCAAAAATGCCATTGAACTATGGGATTAACTAGTCAAGCTGCATGAAAGAACCGACGACTTTATGGTAACAAAGAGAGATCTTCTTTTAAATAAATTGTTTAATATTAAAATATTACATGGAGAAACCATGACTCAACTACACATAAGAATAAAAGACATTATCAACGGACTTCACCTCATTGGCCACCATCTAGAAAATCGAGACGTGATAAGGTACACATTAAACTCCTTCCCTAGAAATGCACTGTGGGCATCGATGGTAGATGCCTATAAAGTTTTGAAGGATCTTTCCATTATAAAATTAGATGAATTATTTTTTAAATTAGATTTACATGAGCAAACTAGCATTAGCCAGATCGAGAAGGATATAGCTTTGTATGAAGGACAAAATAAGATCAAGGAGGCTAAGTCCAAGTCAAAGCTAAAACAAGAACTTGAGAGCGAGTCAGATTCGATGTTTACTAAAAAGAAGTTCAATAGAAGGAATTTGATGAAAGCGCTCAAGGCTTCTTGGGACAAATCTTCATTGGAGGAGTCAGATCTAGTGGAACCAAAGAAAATGAGCTTCAAGGCACATATGGTAAGAACACAACTCGAGTCCGAGTCTGATTTTGAGTCTGAAAGAAGCCACGAATCCATATTCGTTTAATAAGGACTAGATGAGGTAAATTCATTTTTAGAAATTCAAATGCATTAAATTATAAAATTTTTATTTAAAAAATTGATTAAGTCCGAGGATTAGATCAACTTGCTACTTAAGAAAGTTAAACAACTTAAGGAGCTAAGTCAACTTGAACCCCTCAACTAAGTGTGTTCAGGAGGGAACTTCAACTCAAGTTGTAAAACATGAGGAAGAAAATTCTATCATAAAAGATCAAGTTGAGGGACTCAAGAAAATGCTGGAAAAGTTTGATTTGGGGTCCAAGAATTTGAATATGATCTTTGGGTCCCAACAAGCAATGCACAACAAATTTAGACTCAGGTACAATGCTAACACAACAAATAAGTCGTACTTGTCTTTGATTAGTCAAAATATTAGAAACCAAGTCCAAGTATGGGTCCCCAAAACATTTTTACTTAACTCAACTAAACCAAACCAATATTGGATCCCGAAGGACCAAATTTATTACCTAAATAGACCATATCTAAGCTATGATTCAAGAGGAGCTAAAAGAAAATTAATTTACTCTGGTTAAATTGATTGTTTTAACTTTCAAATATGCATGTTTAGTTTTATTTCCTTGCTTAGATTAGATGGTTAGAAATAAAAAGGTTTAATCGACCTTGACAACATAACATCAGAATGGATTGAGATAATAGTAGGCTAAGAAAACTTTATCGAAGGTATGCCTAGGTTGAATAATATGTGTTCTACTTGGTACATTAGACTTAGTGGATCAAGCTACAATATGAGCTAGTTAGATCAAAACCTAGTATTAAGTTCTTTGAGTTGGTCATTTTTGGAAAGTTATCTCAGATGTGGTTATTTTAATAATGTCTTTTGTGTCTCACCATAATTTTAAAACTTATCCTATAAACTCCTTTTTGATGAATCCAAAACTAAGTTTGAATTTAATAAGGGTCAAACAACTTTTTTTTTTCAATTAATCAACCAATAATCAAACTATTTAACCTAAATTAATCCACCAAATAATAATCATCAATTCAAAATTAACTTAATTAATCTAAAATCAATTAAAAGTAATTAATCCACCATTAATTCATAACTTAATTAATAATAATCTAAAATTAATATAAAACTAATAAATTAATTCTTAATTAATTTTAACTTAATCTAAAACCTAATTAATTATTAACTATAAAAATTAATTAATCCATTATGTTAATCTTAATTCTAATTAATTAGAAACCTAATCAACTAAACTAACTTAACTAAATTAATTTCAATTTATCCCTTACTTAATCAAATTATTTAAATATGAAATTAACAATTAAAGTTAAATTAAGTTAATCAACTTAATCAATTAATCTAATTTAATCAATAAGTTAATGAATCAATTATTCTTAATTAATAAATACATAATTAATTACTAAATTAATTTGAAATTAATTAAATTTAACTTAAACCAAACTAATTATATTAATTAACTTTAAAATTCAACTTAATTAACTTTAAATTAATCCTTAATTAATTAACTTTAACAATTAACCTTAATAATTCTAAATTAATTAATCTTAAATTCAACATAAATTAAATTAATCCAAAATAAATAAATAAACAATATTTATTTAATTTAATTATAACAATAATTATTTAATTACTCATTTAATTCAAAATTAATTATCAATTTAACTTAACAAATTTAATTAATTTAATTAATTAAATTAATCAAAATTTAATTCTCAACTTAATTAATTTAGGAATTATTTAATTTAATATGAAATTAATCCATGTTTAAATGAACTTAATAATTTCAACCAATCTAATTTAAATCAAAATTAACTTAAACTTAATTAATAAATTTAATCTATAATTACCTTTAACTTAATTAATCCAAAATTAAGTTTAATTTTATCTTAACTTATTTAGTTAATTTTAACTTAAATTAATTCATAATTAATACTAAATTTTCATTTGAAATCAATTTTGAATTTAATCTTAACAAATTGAGTAACCCAAAATTAATTAACATTTTAATTCTAGAATTAAGTGATGAATTGGATCAAAAATCAAACGAAGAATCTTAATAACTAAAATTTCACAAAATCATCTCTCACAACCATAAAGTTATATGTTTAAAAATCTAGAATAAGTGAGATATTAAGAAAAATAAATGGAAGATATTTTTGAAAATTTATCAATTTATTATTAATTTATAAACATTGATTTATTCAATGTAATTATATATATACTTTTTAAAAAATCAATATATTCTTTGAAAATGATTGTTGACCAATATTTAAGCTTATAAATCCTTAAGTCAACCTATGAACTCCTAGACCCCTAGACACAGGTATAATTTTTTTTGTGGTTAACAAGAATTTTCTAAAGAAGTGTTTAATTAAGAGAGAGCATCAATATCATTTTTGAATTCATTTTAAAACTAAGTTTATTTTCCTTAGAAATTTTCAAAATTCCTATTTTCGAAACTTATTGGTTTAAAATGTCTCTTCCTTCAATTTTTCTAAAGCATTTCTAAATATTTTTAACCACTATTAGAACTCCAAATGAGAAAATTTGGGTCGTTACAATCTCTCATACCTTATAAAAAGTTCGTCCTCGAACTTAGAATAATTCCAGATACTTCTGTCTCATACTGTCCTCACGCTCCTAAATAACTTTCTCGTGCTTCTGGTTCTAAATGACTTTCACTAATGATACTCTTTGTTCCTTAGTCTCTTAACTTCTCGGTCCTCTATCATTCATATCGTATCGTACCCATTAGTGGTCCTTGGAAGGCCTGTTATAAAGTCTCTGGAGACCATAGGTGCATTAGTCACACCAAATGGCATGACTACAAATTCGTAGTGTCCATATCTAGTCCTGGAAACTGTTCTGGGTGTATCACTTTCTTTCACTTCCAACTGATGGTACCCAAAGCGCAGGTCTGTTTTAGAGAACACTATTGCCCCCTTTAACTGATACACTATTGCTCCCTTTAACTGATCAAATAGATCATCTATTCTAGGAAGAGGTTACTTGTCCTTAACTGTTACTTTGCTCAGTGCTAAAAAACTTTTATCTCACTTTAGCACTTATAAACAAATATTTCTAAGGGTTTCTCTATGCTACAATTAATAAGGAAAAACATACTAACAAAAGAATTTAAATACTTTCTTACTTGAAGATGACAAAGATGGTGCTGATGTGTGATGCTGGAGAATAGAGACTGCTCTGATACCAACTGTAACGACCACCCTTCTTACTATACTACTGTCTAAGGATGACCGTTACTTAACTACTAACTCTACTTAACCGGTATGATCGAAACCACGAGGAGTCTCTGCCGAAAGTTTTCGACAGCATCTCCCCTGTACCGGTGACCATAAACTGAGATACATACATAGTATACGTCAGCCACAGGCAGCTGGAACATATATCAAACTACCACACAGTTAATAAGTGTCAAACTCATCTCAGCATACAATCTAAAACAAAATAATCTCCAATGACAAGAAATGTAAGATACAATCTCAAATATTAATTAATCACTAAAATGCGGAAACTTAAAAATGCCCAAGCATCTCCCATAGTCCGGGCATCACACACCATCCGCACCTCCTTGTTGCCTTCCTTTATCTGCAGTAAGAGGAAATGCAATCTATAAGCAAAATTCTTAGTAAGCGCTATCTAACTCACAAAAATCTCGATATCCATATACATGTATCTATAACATGAACAAACTGAATGCTTACTGAAAACTACTCATGTTCATCCAATAGTAAAGGAATCAAACAAGCTGAAATGCTAAACATGTAAAGCTACTCATGCTCTTATAATAGCAAAGAACAGTAAGCTAATCTAAATAACATGCTGGCATAAAAGAAAACTAAACTTGCTGATTTAAAACAAAATGAAACTTATTTCATTTGTTCTAAACTTATTCTTTTATTCCACTTGTTTAAAACTTATACTTTAATACTTTTATACTTATGTGAAACTTATTTTACTTGTTCAAAAGCTTACACTTATAATACTTCAAAATAATAATCAACTTTCTTCTTGGGCCCGACAACTGTACTTGTTATGCGCGCATCCCTAACTAGACCCGAGATAGCCGGTCCCGAATCTAGTAGGGTTTACTAGGTTATCTAAATCTAAGGACGACTATGGGAGCCCAACCCAAGGACAACTGAGAGTCCAGCATACTAGGTTATCTAAACCTAGGGACGACTATGGGAGCCCAACCCAAGGACAACTGAGAGTCCAGCACAGTGCCACTGATAAAAGTAAAAATACTTGTTATATTTTAATACTTCTAATATATAATGCCTCGGCATTTTAACAAGCACATTGTGTGTCAAAAATCCCTAAAGTCTTGACTTTGGGATCTACTTAAGGCATTGGCCTTTTTATTTCTTTTATTTGTCTTTCTTATACTTGTTAATACCTCTATTAAAAAGTTGTCTCATACAAAACTGCACTAAAATGCTTATTAACATTGTACTGAAATGCTTAACAGAATTGCATGGAAATACTTAATAAAACTGTACTGAAATGCTCAATAAGACTGCATACCATGCTAATCAAAATTCTGCATATTTAGCTAACAGAAATCTGCATACTGTGCTAATCAAAATTCTACATATTTAGCTAACAGAAATCTGCATACTGTGCTAACAAAACTGCACTATAAGCTTAACGAAACTGCACTATAATTCTGCACTACAAGGAGATCTAAACCTGACTAAAACCTCCAAATTGATTTCAATTATTTTAGTCTCCCCACTCATTTAGTATCAACAACTGCTTTATAAACTTTCTGTTTCATTATCAACATGATCCATTTATAATTAGAAGAATATTTATTCCAATTAATGAATTCTGAATTAAGCTTCATGAGGAAACTGATAAATTGCAACTAAAACTTGCTATACTAGACCCAGTGCTTCAAGGAACAACAAGTAATACACATGACATTTATCAAACTAGCAGGGATAAACTCGAATTTTTTTATCACCAAGTGCAAACTCTACCAAAGCGTGTCTACTCAAAGAAATCCTGACAGTATTAGATCCCCAAGCAAAACTTGTCTTTAAGTCTGCCAAATTCCAGATTTAGCACTAAAACACATCCACACAAAGTCGGCTAAGTTTCCCTACCTCAACATAAGAAAACAAATCCACAGAAATTCAAACTGCTAGTCTAATAAACTACTAAAGATCTAACTGGATACTCCTATAACTAAAGCTGTTTATTCCCAATGCATAGCTCAAACCGAAACTAAACAGTAAACTCAAAAGAGACTATTCGTGCCCATGAACATAGCACCAACTAAATCCTTTTCATTCCAAGAGGGAGACATTAAAACCCTATCTAACCTCTTCCATATTCTTTTATTTGTCCAGGTATACTTATCCCCAATAGAACCTACACTAGAAATCTTGAACGCTTCACAAAATCATTAAATACTTTAACAGACCAAAATTGAATACTTAAACAAACTAAAATTGAATGCTATAACAACTGAGACTATTGTGCTTGGGAAGTTCCAAAACCGCAGTTTAAACAGAAGTACATCTGCATACTTTGTCTAACAAGATTCTAAAATGCTAAACAAATCAAAATCTGCATACTATACTTATAAAAATCTGCCTACATGACTAATCGAAAATCTACATTCCAGCTTAATAGAAATCTGCACTATCAGCCTACAAAAAGAGAAGTTCTGGACTGCATATTAAAAACAACCTGTGCATGCTTAACAGACCAGCACGGAAATAAATAACAAGGTCTAACTGAAATACAATGTTACACGTGTCATATAGAAACTAATTCTCTTAACCGGCTTTATAGAAAAGGGAATTTAGTTAAACACCTGGAATGATTTCCTAAACATATAGCCTTAATTCTACAAGTTGTAGGACAAATATAGGCATGAAGGTATGAAGATCATACCCACATGTAGGAGAAACAAACAAAGCTCCTAACTCGTGGGATACCATGGTTTCCGAACTGTTCACCAAATTTAATTAACATTTGAATCTGTTCATCACCTTAGTCTATCTTCTACACTACAACCAATAGCTCTACATGTTATACAATTGAGAAAACTGAAATTTCTAATCAGTTCGAAATCTGATATGCTAAAGATTCAGAATCTGCACTATAACTTTTAAAGCAAACTTATGTAATCTTATTCAAAGCTTACCCCTTCACAAAGATCTCCAAAACAACTAAAAGAAGAAGGCCAATCTGATCCGGAAGCAAGGAAAAACAAAATTCCAACATCCTCAATTCTCTACAACTAAAATCCAAATTCAAGCTATAAAGCTTGAGGTATAAAACCCACATGCTTGAACTTTACCCATCCTGATCTTTCTTTGAAGGTCACGACATCAAACCCTAAACCAACATTCTTCACAGAAAAATTCGGAAACAAAAGGAATAGGAATCCGGAACTATCCTACTGCAGGTGAGTAGCGACTTACCGAGGTGTTCTTGGACTTACAACCGAAGGGGAAGGCTCTAGGGTTTCGGGTGAGCTCCAAATCTTGGTCTCTTCTTGTGCTCACGACTCCTCCTCGACGCAAGGGATTGTGATAGTGAAGAAAATCCCTTGGAGAACCTTGGTCGGCCGTCGGAATCGTGCCCTAGCTGCTGCTGCATTTTCGCCCGAGAGAAGCGCCGACGCGAGAGGAAGGAGAGAAAGAGTTGGGTTCGGCAAATACCTAAGTTCTCTTTGTTGGGTTCGGCAAATTGAGAAAACAACGAGTATAGCTCTACATGTTATACAATTGAGAAAACTGAAATTTCTAATCAGTTCGAAATCTGATATGCTAAAGATTCAGAATCTGCACTATAACTTTTAAAGCAAACTTATGTAATCTTATTCAAAGCTTACCCCTTCACAAAGATCTCCAAAACAACTAAAAGAAGAAGGCCAATCTGATCCGGAAGCAAGGAAAAATAAAATTCCAACATCCTCAATTCTCTACAACTAAAATCTGAATTCAAGCTATAAAGCTTGAGGTATAAAACCCACATGCTTGAACTTTACCCATCCTGATCTTTCTTTGAAAGTCACGGCAGCAGACCCTAAACCAACATTCTTCACAGAAAAATTCGGAAACAAAAGGAATAGGAATCCGGAACTATCCTACTGCAGGTGAGTAGCGACTTACCGAGGTGTTCTTGGACTTACAACCGAAGGGGAAGGCTCTAGGGTTTCGGGTGAGCTCCAAATCTCGGTCTCTTCTTGTGCTCACGACTCCTCCTCGACGCAAGGGATTGTGATAGTGAAGAAAATACCTTGGAGAACCTTGGCCGGCCGTCGGAATCGTGCCCTAGCTGCTGCTGCGTTTTCGCCCGAGAGAAGCGCCGACGCGAGAGGAAGGAGAGAAAGAGTTGGGTTCGGCAAATACCTAAGTTCTCTTTGTTGGATCGTGAAACGTCGATAGAGGGGGGGGGTGAATATCGATTCAAAAAACAACGAGTATAAACGCAGCGGAATAAGAAAATTGAACACAGTGGATTTACTTCGTTCGGAGCCTGTGACGACTTCTACTCGAAGGTCCGTACTCCGTGAGTACTTTTGTTGGGCAATTCACTAGCAATTCGAAATATAGATTACAAGTTAAGTACAATATTGCTAATAAGGAAAAATTACCTACAATAAAAAGACTTAGAACAGAAAGGAAAAGCTTGTCGGAGATCGCAGCGCAGCAGGAGCACAAGGAAGCAGATTCTTCGTTCTGAGAGTTGTGTTCTTGAAGCTTGCTCACCCCCTCCTTTTATAGCCCTTTGGAGGGGTCTCCAGAGCTTATCAGATCCCAAAAATTCGGATCAGATGAGGAGAGTTCGAATCTGGCTGATCCGAGTCGTCTCCAACTACTTGTTTGACACAGTCATCTTCCGAAGGTCATAACTTTTTACTCCGAACTCGGAATCAAGCTCTGTCAGTTGCTACGCGTGCAGAATTTGAAGCTCTACATTTGTATCTACAAAATAGAGTTAGAAAAATATATGTATAGACATTTTATATAGATTTATGAGTTAGGTCCTGTCTTCCCGAGACTAGAACCTAGTCGGGGTCTCAATTTAGGGATCCAAAATAGACCTAAACTGGACCGACGCCTACTGTCCCTTAACTGGGATGCGTCCTCACAGTCACTCTCCTCCAGTGACTTACCTTTACTTACCTGCTAGACATTCGGTCAGCCCTTCGACCCGTCTGGACTTTGTGCCAGCTATCCGGTCAGCCCGTCGACCTAGCTGGACTTCGTGCCAAGCATCCGGTCAGCCTGTCGACCCACTTGGACTTCGTGCCAGCTATTTGGTGTCACTCCCCCAAAGGAGTCCTTGCCAGAATAAATTTCGGCAGTACCTCCCCTGTACGGCGGACAATATGAAACATTACTACATACAAAATATACCTCAGCCACATGCGGCTGGAATAGATAACAATATAGAAATAACATAACCACGCAATTAATATACACAACCAACTTGGCTGGACATAAATGAATAAAAAAAAAACAACCACACAGTTAACAACAACCCACACGACTGGAAACATGCACAGCGGAAGACACAAAATAATACGAACGTAAAACTAACAACGGCACTAACAAAAATGTCTGCAACCACCAGACTAGACTCCAAAAATTCACATCGACTCATTGAAAAAGCAAAATACACAAAAATCAACATATCATCCAAACAAGACTAAAACAAAACAAGAAAACTATCCTCGAGTGTGACGTGGGACGGGCAGCCGACATCTCTCCAAGCATCCATGACTCATCTACCTGTTACCTGACGAAAGAAAATCATTTTTTGCGAGGTGGTGAGTATTGGAACTCAGCGGGTAAAGAAAGATAGTGCATGAACATAATGTACAAATAGAAATTGGGCCAAGAGTATACAGTCTCATAAGAGGAATAGCAGATACTACAATAGAACCAAAATAAATGCTCATACCTGAAACCATATCCTAGGCTAGGTATAGTAGGTTAGAACTGAATACTAATCTGCTACAGTACTGCTCATAACTATAGAGGTAATAAGCAAGGTATATACAAATATCCAATGACTAAACATTTACAATGAGAATATAACTCAACACAAGTAAACATATCAGCATATGGGAACGACAGCAGTAAATAAGCAATAACAATATATATATAAACAGCATCAATCATAGCAAATATAATAGCAGCGTATGCACGGATGGTCACTCCCGCCCACCTCTCTGCACCATGACCCCTGTATGGTCGAGAGGCCGGGTCAGTGACAGACTGTACACCACTCCAGCTACCACTCACACAAGTGGCCGAGGGGACAGTTGCATAGTAGCTAACTAGCTACATCTGCGACGGGGTCCCTGCTGCTCGTACTCCAGCTACCACTCACACGAGTGGCCAAGTGCGGCAGGACAGGACAAGCGGCATCAACTCCAGCTACCACTCTCTCGAGTGGCCAAGGGTGCGGCATGCATGCAATGACATGATGCGAACAATGCAACAGTCATCATATATATATATATATATATATAAGCAGAAACAGGTATGCTACATGAAGCCAACATGCTCAATATCGTACATAAATAAGCAACAGTCAAAGCAAACAAACATGGTAACTAGTATCTGCTACTGATCATGGACAATAACAAGAGACTGTATAGATATGGTACGAATTTCTCAAAGATTGCGTGGAAGTATCAAGCGCAGGAAAAATAAGAGTGGAGTCAAGGTAAAATAGTCCTTATCCAAAATAATTCATGCACCAAGGTCAAAGTACTAAAAGAAAACAAAGCAAGAAGTACCCGCCTTTATATGCAGATCGTGTCAACCGTCTTCAATCAACGTCCTGCAAATCACGTGATGTACAATTTAGCTAATTTCATAACGACACTAGATAAACCGAAACCCAACTTAATTAGGGAAAAATCCTAATCCAATTGTGAATCTCGATTCACCCAAATCTATCAAAATTCCCAACTACCTTTCAAGAGCCAATACCAGGAGCAGAGAAAAACATATCGGGTTCATACTTCAACCTACTAGATCAGACCACAAGCTCACCGCTGACTCAATTCAATCTATAATTCTTTATATATAAAGGAAATAAAGGAAATCTGTCAATATAAAAGACTTCATCAAATTCGAGCTACGAATACGCAATCTGCCAAGAAGACCAAGAAACATCAAAAGAAACAAACTCGGCAACAATTCAAACTTCGCGTAATGCATATACTTGCCATATATCATAGGGTATCAATGAAAAAACATCAAAGTACCAGAAGCGAACCGTGAAGACCTCTAAGCACCCTAAGGAACAATGAAAACATCTACTACCACACCTAAACCTATCCCTTCTAATCATACCTCACCAAAATCAACCTACGAATACAAATATGTCAACGGTTCAAAACTAAACACCTTGATGTATAAACACTTCTTTAAAACCACAAGGCCAGAACTCCAGGCACAGCAAGGAGATCATCAATTGAAGCCTAATCTATTAGAAAACCATTTCAAGATTTCAAAACAAAAAGGAAAAATCAAAATTTCCATCATCTGCAGTTTGAACTACCAAAATCTGTCCGAAAAATCCAGAAACACTAGGGAAGGGCAAGAGCAACTCTAGTCAAGACTCAATCCACCAACAAATCCAGCAAAATCCGCAAGAAGGAACCAAATCAGTAACAAATCCCATAATCTGATGCTGAAAACCAAAATGAGCCGCAAGAACCAGCAAAAGCAACATGAAGACCTCGAATCGCATCTCAATCAACCCCAAAACAACCATCACAATCGGCATATCCCACTTCTCCTAAGCATCTAGCCTTTACCTCATGGAAAACATACTATCATAAAGGTGTACTTGCCGGATCAATTAGGGCACAGCGCGAAGGGAGGAGGCCGACAGCTGCTGTGGTGGTGCTCAAGCGAGGGAAGGAAGACGCTGGTTGCTGTGATCGCTGGCTGTCTGGATCGCGTGGGGGAGAGCTCGGTAGGGAAGGAATCGGCATGAGAGGTGGTCGCGGCTGTTGATCGCGCGCGGCGGCGATGGGTGGCACAACAAGGTCACGGGAGGGAGAGGGATGGCGGCGGCGTCGGGCTTAGGGCACGGGAACGAGAACTCGCCGGAGGTGAGGTTGTGGTCGGCGGGTTTTGGGAGAAGAGTTCGGCGCGGGTGGTTTGGCGCAAAAGAGAATTGGGAGGAGGTTATAAAGAAACGGAAATAAAAAAAACAAACCTAGGTATTAATTGAAACTTAGTTTTATTAACTCAATCAACTCCCACATTTGGATATCCTAAACAGGCTTTTTTTCTCGAACCCATAAGTGCATCCCCTCTAATTACGCCGTACGAGCTCCGATTAATTCCAGAAAAATTTCTAAAAATTTCTAAAAATTCCAATAAGGTTATTTCCTCAAATAATTTTATCATTTAATTATTAATTGTTCAGTACTTTACATTAATTACCCCGTCTGGACTTTGTGCCAGCTATCCGGTCAGCTCGTCGACCTAGCTGGACTTCGTGCCAAGCGTCCGGTCAGCCCGTCGACCCGCTTGGACTTCGTGCCAGCTATCTGGTCAGCCCGTCGACCTAGCTGGACTTCTCGCCAAGCGTCCGGTCAGCCCGTCGACCCGCTTGGACTTCGTGCCAGACATCCGGTCAGCCCGTCGACCTGTCTGGACTTAGCCTGCATACTCGATCAAAGCATTAGATAACGACAAACCTAACTTAACCTATTTGTCATTCATCAAAACCTGGGTTAAATCGTTAGTGCTAACCACACCAACAATCTCCCCCTTTTTGATGAAATGACAACTTGGTTAAGTTAGTGAAAACATATGCAAGAAAAAACAAGTAACAACATGCATTTATGTGGTTTTTAAGTTAGTTTGTATTTTCAGTTTGGTTTAGCTAACTTAGCCACCTAACGCTCCCCCTTTGACATTCATCAAAAGTAAGCATGGATTAAGTAAGCATAAATACAGACTTCAGACAAAGTAAGAAATAATGTCAAGTTAATCTGGGGGAGTTTAAAACATAGATTATTTTGCTTTTATTTCTTAAATCTTTGAAAAAAAAACTAAGTCTTGAAAGATAGCTGATTTATAACTTTGTAATTTTGAAAGATAGCTAATTTTTCAAGTATAGTTTTTAAGGTCAAAGTTAAAAATTCAAGTTTTCAAACATAAGTTTTCAAAACCAAATTCCAAAACTAAGTTTGAAAAATCTATTTTTCAAAACTGATTGAAATTTATTTTTCAACACTAAGTTTGTAAAAGATTCAATTTTCAAAATTAAGGAAAATGATTTTGAGAAGCTTAGCTTGTGAACTTAAGTTTTGAAAAATCTAATTTCCATAATTTTCAATAACAAAGCAATTTTTAAAACTAATTTTTGTAAAATTTAACTTTAAAAAAAAAATTGTCAAAATTAAGTAAAATCAAATTTTAAGAACTAGATTTTTAAATTCAATTTTCAAAACTAAGTTAAATCTAATTTCAAAATCAATTTTCAATAAAAAGTAAAACCCAATTCTTAAAAACAACTTAGTTTTATAAGAGTTAGTTTTCAAAAATAGGTTTAAGAAATTTTTAAGAAAATATTTTTCAAACACAAATTTTAAAATATTTTAAATAAAGGGAAAATTTTAATTAATTCCTCCCCCTGAACCTGATATAAAATTTTGAAAATATTTGCTAAAAATATTCAAAGTAGAATTTTTTTTAAAAAAAAAATTTGAGGTAGAATTTTCTAGAGAGATTTCAAAGAGAAGATTAAAAAATAACACTTAAGGAGATAATTAAAAAAATAAACCTCCCCCTGAATTTGATACTACTTTAATTTATTAATCCTCCTTATTTATTACTCCCCCTTAATATAATGCTAAGGTTTGAGTGTGTTAAATTTCAAGCGCTAACACATTTGTCTACTTGAGTATTCTAGGGGATTTGGTAACACTTATATTATTTACATATTTATCTCTGTATCCTTGATATAATTGTTTATTTGAGTTTGATTAATCAATAATTAATATTAGATTCAGGCGCTTAAGCTTCAGTTTAAGGTTTAATAAGATAAACTTTATTAAATCAAAAACAGTTGGCCATTATCAATAATTTATTGATTATTTTTTACTTGATTTAATAATTTAATACTTAATAAAATAATTTAAATTTCATATTAATTGATTGAGTTGGTCAATGAAAGTGTTAGTTATAATTATTTTTTTTATTTACTTCCTTTTAAGTGGGATTAATTTAGTTTGAAGTTAGCATGAAGTTAAAATTATTAGACACAGTTAAGTAAGGTTTAATTCAAGTCAATTTTAGTTCTCAAATGAAGTTAAACTTAAACAGTTAAGTTCTACTTATTAATTACATAATTAAGTTTAAAGTTAAAGTTAACGGAATTTAAGTTTTTAAGTTGGTGTCTAAGTTTTAAATGAATTTAAAAGAATTATTATTATTACTATTTTTAAGGGATTTCTAACAGGATTTCTAAAGCAGTGTTTAAAAGGATTTTAAAATGATTTTTATAATAGTTTTTAAAAGGATTTTTTTTAAAAAAATAATTTTTAAAATAGTTTTTTTTAAAAGATTTTTAAAATAATTTTTAAAATAATTTTTAATAGTATTTTTAAAAGGATTTTTAAAATATTTTTTTAAAAGATTTTTAAAATAATTTTTAAAATAATTTTTAAAATAGTTTTTTTAAAAGATTTTTAAAATAATTTCAAAAATAGTTTTTAAAAGGATTTTTAAAAGCATTTTAAAATAATTTTTTAAAAGGATTTTTAAAAGCATTTTAAAATAATTTTTTAAAAGGATTTTTAAAATAATTTTAAAAATAATTTTTTAAAATATTTTTAAAATGATTTTTAAAATAGTTCTTTAAAAAGATTTTTACAATAATTTTTAAATAGTTTTTAAAAGTATTTTTAAAAGGATTTTTAAAATAGTTTTTTTTAAAAGATTTTTAAAATAGTTTTTAAAAGGATTTTTAAAAGGTTTGTAAAATGATTTTTTTTTAAAGAAAATAATTTCTTTTAAGTTAAAATTTTTTTTAAACTAATTTTTTATTAAAAATAATTTTAAAATAATTTTAATTTTAATTTTAATTTAATTTTTTCTAATTTTAATTTAATTTTAAGTCCTTAGTCATCTCACCTGATCTAAATTATCAATCAGGAAATCCTATTATTTTGTGAGATGAATTAGATTCCATTTTAGGGTTTGGTTTAATTTTGTTTTAGATTCAGGTTTAGCTTTGGATCTAACAAATAGACATTCTTTGGATAAACTTCTGGGCTATAGTGAGTCACTTGTACATCATTAGAGTAACCATGCCTTCGAGGTTTTCCAAATAATCCTATCCACTGGACTTAGTACAAAACCTTGGTCTAACTGGTTATGATCCATAAAAGGTAGCTTCGGTCAGTTCCACTTAGCCAAAAGCACCAGGTCGAAGTCATATCTTCTTAGACATGCATAGACTAAGCTTCCCTAACGTACTATCATCCAAGACTTCACCAGTACCGTTGGTCAAGTTAAACTATTATCCCTTTTGAACTAGTCCTAATTACCCTGCCAAGTACATTAGTTATTTGTTACCCTGTCGGGTAAGTTAGTTTTGGAGGTGCCAGCTATTCTGGAGCCTCCCCCTAAATTATTGATTTTTCTTTTAAAATTTTTTTTGTTTTAGTTTTAATTTGTAATTTAGATTTAAGTTTTTAATTTTGAATTAATTAAATTGGTCAAATTATCCTTCTTTAAGAGAGTGTATTTAATATTTAAATTTTCTTTTAATTTTAATTTTATTAAGTTAATTGAATTATCTTTATTTAATGGATTATCGTTAATGATTAAGTTTTTATTAATTTTTAAATTTGAATTAATTAAATTATATTTCTTTAAAGGTTTATCTTTTAATCTTTTATTAACCATTAATTTTAAATTTTTCAGTTTATCTTTGTTTAATATGTTATCTTTAACATTTAGTTTTAAATTTGTTAAATTTATTTTTGATTTTATCAGAGTGTTTGAATTTATCCTTATATTTTCTTTACCTTTTAAGTTGATAAAATTAGTGGAATTTATTAGATATGTTTTATCTTTAATATTTAATTTTTTATTAATTAGATTATCTCGAGTTTGAATAAGACTTTCTAAATTAATATTGTCTAGATTAAATAATTTATTAATTTTATCTAGATCAATATTGACCTTGTCATCTTTTTTGTTTGAATTTTCAAATTTTTTTAGGTTTAAATTCGAATTTTTAGATTTATTAATTATTTTCAAATTTTCTGCATTTTCTAAATTAATTATATTTGTTTTATCAGAAAATATCCTAGGGATATTTTCTGTATTTTCTGAATTAATTATATTTGTTTTATCAAAAAATATCCTAGGGGTATTTTTGTAAGTATTGTCATGTACACTATTTTCACATATACTTTCAGACATATCCAAATTAACATGCACATATTTTAAACTACTACTAGCAAGGGTGTTTTGGTAAATATTACTAACCTTGAGCGCAACCCCTAATTCAGCAGGCTTCTCCGTTGGATCTGACACAAGTTCGGATTCAATTTTGGCTTGATCGTCTGACTCCAACGACTTCTCGTGAAGCTTGATCAACTGGGTCCAAAGCTCACACGCATTCTTGCACTTTTCTAGTCTGCATAAAACATTGTTAGGTAAAACACTACAAATAATTTTACTTACATTTTTGTTCAGTTCCAAGTCCTGAGAGAGTTTTCTCAATATTAGCACATAATCGAAATCTAAGCTTCCTAAGAAGCATTCCATTAATCGCTTCTAGTAGTTGAAATCTTGATCGTATGGTGGTGGTTCGTGAGGGTTCCGTCCTTCTAGAAGAGTCATTGAATGCTGAAGATGGAAAACTAAAAAGTGGTGCCAAGACTTGGTATTGGATTAGCAGTGCGGGAAGAAAGAAGAGTAATGAAAAAGAGCTAAATCGGTGTTGCACCAATTTAGTTTTAATTACGAAAAAAAATTTCAAAAAGGTAATAATACCAGTTTGAAGTTATGCGAAAAATTAAAAGCCGAAAAAAAATTAAAAGAAATGTTTCTCCCCCTGTCTGATTGGTGGTTGCACCAAATCAGAGCAGTACCTGCTCTGATACCACTTGTTGGATCGTGAAACGTCGATAGAGGGGGGGTGAATATCGATTCAAAAAACAACGAGTATAAACACAGCGGAATAAGAAAATTGAACACAGTGGATTTACTTCGTTCGGAGCCTGTGACGACATCTACTCGAAGGCCCGTACTCCGTGAGTACTTTCGTTGGGCAATTCACTAGCAATTCGAAATATAGATTACAAGTTAAGTACAATGTTGCTAATAAGGAAAAATTACCGACTATAAAAAGACTTAGAACAGAAAGGAAAAGCTTGTCGGAGATCGCAGCGCAGCAGGAGCACAAGGAAGCAGATTCTTCGTTCTGAGAGTTGTGTTCTTGAAGCTTGCTCACCCCCTCCTTTTATAGCCCTTTGGAGGGGTCTCCAGAGCTTATTAGATCCCAAAAATTCGGATCAGATGAGGAGAGTTCGAATCTGGCTGATCCGAGTCGTCTCCAACTACTTGTTTGGCATAGTCATCATCCGAAGGTCATAACTTTTGACTCCGAACTCGGAATCAAGCTCTGTCAGTTGCTACGCGTGCAGAATTTGAAGCTCTACATTTGTATCTACAAAATAGAGTTAGAAAAATATATGTATATACATTTTATATAGATTTATGAGTTAGGTCATGTCTTCCCGAGACCAGAACCTAGTCAGGGTCTCAATTTAGGGATCCAAAATGGACATAAACTGGACCGACGCCTACTGTCCCTTAACTGGGATGCATCCTCACAGTCACTCTCCTCCAGTGACTTACCTTTACTTACCTGCCAGACGTTCGGTCAGCCCTTCGATCCGTCTGGACTTTGTGCCAGCTATCCGGTCAGCCCGTCGACCTAGCTGGACTTCGTGCCAAGCGTCCGGTCAGCCCGTCGACCCGCTTGGACTTCGTGCCAGCTATCTGGTCAGCCCGTCGACCTAGCTGGACTTCTCTCCAAGCGTCCGGTCAGCCCGTCGACCCGCTTGGATTTCGTGCCAGACATCCGGTCAGCCCGTCGACCTGTCTGGACTTAGCCTGCATACTCGATCAAAGCATTAGATAACGACAAACCTAACTTAACGTATTTGTCATTCATCAAAACCTTGGTTAAATCTTTAGTGCTAACCACACCAACACTCTTTTCCTATAACTAGGGTTTCAATTATAAATTATATATATATCTCGCTCCATATTCTTTCATAAAACGCTTGCATAACAGTTGGTTAGCTGCGTTTTGACCGGGTCAAAGGTCGCGGGTTCGATTCCTCAGCCGTGCCCTTTTTATTTCAATTTATTTTTGATCTTAAGAGTTGGCTCGGCCGGAGGTCTCCGGTTCGAATCTCGGCTTGGACATTATTTTTGTCGAAACTTCTTTCGTTTAGTAAAAATACCAAACGACCTCCAAAAATTGCATAAAAATACTCTAAAAATTTCTAAAAATCTCTAGAATTGTTTTAAAGCATTTCTAAATATTTTTAACCACTATTAGAACTCCAAATGAGGAAATTTGGGTTGTTACATAGCGACTTTGACCTAGGTTGACTCATCGCTCTTCTCATTGGCTTGAGAAGATCGTAGTTTATGGAGGTCATAATTGTTGGAACCCCAAGGTTGGTTTTGGTGTGATCAACAAGTTAAGTTAGGTTCTGTTGTTTTCTAACCTTGTGTCTAAGTGTGCAGGAGCTTAGGAGCACAGGTACTCGAGCGGAAGACGCAGCTAGCGAGAAGGACGGCACGCGGTGCGTCCGAGGGACGAGGCGCTGCGGAAGAGTACACCGGCGGACGAGAAGGAAGTGCGCGCGATGGTTCTGAGGTACGAAAGCCGGAGCGGAAGATTGCTCGGGGAGCAAGAGACGCAGCTAACGCGAAGGTCGGCACGGGGTGCGATCGAGGGACGAAGTCTGCGGATGAGTACGCTGGTGGACGAGAAGGGACACGCGGCAATTCCGAGGGACGAGAAGCCGAAGGGAAGCACGCTCGAGAAGACCGGAAGATGGGTTCGGGTGAGCCCTATTCCGGATGTCAGAGATCACCCAATCAAGCGGATCCGGAGTAGAAGACCCGGGCCGAGACGGGGACTTAACGGAGAAGTGGTCCCGGACAAAAAGTCAACCGCAGTTGACTTTTTGCTCTGGGGCGCTCGGAACCAATCCAGGCGCCCGGAGCTGTCCGGGGCGCCCGGACCCTGATTTTGACCAAGATCGCGATTTACGTGATCTAAACGTTGGGGGATAAAACTTTATCCCCCCCAGGGCGCCTAGAACCCTTCCTGGCGCCCCGACCAAGGCTATAAATATAGCCTTGGTCCAGAAGCTCTTCATCAGTTCAGAAATTGTAAACAACACTTGTGTGCTTCCACTGTTTAGATTAGCTTCTGTCTTTCTGTGCTTACACTGCTGTAAACAAGGCTTCTCCGCCTGAAGGAGCTCTTAGTGCGATCTTCATCCTTGGATTAACAACCTCCCCGGTTGTAACCAAGTCAAATTCGGTGCCTCGTTTTTATGCTTTATTTTCTGTTTAATCTATTTTTTATGTGTTAGCTTAATCGTACGAGAAAGGGTTGTGTTTGATTTTTCAGGGCTATTCAACCCCCCCTTCTACCCGGCCGCATCGGTCCTACAAGTGGTATCAGAGCCGAGGCGCTTCAGGAGGACTAACCGTCGAACGAAGCAACAAGATGGCCGGATCCAACATCCACGCACCAAAATTTGAAGGGGACTTCGCTAGCTGGAAAAATCGAATGGAGGTATTTCTTGAAACAGATTATGATTTATTACTAACAATGGAATTTGGCTATGAAGCACCAGAGGGCAAAGCAAGAAATCAATGGTCAAAGAAGGAGCAGGCTGACCACGTGGCAAACAAGAAAGCAGAATTCCATCTGCTAAGTGTACTTCCAACACAAGAAGTCAATCGAGTCGGTACCTACAACTCGGCAAAGGAGCTTTGGGAGAAATTCCTTGAGTTACACGAAGGAACATCCGAAGCCAAACTTGCAAGACGGGATTTACTTCGTAACCAGCTTACAAACCTCCGATTTGAAGAAGGTGAAACAATTGCACATCTACACTCGAGGATTCAGGAACTCATCACTAGACTTACGAATCTCGGAGAAGAGGTAAGTAACCGAGATTCGCTAAGGTATGCCCTAAATTCCTTTCCTAGAAACTCAAAATGGGCATCACTAGTAGATGCCTTTTACATTTCGAAAGATCTAGAAAAATTTCGTTAGACGAATTCTTTTCAACTTTTGAAGTGCATGAGTCAAGATGTGCAGGTCCGAAGGAGCCCAAGAATAATGTCGCTCTTAAAGCTTCGAGAGACGAACCCGAGTCGGAATCTTCTCTCGACGACGAGGAAATGGTAATGATGGTAAGACGATTTAAAAATATTTGTAAATCTAGGAAATCTAACCATCCGCAGGGAAGAAAGAAAAGAACCATCCGCTGCTACCATTGCGATGAAGAAGGGCACGCCAAGGACAATTGCCCTAAACTGAAGAACAAAGGGAAGGACAAGGGTAAGAAGCCTATCCAAAAGCGCAAGGCCCTAAAAGCGACGTGGGACGATACGTCGTCCGAATCGGAAGTCGAGGAGTTCTCCGGCTCGCGTTAATGGCGAGTCATCAAGAGGACGATTGCGAGTCAAGCTCTTCCGAAATGAGCATCGATGAAGGGGGAGCCACGTCAGAAAAGAGCAGCAGTTCAGGGGGAGAAACCGACAACGAGATCGACAAGGTAAGTGAGGTACGATCTCTTCCTCCTGATAAAATGTTTAAATTCATTAAAATTTTAACAAAAGATTGCTGCAAATTAGAAAATGAAAATAAAGATTTAAAAGCAATATTAGCTACATCTTGTCCGTTAGAAATGCTAGATAAATCAAATTTAGAAAATGAAAAATTAAAATTAGAAATTCAAAATTTAAAAATTCAAGTAGAAAACTTGAAAAACTCTGCTTGCTCATCTAAAACCAATTTTAGAAGGTTCAATAAATTGAATTGGTATTATAGATATCACCAGGGACAAATTAAAAATATCTCCAGAAAATATGTCCCTAAGAAATTTTTAGTTAATCCAGTAGGTTGGAACCTTTATTGGGTTCCTAAATCTTGCTTAGTGTAAATTTTAAAATCAAAGTTAGCGCTTTAAGTGAGAAAATTAAACAAAAATTTCTTTATGGGCTTTGACTAGAAAGTGGTTGTTGCTCCAATAACTAAGAAGGCCTAGTGCCACGCCACTGCCTGGAAGCCAAATATTGAAATAAATGTTTAATTAATAAAGCATTAATACTAGAATTATTTAATGCTTTAAAAAGTTATTCAAACATGTTTCAAAATTTTGACATAATTTTTTTTTTAAAATAATTAATTTTTTTAAAATTCTATTTTCAAAAATAATTTTTACTTAGAGTGTTTAGAAAAATTTTCAAAAATTATTTTTTCCTAAGTTAAAATTTTACTTAGAGTTTTTTCTGCTTTTATTGATTCAAAAATATTTTTCAAAATATTTAATTAAGTTTTATTGATTGCAAAATTCTTTTTCTAACTTAGAATCTTTTGACTTAGAAATTTTTTTTAAGGTAGCTTTTCAAAATTTTCTAAGTCTTTAACCCTTAGATTATTTTTGGAACCCCATTTTTTTTGTGATCAAAGGGGGAGAAGGATAAGTATAAGTCTAGAGGGAGGTAGCCTAAAACTATTTTTTTCTATCTTTGTGCACTAAATTGTAAATTTATTTAGTTTATTTTTTGTCTAGTTAACCCTAGCTTAACTTGGGTTGATCACACCAAAAAGGGGGAGATTGTTGGAACCCCAAGGTTGGTTTTGGTGTGATCAACAAGTTAAGTTAGGTTCTGTTGTTTTCTAACCTTGTGTCTAAGTGTGCAGGAGCTTAGGAGCACAGGTACTCGAGCGGAAGACGCAGCTAGCGAGAAGGACGGCACGCGGTGCGTCCGAGGGACGAGGCGCTGCGGAAGAGTACACCGGCGGACGAGAAGGAAGTGCGCGCGATGGTTCCGAGGTACGAAAGCCGGAGCGGAAGATTGCTCGGGGAGCAAGAGACGCAGCTAGCGCGAAGGTCGGCACGGGGTGCGATCGAGGGACGAAGTCTGCGGATGAGTACGCTGGTGGACGAGAAGGGACACGCGGCAATTCCGAGGGACGAGAAGCCGGAGGGAAGCACGCTCGAGAAGACCGGAAGATGGGTTCGGGTGAGCCCTATTCCGGATGTCAGAGATCACCCAATCAAGCGGATCCGGAGCAGAAGACCCGGACCGAGACGGGGACTTAACGGAGAAGTGGTCCCGGACAAAAAGTCAACCGTAGTTGACATTTTGCTCCGGGGCGCCCGGAACCAATCCGGGCGCCCGGAGCTGTCCGGGGCGCCCGGACCCTGATTTTGACCAAGATCGCGATTTACGTGATCTGAACGTTGGGGGATAAAACTTTATCCCCCCCAGGGCGCCCAGAACCCTTCCAGGCGCCCCGACCAAGGCTATAAATATAGCCTTGGTCCAGAAGCTCTTAGTGCGATCTTCATCCTTGGATTAACAACCTCCCCGGTTGTAACCAAGTCAAATTCGGTGCCTCGTTTTTATGCTTTATTTTCTGTTTAATCTATTTTTTATGTGTTAACTTAATCGTACGAGAAAGGGTTGTGTTAACTTTATCCCCCCTTCTACCCGGCCGCATCGGTCCTAAAATAATCATGTCATGTTTTAATTTATATATATGTGTGATGTGTGCTTGATTGTATTTGATGCATGTCTAGTTTAAATATAATTAGGTCTTTTAATATATGTCTATCAAAAGTTTAATACTCACTTCTAGCTCGATCAATTGTAGTCAGGTTTTACCAAAGCAAAGTGACTCAATTTATCTTGCTAGAGTACGACAGGGTAATTGTGATATCCGACTATTAAACTTTAGATGCAACTTAACTAAGTTATCTCACTTGGATTGAGAGCTTAGAGGCATATACCATAAGATGGAATTCAAATTATACTAATCTTGGGCGATTAGCCAAAGCTAACTCAAGATAAGCTATAATATGGATTTCATAAGATGGGCAAACGAACAAATAGTCTTGTTCATCTAGCTATACAAGAGTTGCATTTGATACAATTGGTATAAGATGCCTACCTGCATTATGCGAGTCTTGGGCGATTAGCCAAAGCTAACTCAACATGAGGTATAATATGGATCTTGTCCCACATGAATGCTATTGTGATTGGATTTGGAGCTAGTAGTGTGGGTAAAACCACAACCATGACTTACTTCTACCAAGCTTTACAATTCTGTGGGAGAATCATTTAATTAAAGGCCTAATTAAATAATCGATATATGATACTAAGTTTTGTATTATGTTGTTGTAGATTACCACGTCGTCAAATACGTCGAACACTCTCTCTTTCTCTACGATCTGTCCTTGATAAAGACAAGCTCAATGGAGCTAATTTCCTGGACTGGTACAGAAACTTGAGAATAGTTCTCAAACAAGAACAAAAATTGTACGTCCTAGAGCATCCAATTCCTGAAGCACCCCCGCTACTGCCACTAGAGCTGATAAGGATGCTTACAAGAAGCATCAAGATGATGCATTAGATGTGTCATGTCTTATGCTCGCCATCATGAACTCTGAGCTTCAGAAGCAACATGAGAATATGGATGCTTATGATATGGTTGAACACCTTAGACAATTATATCAAGGACAAGTAAGACATGATAGATTTGAGATATCTAAAGCGCTGTTTCAATGCAGAATGCAAGAAGAAAGTCCCATAGGGCCATATATACTCAAAATGATTGGGTATGTAGAAAACCTACAGCGATTGGGATTTCCACTAGGCCAAGAATTGGCCACTAATCTTATCTTGCAATCATTGCCCGATAGCTATAGTCAATTTGTCATAAACTATAACATGAATGAAATTGACAAACCACTGCCTGAAATGTTGAGCATGTTGAGAACTGCTGAACTCAATCTTAAGAAAGCAAAACCTAGTTCCATTTTGATGGTGTCTAAGGGCAAAGGCAAGTGGAAGCCTAAAGGTAAGGGTAAGACCCAAGCCAAAGGAAAGGCAAGACTCATGCACTGAAACCCAAAGGTGGGGTTGCTAAGGAAGGAACCTGCTTCCACTGTAGTGAGACCAGACACTGGAAGAGGAACTGCAAGATATACCTAGAGGAACTGAAGCGGAAGAAAAGTGAGACTTCTACCTTAAGTATATATGTTATAAAAGTCAATCTATATATTTTTTCTTCATGGGTATTAGATACCAGATGTGCATCTCACATTTGTACTAATGTGTAGGGGTGAGAAATAGAAGAGCATTGGCAAAAGGCGAAGTGGACCTACGAGTAGGCAATGGTGCAAAAGTTGATGCTGTCGCTGTAGGAACATATTCCTTATCTTTACCCGCTGGGTTTATTTTAGAACTAGAAGAGTGTTGTTATGTGCCCGCGTTGACAAAGAACATTATCTCTGTTTCTTGTTTAGACAAGAAAGGTTTTTCATTTGTAATAAAGGACAAATGTTGTTCCATTTATTTCAATGATATGTTCTACTCCAAGAGCTTCTATGCTCACGGAAATGTACTCCAATCGATTTCCTAATCGATTGAATTATGGTAATTGATTAACCTAATCAATTATCATAACTAAATTTCTAAATTTGATTTCAACCAAATTTTAGAAAGGCTGGCGGGAGCGCTGGGGACGTTGAGGGCGAGCGAATCGCCTTTTGCCACATGATAATGATTATGACATATATCAAATGACTATTTTTCAAAAGAAAAATTATCATGAATTATGATGTATGTATGACATGACATATGATATTTTTTATAAACATATATGAATGCTAAATATGATGTGATGGCATATTATGGGCACACAAAGCATGATAATTTAGGATAAATAAGAATACCTATATTTTCATCTAAGTTTTGTCCTTAATCTATTTTTGCTAAATTAAACCTAATTTGACGTAAAAGCTCCACTTTCATTAAATGTGTCAAAATCCCAACTTAGCACATTTTACCTTTTATTCTAGTCGTGTCAATTTAATTAAGCTCAATTCGTTAAATATTTTAATTGATACATATTTACTCTTCGAGAGTAAATATCATGTTTTCATTTTTAAAGTGTCCCAATCAGCTTGAAAATGCCCTAAAGTGTCAATTTCACCATGATTAGGTTAACTATCCTTCTAATTAGAGTTGACACTCTCTAAACATATCTAGGGTGTAGAGAACACACTCTTAGGAACTCAAATTCTATTGATGCTCCTTGGGTGTGCTAGATACTCACTAGGGATAACTTTCCTAGAAACTTTCCTAAGATTCTTTGAAGTCTTAGTTACACTAGTCCCCTTAAAATCAACTATAGGGACTGCTTCTCTTGTAACTTTGACTTGACTCATAGACCTAGGGCTAGTTTTATAAGTATATGGAATTCTATGGTATGAAGGCATATCTTTCTTGGTTTTAGGTTTGTATCCCAAACTCCTCCTACCATTGGATGGTTCTTGCCTATTTTGACCTAGGTTTTTGTTCTTGGACCATTTTTCTTCATTTGTCATTTTTCTAAGGGTTCTCTCTAATTTTCCAAGTCTTGACCTCAAGACTTTATTTTTCTTTCATAAATCCTCAAACTTAGATTTTTTTTATTTATCTTTTGAGAATTTTCTTTTTAGGCATATATCTATTTTTCTTAGATTTCATGCCTAAATCATTTTCTACCTTCCTATCCTTAGGTAAGGTAGTTCTAGCATGATACATTACATATTTTTCTTTAATTCTATCATACTTTTTATTTTCATGATAAATAACATTAAAATTATATAAATTATTTCTAGCACGTTTTTTATCATTTCTAAAAGGAATTGAATAAATAATACCTTGGGGTTGCTCTTAAGAGCTCCCCTTGAATTGAGCTTCCTCCTTGACTCTTAATTAGAATCTCCCCCCTTAGACATTGATTCCGGTAGTGGCCCTTTTGATTGCAAGAGAAGCATTTAATATTCTCCTTGCATTTACGCACCAAGGCTTGTTTCTTCTTTGACTTCTCCTTTACCTTGGGTGCCACTTGAGCCTTTTTCTTGGCTAATTTAGAACAGTTACTCTTGTAATACCCTTTTTCCCTACACTCAAAGCAAATAATATGATCTTTATTTTTAACAATTGAAATTGTTATACCTTTTCTTGTAGGAGTGGCACATGATCCTCCTTGACTTGTAGAGGTGTCACCATCTTCATTCGATCCGAATATAGAAACTTCTTCTTACTCTGATGTCACGGATTGATGCTCCTCTTCAATCCTTCAGGTAGATGCCTTTACTTCATCCTCAGATGTTGAACACCTCTCAACTTCCAAATCCTCATGTATATGATACAAAGAGTTTCCCTCTTTGCATTTTACTTCACTTTGCTCTGGGGTTGGATCTTCATGAAGTTTTGTCAATTTGCTCCAAAGCTCCTTGGTGTCTTGAAATTCTCCAATTTGACTCAAAATGTTGATTACCAATAATTTGGTTACTTTATCGTTGCCCTCGCATTTTTTGATTTGTTCCTCGCTCCAATTGCTCTTCTTAAGGATTTTTTCCTTTGCCATTCAGTCAAATCCTTCCATTAGAGTAAACCATTACTCTATCTTTATGATCAAGAAATTTTTTATCCTTAATTTCCAAAGACCGAAGCTTAATGCTATGAATGGTGGAGGGGTTCTAGTATCATATCTAAGTTATCTCAAAAATCCATCTTGAAATTGAGCTCTCTAGATGATGAAGAGAAACCTTGCTCTGATACCACTAGTTGGGATCAAGGGGAGCTAGAAGGGAAGGAAGGGGGGAGGGGGAATAGATCACTCACTCGCTTCGATGAAGATGATTTGCAACAGAAGACTTGAAGCAAATGCTAACGCCTTGATTTACTTGGTATCCACCTCAACGTGATGACTAATCCAAAGATCTTGTCATCTCTCACACATCCACTATGAAAGCTCCTTCTCGAAAATAATTCGGAGGCGAAGAAGCCTCGTACAAGCTCATACACAAAGAAATACAAGAAGAAGAGGATGAGAAGCTAATACAAATGAAATATTACAAGATCATAACAATGAAACCCTAGCTTACTCTCTTCTTGCTTGAAATCACCTCTTGATCAACTTGGAAATGCACTAGTACTTCACTCTAAGTCTTCAAGAACTTGTCTTGTGTGATTGAGAAGTTGTGAGCGAGAGTGTTGATCTACAATGTCCACAAAAACCCTTTTCTAAGGTTACTACGGGGGCCTTAATCGATTCAGCTTTTTCCTAATCGATTAATATGTCAGCAACCTGCTTAGAACCTACAAAACGGCTCTTTTTTCGAACTCTAATCGATTGTTGAGTCATCCCAATCGATTCAAAGAGCCTTAATCGATTACCTAGTCGATTCCATAACTCTCTCTTCACTCACAAAATGGATTAATTGATTAAGCCTTTCCATGATAAAACACTTCCTAATTGATTAACCCAATCGATTAGCAATGGCTAAATCGATTAGGTCAATCGATTCAGCTTTACTTTCGCAAATGCCTCTTCACGAATCTCTTGACCCTAATCGATTGACCAATTAATTATGCTTGTTTGAATCGATTGGTCAATCGATTCAGGTCCTTTCTGTATACTCGTGACAACCTCCCAATAGATCACATGATCAATTAGGTTCCGACTGAATCAATCACTCAATCGATTTCTTTAACCCTAACTTCCTCAATTTAGTCTAGGGTTTTCTTGCCCAACATCTAGTCAACTTTGACCTGCTGGGACTTCGTCATCAAGTATTTAGTCAATCCTTTGACCCACTTGGACTTTATCTTCTCGTGCTAAGTGTCTGGTCAACCTTGACCCACTTAGACTTACACTCACCAGATGTCTGGTCAATTCTTTGATCCACTTGGATTTCTACTACTTAGTTTTACTCACCAAGACTTTCTCACTACCTAGCTTCACTTACTAGGGTTTTTCACCTGGCTTCACTTGTAACAACCACCCTTCTTTACTAATCTCTAAGGATGGATGCTACTTAACTATAACTTTACTTAAGTAATGTTGCTTATGCTAATAAAAGCAAAGCTTAAAAAAAATTTCGGACTGCCATGCAAAACTTTTCCACTGTTCTTACTGTAAACGCCCTTCATATCATGCAATTTAAACATTTCTATATGTGATTACATGCTGAGGAACGGAAAGAACTCCTATAAAAACTAAACTCAAACAATAAACTAGCATACCTAGAAATTGTTATAGACAGAGTTATAGAGAAACTAGTCCTCAGTATGCTACATTCAAGCTTAAAGGTAAGTCCATGCATGTTATGGTTTCGCATAGAATTCTCAGTTTAGAGCAACTGGAAAAAGAATAAACAACTGCATTATATACTATCAGGATCGGTTGCTGCTTCTAACAGTGCTAGCAACCTAACTGATACGAAAGAATAAAATAAGTAACAACTAACCATTTATTCTCCCAAAACAGAAAGAGCAACATTTGTCTTCCAAGTACACAAATAACCTTCTTAGCATACAATTTAAGATACCATAGCAACAATTCTGATAGGAGTATTTCCAACAACATGGCATAAACAAGTCTAACATGCACTTTACTCATTTCAAGGCTTGAAAGCAATTGCAGCACATTTATGAACAAATGCAGGTTACGAATGTATCATGCAATTCTATTTGGTACAGCAACTAAGCATGCAGATCTTTCTGAATTTAAACAGCAGTGTATCCCAACACAAATAATGCTACGACATTGATAAAAAGATACGTACATGGTAGTTCAAATGAAAGAAATTTCAGAAATAACTAAACTCCAATAGTGCAAGGATTAACAATACTGCACCTAATTTTAACATGCAACCAAAGCAATCAAGTCCGGCCAAACTTTCAACAACAGGACTAGCGTACCTAGCAATGGTAATAAAAACAATGCGAAATAAACAAAGTCCAGTGACCCAAGGGAATAATCCTTCTAGTTATCTTATCAATTAAATGAAAAAAAAACTGATTAAATCCTGTTACAAGGTCCCAAGCTTCCATTGTCCGACATCACACACATCCTCCTTGTCGCCTTCCTTCTCATACTTTTCCTTTTCCTTTATCTTTTATCTGCAGTAGGAGAAATGCAGACTATAAGCAAAATGCTTAGTGAGCGCTATCTAACTCACAAAATCTCGATATGCATGTATATAAATAAAAAAAAATATGCTAAAACTGAATGCTAACATGTAAAGCTACTCATGCTCATAAATAGCAAAGAAATCAACTAACTGAAAAGCTAACATATAAAGCTAAACATGCTCATCAACTAGCAAATAAATAACATGTAAGAAACTAAACATGTAAAAGCTGCTAGCATAAAAGAAAGCTAAACTTGCTGATCTTTAAAACAAAGTGAAACTTACTTCATTTACTCTAAACTTATTCTTTTATTTCACTTATTTAAAATTTATACTTTAATACTTGAAAATAATAATCAACTTCTCTTGGGCCCAGGCATAGTACCATTTTATGCGCGTTCCCTAATAGGTTGGGGTAGCGAGCCGCCAATCCTAAAAGAGGAGACCTTGGTCTACCAGGGCCAAGACCTTGGAATTGGACACTTGGATTTGTTTAACGACAACCTTGGAAGTCGGGTACTAGCCTCTTCTTAAAAAGTAAAATACTTATTATCTTAAATTACTTCTTCTTTAAATGCCTTGGCATTTTAATAACATCTTATGTGCCAAAATCCCTAAAGTCTTGATTTTGGGATTTACTTAAGGCCTTGGCCTTTTCTTTCTTTTCTTTTTCTTTCTTTTTACTTGTTAATGCTTCTAAAAGAATTTGATAGAACTCTTATTTTCCCACTAGAATACATGGTTGTTCATGCTTATTAAAATAGCAAATAAAAACCAAAGAAACTGCTCATGTGTATCTAGTAATAAAGAAAACTGATCATGCTCAACTCATAGCAATTAGCAACTGCACATGCTCAATAATATGCTTAAACAATTCTACAACTTCAGTGCATGAATAAAGTGTAATAGCAAAACAAAAAGAACTGCTCATACCCAACTAGTAGCAAATGAAACACTGCATACGTTCAGCTAATGGTAAATAAAAAAAACTGCACATGATCAGCTAAGGGTAAATGAAAACAAAACATGCTCAGCTAAGGTAAGTTCAAACAACAAAGGAAAACTAGAAACTCTATCTATCATGCACAATGCAGGCAATCTCAAAGATGATCAGTGCCACAGCAAATCCGGTGATCTCATATTCAACCTAGCAGGTTCGGAATTAATGGTCATGGCAGCAACCAACACAAGCAACCCGAAACTACAGCTCATCTCTTGTTCAATGTCAACTGCCCTATATCTAAAGGAACAAAAATGCCTAGTTCATACAATTATTTCCCTTCTTTGAAGTACACGGCAGCAAACACACAAGCGATTTTACAGCATGCTTCAAAAATCAAAAGACACAAGCATATTCTTTACAGCATGATTCGAAATCAAGAAGAACAAGTCCGAAAACCACTCCTACATGCCATAAGGCCTGAGGTAAACAACCACATGCTTAATCTATACCCTTCATCCTCCTTCATACCTGGAGGCTCACGGCAGAAGGCACAAAACCACTAATCTTTACCACATGCTTCAGAAATCAAACTCACGACAATAGCATAAAACCAAAATCCTTAAATCACGGCAGCAAGGAAAACAAATCTCGGAGCTATCCTACTGCAGGTGAGTAGCAACTCACCTCGCTGTTCTTGAACTTACAACCGGAGAAGAGGACTCTAGGGTTTCGGCTAGTTTCAAATCTCGGCGTTCCTTTTGTGTCCGCGTGCTCCCTTCGACGAGAGAAGCTCGGGTCCAAGAAGATCTCACGGAAGTGTCTTTATCCGACCACCGGAGGCGAAGCCCGAGCTGCGGCTGCGTTTTCGCCCGAGAGGAAGTCGACGCCGCGAGAGAGGAAGGAATCGCGAGATTAGGTCACGGGAATAATTCCCTTCTCCTCTTAACTTATCCCTTTATAACCTAGGTTTTATTTTTGCCCTTTACAATAACTTAAATACATCTCGCTACATACTTAGTTAACAAATCACGCGCAGCCCAGTTGGTTGGCTGCGTTCGGTTAAGTCGAGTTCGGCCGGAGGTCTTGGGTTCGAGTCTCAACTTCCACATTTTTTGTCAAAACTTCTTTCTTTTTGTAAACATACTAAACGACCTCCAAAAAATTACGTAAAAATACTATAAAAATTCCTAAAAATCCCTAGAATATTTTAAAAGCATTTCCAAATATTTTTATGGACTTTTAAAACTTGAAATAGGAAAAATTGGGTCGTTACATCACTCACCAGGACTTTTTCACTGTCTAGTTTCACTCACTAGGGATTTTCACTTGACTTCACTCACTAAGACTTTTCTCACTGCTTAGCTTTACTAACTAGGACTTTTCATCCGACTTCACTCACCAGGGCTTCCATCTGTTTAGCTTCACTCACCAAGACTTCATCTACCTAGCTTCACTCACTAGGATTTTCTAACTGTCTGGCTTCACTTACCAGGACTTTCCATCCGTCTGACTTCACTCACCAGGACTTTCCAATTGTCTGGCTTTACTCACTAGGACTTTCTACAACAAGTGTCCTATCAACATTGACCCACTTGAATTCTCCTTCTTATGTCAACCTTTCCGTTGGTCTTGCCCTTGTCTAACCTCCAGTTAGGACTTTCCCAATAAAGTATCCAGTCAACCTTGACCTACTTGACTTTTGGTCAACCTTTGACCATCAATTTCCCAGATAGATAATAGCACTAGCAATCTCCACATATTGTTAAATATCAAAACTAAACATCAAGATTCAAACTTGAGCCAATTCAAACTTAGTGAACCTAGTCAATTTTGATCTAGGAGAAATTGCACCAAAAGGCTTTTAGATAGTCTATAGAGGATTCACCACTCTTTGTAAAAGGAGATGTATACCCTACAACTATTTATTAGGATTATTACTCAAAGTCTTTGGGCAAAGTATTATATGTCAAGAGTATGATACTCTTAGACACATGTCAAAGTAATTTAAATCTATAGGATGAGGAAATATAACTTGGGCTAGGTATGACGTAATTATCCTAGTGGGGACTGACATATAAACCATGTCCTGAACCAAGTGAACATAAAAAGAGTGAAAGAAATGAAGTATGACTCAAAGTAGTTGTTGAATGGTTCAGAAGTGGTTATGGAATCAACTGTGATTTTTCGATTAATTGGAGATCATGATGTACTACTAGGTATCACTCATGATCGATCCATAATTAATAGTTAGTTATGAATGACCAATATAAATAGGGAACCTATTAGGTCACACACACTACGAGTTTATCTAAAATATATAAAACGAGTTTGAGAATTAGATTCTCAGATCGAGAGAGATTGAGTTTTGTTGGACCAGACAAAGGGCAAATATGGAAAGAGTTTAACTCGACGAAAGTGTAGATGGGTCTCGTCTTTTGAAGACAAATTGGACCCTCTTGGTTTTAATTATAAACTAAATTGATTTGGTTTTAATTAAAGATGGTTTGGCTATTGTACCAAAGTGGTTTGGTTTAAAACAAAAGTGTTTTGTTGTTAAACCAAGATGATTTAGTTTTAAACTAATCTTAAGGCTAATGGATATGATTTCGGATTAGCGGGTATGAATTTGAATTTTCTATTCAAACTTGGTAAGAAATCTATGTAGGATCGATGCGTGCTAGAGAGGAGGGTGAATAGCACTCGTGGATTTTTCACTTTTCGTAAAACTTGATCGGAGATAAATGCAGCGGAAATAGAAATAAGGTAAAGTAAGTTCTAACACTTTTAGTTACTTAGTTCGAAGTCTGTGACGACTCCTACTCCAAGTCCCACGATCGTTGATCGCTTTCGTTGGGCAATCACTATAAGTTCAAAAATTCTTTACAAAGAAAACGACAAGTATGAAGTTTACAAATATTGAAATAAAATTTGTTACCGATGACTTAGCGAAATCAATCTTCTGGCTTGATCATCGTCAGAGCAACATTTAGACATTTACAGAGTGGCGCAAGAGCTCGACTTGTTCTTAATGATCGTTGTTGAAGTGTTAGGTCGAAGCCTCTCTTTTATTGCAGATTTGAGCCTGATCCAAATCCACTGATCTCGGGATCAAATGACTTGACCGATCTTGCCTGAATCAGCCCGGCATCTAGTCTAGATGTTGCCTCTCCGGATGAACCTTCGTTTGGTCGACCGATCCCTCCGTTCAGTCGACTGATCCGTCAATGATCCCCGTATTATCTTGTCTGATCAACTTGGCCCAACCATGTCGATGTCTATCCACTGTTCGATCGACTGAACCCCAAGTTCGATCGATCGATCCCTTGGTCGAACCCGACCTATTCGCTAGAAATCTGATCCTTTCGTTTGAGGGTCCGGTCGACCGATTTAGACGTTCGGTCAACCGAACAAGGCCAAATCCGACCATATAAAAATGTTAGTTCCTTGCAAAATAGAGTTAGGCAAATAGCTAAATAATATGTAAATAGATAACATTTGATAACCTTCGGACTGTCCAGTTCTGACTTTCGAATTTCACAGAAACCCTAGGTCGAACCAACGCCTACTGTTCCCCCTTCGGGGAACGCATCCTCACCTACTCCTCTTAGGAGAGTTTACCTTTTGCCAGACCAGACCTCCAGACCGTCTGGACTTTTGCTCAGAGTTCGAGACTTCAGGTCTTCATGTTGAACACCCTCTCCATGACCCGTCCAGACTTCCACCTGGTCCACGACCACCAGGATTTTCACCTAGAGTCCCCGACTCTAGGATTTCACCCAAAGTACTCAACCCGCAAAGACTTTGCCCAATCTCATGGATCAGGACTTCGTGTCTAACTGCAGCTAGGGCTTTCCTTTACCTATAGTTACCTCCCCTTAGGACCTAGGGTTATCTCCCTATAGGATTTTTCACCTGCTTAGAATCCACTAGGACTTTTACCTAAGAACACTTAGGACTTTCCTGCAAGCTCAATCACACTTGTTAGACAACAAGTAACCTTAACTTTGGATCCTTTACCATAATCAAAACTTAGGTTCGATCGTCTGGTGCTCCTTGCACCAACAATCTATATAAAGATATATATTGGAGGCAAAATAAGGACTTAAACCTAAAACCTAATTTTGATTAGGTTTAGGTTATTTTCTTCTTCTTCTCTACTTGCTGCCAACCAAAGAAGAGCTTGTCATCGCCGAGAAGCTTGCCGCTATCAAAGCTTCTCCCGCCAGGAGGTTGCTGATCCTCCCTTCTTTTGATGGCAGGCTACTGCTCCTCCTTGTACCGCCATAATATCAAAGGTTATTGTTCCGAGCAAGGCTTCTATCGTGAATCATTCCAACACCAGCTACTGCCTCCTCTTCCTTTCGACACCGCCAGCAGCTTGTTGCTGCCCCTTGTGTCGTCATCCAACAAGGCCACCCACCAACAGTTGCTATTCTGACCAGCTAAGAGACTGTCCCGAACACTTCCCTCGGAAAAACAAAATTTCTACAACCGTCCAAAGGGCTATTCTAGCCAGCAATGGTTATTGTGCCACCGGAAAAGGTTGTTCCGACCAGCCTGGGAACTGTTCCGGTCAACAAGGAGTGCCTTAGGCAAAAGTTGTGTCGCTCAACCCTCATCCGACCATCCATAGTCACTGTTCCGGCCAGCAATGGTTGCTACCGAAAACCTATTGTTGTTGAACCTTCTGTCCTCTTTTGGACAACGAGGTTCCAGCCTTTGGACAACCTCCATATGGTTGTCATCCATCTTAATTGGTACCGTCCGGTTGCCTTGTGCCTCCGAGTACCAAGTCGAGCTATGATCCCTCTCTCAGATTGCTCTGTCTCCCTCCTTTGGCTAGTATCAAAGCGGAGATATAACTCGTGACTTAGCGAAGTTGCCTAGAGGATAACTTGGCATAGATACGAGTAGAGGAAAGCTTCATTAAGCTTGCTCATTGATTGCGAGGCTAGCAAACGCTTTCTACAAGGTTCAATAACGAACTCGTACTACAACAAAAATGACTTTTCATAGTGTGCAAATTTGCTTTCCGCGGCGCACATTGTACGCTGCACAATTAAAAGTTATTGAAAGTCCAAGGTTATTAATAGTGTGCTTTGCGCGTTGTGAAAAATATTATCTGCAGCGCGCAACACATTTCATGAAAAATAATATCTGCAGTGTACATTACACACTACGGATAATATTTTTTCCGACGCACAAAGCACTTTATGAATAATATTTTCCACCGCGTGCGCTGTACACTATGAAATATATTTTCCGCAGCATCCAAATGCATGCTGTTAACATTCAAATCCACAACGTACAAACGTGCATTGTTGATGGTCTTATCTATATTAAAAAAAATCATTAACAAAAATAATAAACAAAAATTTTACAGCAAATTGAGTACAAATCTAATTCATACAAAATTAATAAAAACCATTGTTTTTCATTATACCAAAACAAGGTCTGAAGATCCAGAACAAGATATAAAATCTCTAGCAAACTAGCTATTACATAACAACAATTAAACTTCCAATCCATATAAATCAGTAGAATATGTATCAATCACATAATATTATAAATTTAGATAATATGTGACCGTGCTTCCTATTGCATCATCGAGAACTGCATTTCATCATTTGATCAAATGAGGTCTACCTTTTCCACCAAAACCTTATCAACCCAAACTTTCCAACATGATCCACCAAAAATAACATGATGCACTTTTGTATTTGGATTTGTGGATGCAATTCAACCTTCTGCAACAACTAATTTATCAACGGACTAATGAAGCAACCTACATTTAGTATTAGCACAAATATCTCCACGACTCACATTCTTCAAATTTAACTATAAATAAACAATACAAAGTTATTAATTTAATCATATCTATTTTTATAATAATTTTATGCTTTAGAAATACATACTTTTATGACAATTAATTGAAAAACAGGATCAAAATCATCACTTTTTTGGTTGCAAAATATGACCAAATAGGCAATATACCATTTGAACGTTATCGAGGGAAATCAGTCCATCTTTAAATTGCAAATGCAGATAGAAGAGTTCATCCTCAGTTATAGCTTTGGATAGTGCATGTTGAAACAAAAAGATTCTAACAAATTAGAGTAATTCCTAATATACCTTAAGTTCTATTCAGCATGCCTGATAACTGTGAAGAAATATTGTGGTCACTTAACAAAATTAAGTTACGTCAAATTGATTGAATATCACTTATACACTATTAAATCAATCCCCATTACATGTACGTACCATCAGTGTTGACTGTTTTAGAGAAGAGGTGCGGAGGTAAAATTTGATTAACCTATATACAAGCATATCTCGAGGAATTTGCCTTTGTTCATTTCACAAACAAGGGTGAACTAACACAAAAGAAACATATATTTGTTATCAGATGAAAAGCATCACAAAAATAACCAGTAAAAGAGTCGTTTAAATAATTTAGAGAATAGAAGATTTAAATATCATTTAGTAATTTAATGAATCTCATGTATTTTTATAATTGATAACATGAAATTTGAGTGAACAACAGTTTAACAACTTACTCAAAGCCTGAACAGCTGTCATCCTTTTCCTGTAATCCTTGTTCAAAAGCCTCTTCACAAAATCTTTAGCTTCAGCAGATACGCCAGACCATGGTGCATCATCAAAATTAGGATCAACCCTCAATACTAATCGGAAGATTCCGGATTCAGTCCGTGCCCAGAAAGGTCTACTCCCACATAGTAGAATGTACGTTATGACACCTGATGTGTGTGAAACCCGTAAGTTCACAGGCGTCGTCAAAATAATAAAATTTATAAGTCAATCCTACGAGGATTGAGGATCAAATGCTAGTTGACTGTACACTTGGAACTTGACTGGACAGAATCGACAAGTGTTTATTTTAGGTTTTCAACTAAAATATGAAAATAAAAGTAAAGAAAGATAATTGAGGAAGCCCCTTAATTCAGAAAATATTCTAGGTTGTTGGTTTCATTATAATGGTGGATATTGTACTATGAATTTGTCCATCCCTAGTTTTCTACTTATATGTTTGCAGGACGGTCTAAATTACTACCGAATGCCACCCCGCGATGATGATTCAGAGTACTTCTCCTGTCAGTAATCAAGTATGCTATCAAGTAAAAAAGTAATCTAGAGAGTTCGGGTTTTCAGTAGAGTATCTCCTGTCATAAGGCCTCCCCCGGGTTTACGTCTCTAGATTACGCAGGTCACTTGCATAACATATAAATAGAAAAATCCCATTAGTTCAAGTGATAGATACATCCATACACAGAGTAGTTATCCCTTATAAGTGGTTATGATCCATATAAAAGGATATTTACCTTAGATACTCAATGTTAAACAAGTATCTTAAAGTCATGCCGAGATATATCGGAGCATACACTAAGAAAAGGTAACGATCCATGAATCTGTTCAATGAAAATTCATATTTATGTTCAACACTAGACACACAACAATGTATCTATTATAGAAATAAGATCTACCCATACAGAAATGCAATCAAGATAAATAAATTCATATCCTTAAAGGAAACCTTCTTGTAAGCATTTCATCAAATAGAACAAGTGTGTGCAAGCTTCATCAAACGCAGAAATTGACAATTCAATAGAGTTTACAACATCTACACATTACAATTACTCCCTACGTCCTAGAACAACATAAATCTACTCCATAATCAAAATATATACAATCCAAAGACTTATAATAACAAAAATCCAAGAGAAGGAAGAGGAGATCTTATCCTTTGATGTCAAGTGAAGCTTTGGATGCAGATCTTGGCGTGCCAACGAGGATGGAGCAGCAGAACAAACTCAAATCGTCTAGATGACATCTCCGGATACAAGGATTTGACCTAGATGATCTCCTCCCGTCTCCAAACTTCCACTCTTGTGGAGGAGATGAAGTGTCCCTCTTATATAGGTGAGGCACGAGGTGGTCGTGCTTAAAGACACGGCCAATCAGCACCCTATGCGTCTGGCCGTGCCATTTGGCATGACTAGAACCAAAGTGGCTCTGGTTCAGGGCACCTGGTCGTGCCATATGGCACGACCAAAGCTGACTCTGGTGTCTACCCGTGCCAAATAGCACGACCAAAACAGAGTCTTCTCTGTTTAGCTATCCTAGGTCGTGCCATTTAGCACGACTGGTTCTTCAAAACTGGGTTTTAGAGGCATGGGCATACCTCAAGGCACGGTTTGTTCTTCAAACCAGGGAATGTGGCACGGGTTGTCTCTTGGTTGTGTCGTTGGCACGGCTAGAGCCATTTCTGCTCTGGTTCTTCTCCTACTCCAATCCTTGCATTTCTCTCCACAGAGTAAACAAGTGCTAGGTCATGGTCTTCTTCAAATGATCTTCTTTTACGTCTTTAGAATCCTTTTCAGCTCCAAATTGCTCCTGAAAGTGAAAACACACACCGAGTAGATCTATGGAGACAAAGTAGTAATTATGTTAAAATATGATAGAAAAAAGGTGTAAAACACATAGATCATAAGCAATAAATACAAAAAGTTATACATTAATAATACAAAATAATATATATAATCTACACATATCACACCCCTAGACTTAAACCTTCGCTTGTTCTCAAGCAAACTCTATAATGTAGATTCATGAGCTAAAAATGTGTATCCCTAGTGATTCTATTCAATTCTATCAAACCAATGAAATTGATGAGCATAATCAAGAATGATCTACAAGAAAGCATTTGATTGTTATCAAATAAAATTCTACAGTCTAGAAACATGTGTAAGAGTAAGTGCATCATAATCCTTGATGAATCAATTTAACTCTATCCAACAATTTCAATAATGAGCATGATCATAAATGGATTTGACTTAGCCTAAGAATGAGTTCTCCATGCTCAGTGCAAATCGTGGCCTAAATTTCTCAAGTATCAACTCCTAATTCTAGTCAAGTCATCATTAAATCATCTTTCCTTTTTATTCCCAACAGTAAACACTACTTGATTCATCTATCTTAAATCTACCCAAGGTCTAAAGAATGTGTTCGATATCAAGAGAAATCTAGTGTTCGTTTCCCCAATAACCTAACTTGGTCTCAAAGTGGCAAACAATTAGTTTCCACTCACGATAACAAATTTTTTAATCTCTTATTTCATAAACTCTTTTTTTTTGAATTGCACATTTGTAACGATACAATTGGTGTTATTTCCATTTTTTCAAATAAGCTTTAATGATTCGAGAATCAGTCTAGTGACCTAGATGTAGTTAAGAAATCATCATGGGCATTCAAGTACTCATCAAGTCTAATGAATCATGACTATTTTTAGTACTTTCAACTATCAAAATAAGGCAAGTGAAAAGATATCCTTAAACTAGACTAGAATCAAATCCTTTCAATGAAAAACAATGTTCATGTCCTACTATTGAAGATAGAGAAAAGTAGATCACCAAACATACTAGCACTAATTACCTAACAACATGAATCTAAACAATAAATGTGCGAAAATTTTTGCTATCAAACAAATGATATACTCATCTTGTTCCACTATAGATAGAAAAATATATCACTAAATATACTAGCACTGAAAATTGTAACTCATGACCTCTAGATAATGATCGTGCTAGAAGTTTACTCTCGGACAAGTCAGCAATAATATTATGGACAGTGTAGCTCAAAATGCCTCAAAACTGAAAGAAAACTAATCTAAGAAAACAAAGTACAACTAGACTAAGAAAATAAACTACAACTGAAGTAAACTGCAACTGTACAACCCCCCCCCCCCCCCCCCAACCGACTTGAACATTACATTGTCCTCAATGGAATCAATGTATGGGGGTGGACGAGAGAAAGGATGTGGAAAACAAGACATATGTCGTATCAAATCTGATAATATTGATACATAGCATTTATTCGAACTTGGACTATTCGCATAGTGCCCCAAAATTCCTCTTCTTTCTTCCAAAACTTCCTATGCTCATCCATAATGCTATCAATTATATCAATCGAATCAAACTCACTCTCAAAACAATCATGCAACTATTTAAAGAAACTATCTAAGAAACTATCTTAAGTTCTAAAAGTCTTGTATGCATTACTACAAACTTTATATCTTGAAAGAATATCCAAACATGAAATTTGATTTTGATAGGAAAACAATAACTTCAAAAAAAACGCGGAGCAAAAACAAATAGAGATTATAAAGCTCACTCTTCCAATCTTTGGTGTGCAAAAATCACAACTGGAGATTTTTCAGCATCTTTTGGTATCAGGGATACTGAATCTGATGGTTCATCCAGAAAACGGATAATGCAATTAGCATAAACCTGTGGATGCTTCAATAATGGTTAATTCATTACTAAAGCAAAAGTTCATTGATTGAATATAACATTTTTTTGTTTTAAAAAAACATGCCTTAGCAATCAATAGACTCTCATCGTCTCTCAATGAAGAAGCAACACCTAGAACCTGAATAAGGTCCTTTAGTTTCCCAGATTTGGGCACATTTATTGTGTGAGCAGATGGCTCAGTATTACAATCAGTACTGAAAACAGCAACATCATGTTCATGCATTTGTGTTAATCTTACTAGTGTTATATTGACCGATCTAATCTCACTTATCTAGACGCTCGATATACTTGTATCCTTAGACTCCTTGTTTATAAAAGGAAAGATAATATAATGGAGTTATGATGTGGTGTGATGTAAGTGTAATGGCAACTTAATAGGTATCTCTTCAAGAGACCATGAAAAATTTGTATATTTTGGACCTTGCGCTTTTTGGTTTGAATCTTTACCATCTTCATGTTCACTATGTTTTTCACTTCAACAGTGTACAAGAAAACTAAGAATGTGTTTAGTAAAGTGACGCTAGATTTACCTTGTTCGCCAACATGCTTGAATTCTTCAACCTGTTTGAAATTAAGTCATGGCTTCACCCACACTTTGGCCTCGTACAGCTTCTTCTCCCCTCCCTCAATTGCCTCCACCGTCAAGTGATGCAGAGTTCCAGCGGCAACCTGCTCCCTCGCCTTCACAACACGTGCAAAATCCAGAAGCGCATTCTGCGTATCGACAGATCGAAAAACAATGGTCTGGAGAAAAAGCCCCAATTTTGGGAGAGAAAAAAAATAGTAATTAGGAGGAACGCGAGACCTGTTTCTTGTTGTGCTCGTCGACGGCGAAGCGAGCGACGATATAGGTTAACTTGTTAGATCAAAAAATGCAATTACCCTAAACATTCGATGTGATTGAGTATTTTGTGGTCTGGAAACCTCCTCCAACCAGCAGCCTTCGCGATCATTCCTGCTCGACTCGACGAATCACCTGATCTCCTTCCTTCCTTCCTTCCATCCATCCATCCATCCATGGCGACTTCGATTCCCATCCACACTACACTCAACCCTCGCCTTCACTCTCGCAACTCCACCTTCCTCCAGCAGGCCACCCCTCTGACCCGCTCCGCTTTCACTTTCACCCCCTCCGCCAAGCTCGACCTCTCGGAGACCATGGGTGGCCGCGGCCTCTGCAACGGCGAGCGAGGCATCTGCCACAAGATCCAGCGGACCACCATGGAACAGCCGCCTTCGCCTCCTCTCGCCTCCCCACCTGCTCCTGCCCCGCCTTCTGTCGTCGGCGTGGACGAAGGCACTTTCGGAAAGGAGCTCTTCGTCCTCACCGGAGGCTTCCCAGGCGGCGAAAAAAACGTTCATAGACATCGCCTAAAAAACCGATGTCTATGAGCGAAAATCTGCGCTCATAGACACCGGTTTTTGGAAAAAAACGATGTAAAATACTCAAAGACATCGATTTTTGCTTAAAACTGTTGTTGTTCCACCGATGTCTATGAGGGTTTTTGTTGTAGTGCGACTCATTCTGGAGGATGTGGTTTAGTAAAATTCAAGTTCTCAACTTCCTCCTCCGGCATTCCTAAGAAATATCTTTTGAGCCTCTGCCCATTGACTTTAAAGGTTTCGATTTCTTGCTTCTAAATATCTATAGATTCAAATAGATAAACCTTTTTAACTCTAAAAGGTTCAGACCATCTTGGCTTCAATTTTTCTAGAAACAACTTCAATCTCAAATTAAATAGTAAGACTAAGTCTCCCTCTCGAAATTCTCTGTCTTTGATGTGTCTATCATGCCACCTCTTTGTTCTTTCCTTATAGGACTTAGCATGCTCATAAGCGTCCATCATGAGCTCATCAAGTTCATTAAGTTGAAGCTTTCTCCTTTCTCCTGCCTCTTTCAAATCGAAATTGATCTTTTTAATTTTCCAATATGCTCTATGCTCAAGCTCAATCGGGAGATGGCAATATTTCCCATAAACTAGCCTGAAGGGTGTCATTCCAATTGGGGTTTTATAAGCAGTTCGATACGCCCAGAGGGCATCATCTACCTTGAGAGATTAATCCTTCCTTGAAGTGGATACCATCTTTTCTAGTAAAGTTTGATTTCTCTGTTGGAAATTTCCACTTGCCCACTAGTTTTCGGGTGATAAGGAGTTGCAATTTTATGACTTACTCCATATTTTTTTAGCAATGTTTTGAACTGTCTTACGATAAAATGGGAACCACCCGTCACTAATAACAATTCTGGGAACTCCAAATCTAGGGAAAATAACTTTCTTGAACATCTTGATTACTACTTGGAATCACATTTAGGTGAAGTCATAGCTTATACCCATTTTGACACATAATCAACCGTAACTAAGATATAGTTATTTCCACAAGATGTCGGAAATTGTCCTATAAAATCAATCCCCCATACAACGAATAGCTCAATTTCAAACATGTAATTCAATGACATTTCATGTCATTTTGTGATGTTTCCTGTTCTTTGACACCTATCACTTGGTTACACATACTCCTTTACATCCTTGAATAGAGTTGGCCAATAAAACCCTGCTTACAAAATTTTAGCTGCTGTTTTGGAAATACCTAAGTATCCTCCATATGATGATGAATGGAAATGGCCAAGGATATCTTTAATCTCCTCCTTAGGTATGCACCTTCGAAAAATCATATCGCTACATTGCTTATACAGTAGTGGTTTTGCTGGAATGTATACTAAAAGCCTAACTTTTTGTATAAATATTTATTTAGAAATAAGAATCACATTGGTCAAATGTCTACATTTATGCTAAGTATAGTTGTCCATTTAATTTATATTGTAAATAGCATAGTGTGAGGAGACACACAGAATATCATGTTATCAGATCCTTATAAATTATAAATAGTAGCTCACAACCAAGATGGAATGGATAACCCATTGGAGTGGTTGTAGTGTAATTTGGTATTAGTTTATCTACACTATAAAATTACACTAGTACACTATGAGAGTATTGAGCAAGACCATTTGAGGTTGTTCTTTTTATACTGACTGCATAAAAGAACAAAACCTCAGTTATTATAGAAGTGTGTACTCTTAATCCCGATATAACAACAAGCACGTATACTTAGTATTTATTTCTTTGACTTATCAATGGGTGAGATTTAGCTCGTTAAATCAAAAGGTCCGATAGGTTGGGAAATAATATTATTTATATGGTGTGTTGTTGTTTATAGAAGGAAACTGTGTCCTAGTAATTTAGGTTGATGATATCCCCTTGAGGAGCTCATAAAGATTGTCATGTAAACCCTGCAGGTGGACTTAGTACAACATGACAATAAGATTGAGTGGTACTACTCTTGGAGTTAGATATTAATTAAGTGAGTTGTCAGTAACTCATTTAATTAGTGAAAATTTGATATCTTAAACACAGGGAGATTAACACACTCATGATAAGGAGTCTATATAGTAATATGGGATTGGTGCAGTAGTTCAATAATAACTTTTTAGTGGTATGAGTTATTATTGATGAACTCGAGTTGGGTGTTCGGGACGAACACGGGAAGCTCAAGTTCATCGGGAGACCAAACCAATTCCTCCTCTCGGTCCCTGTCGTAGCCTCTTATTTATAAAGTCTTATATTCACCGAAACCCAACTTCTTACCCACCTTAAGGTGGCTGACCAAGACAAGCTTCGAACCCAAGCTAGGGTCGGCCAAACCAAGGCTAGATGGGTTCAAGTGGTGGCCGGCCCTAGCTTGGAGCCCAAGTAGGGTGGCTGACCACATTAGATTAAAAGGAGTTTTAATTTTTAAAATCTTTCCTTATGTGGAAGCCATGGTTTTAAAAGAAAATTTAAAATTTAAATCTTTCCTTTTATAGCTTTCTACAAAAGATTAAGAGAAAGATTTGATATCTTTCCTTATTTGTAGTTAAAAAGGAATATTTTAATTTTGGAGAAAATTTTCCTTTTTGTAACTGATACGGTGCATGATTGTGGGGTCAGTAAGATGATGTGGTTAGGAGTCAAGACCACAAGATGGTCAGAAGTCAAGTTTACGTAGAGGTCAGAAATCAAGCTTACGTGGAGGTCAGAAGTCTAGCCCCCGTGGAGGTCAGAAGTCTAACCCTATGGAGGTCAGAAGTCAAGCTTGCGTGGCTGTGGTCAGAGTCCCACCTGACGGGGAAGTTAAAGGATAGGAGGCCAAGTTGGACCGGATCCAGCCTTTATAGCAATCAAGAATGGGGTTCGCAGGGCGAGTACAGCTGAGAATTGGATCCACAGGCCAAATACAGCTAAGGAGAAGGCTCACAGGCCAGGTAAGGGCGCAGAAGGAAAGGCCTCGAGAAAAATACAGCAGGTTAGGATACAGACCTGGCGTATAGGTCAGAACGTACACGCCATGGATAACAGTAGATAAAAGTAGGTCGGGATACAGACCTGGCGTACAGGTCGGAACGTATACGCAATGGATAACAGCGGATAGAAGCAGGTTAGGATACAGACCTGGCGTACAGGTCGGAACGCACATACTATGGATAACAGCAGATAGAAGCAGGTCGGGATACAGACCTGGTGTATAGGTCGGAACATACACACCATGGATATCAGCGGATAGAAGCAGGTCGGGATACAGACTTGGCGTACAGGTCGAAACGTACACGTCATGGATAATATTAGACAGATGCAGGTCGGGATATAGACCTGGCGTACAGGTCGGAACGTACACACCATGGATAACAGCCGATAGAAGCAGGTCGGGATATAGACTTAGCGTACAGGTCGAAACGCACACGCCATGGATAATATTAGACAGATGCAGGTCGGGATATAGACCTGGCGTACAGGTCGGAGTGTATATGCCACAGATAACAGCGGATAGAAGCAGGTCGGGATACAGAGCTGGCGTATAGGTCAGAACGTACAGGCCATGTATAACAGCGAACAGAAGCAGGTCGGGATACAGACCTGGCGTACAGGTCGATACGTACACGCCATGGATAACAGCGGATAGAAGCAGGTCGGGATACAGACCTGGAGTACAGGTCGGAACGTATACGCCATGGATAACAGCAGATATAAGCAGGTCGGGATACAGACTTGGCGTACAGGTCAGAACGCATATACCATGGATAACAGCGGATAGAAGTAGGTCGGGATACAGACCTGGCGTACAGGCCATGGATAACAGCGAACAGAAGCAGGTCGGGATACAGATCTGGTGTACAGGTCGGAACGTACAGGCCATGGATAACAGCGAACAGAAGCCGGTCGAGATACAGGTCTGGCCCATAGGTCGGGACAGACGAACCACGGATAACAACATACAGAAGCAGGTCGGAATACAGACCTAGGAATGCAGACCTAGCGTCCAGGCACTACAGGACAAACAAGCCAGGGAATCGTAACTACCTGTCAGAGAATGCCAAAGAATAATCAGTGTGTCAGGGAGTATGCTAACGGTTGGGGCTCATTACCCCTTTGATTCTATCGCCAGCCTATAAGAAGGTGCCACGTGTCATTCACCGCCAGACAAATCCTGACAGCTGACATTCCCTGACACCCGTCAGACCCAGAAACTTCTGTTGTAGTATAAAAAGGGATGTTTTATCCCTTATGCAGGTACGCTCACTCGTCATTTCTTTCTTGTTTTTACTTTTCGTCCTTTCTCTGTGCTTTTTGGGGAAAAAGTACCTGACTTGAGCGTCGAAGGACTTGACCCGGGGACTTTTTCCCTGGTTTTTGGTCTCTAACGACTCGTGGGTTCATCTGAGTGTGCGCAGAGTCGCAGTGTCATCATTCTGGTCATCTTCCTTCGTTAGCCACCCGTGCGAATCTTTCCGGGGGGTGCCAGGTAGATCCGACGTCGCGGTGACTTTCCGTCAACTTCCAGTACATCGAGGTCCGCCTTCATCCGACTCTGCTTCCGGACGGGATCAAATTTGACATCGTCTGTGGGAACACAATCACCTGTTCTGGAACGTGAAGATGGAGGAGTCTGGCCGCATCAATGTCACCATGACCGACGGAGAATACGAACTCTTCAAGGAGGCCAAGAGGCGAGCAGCCTCCGAGAAGCAAGTGACTGTCTCACGACCGCGCCAAGCTCCTGCTGAAGCTTCCAAGGAGCCCCTCCCTGTTTCAGATCGGGGCTCTAAGAGAAAACAGCCTGAAGGGTTTCCTCAGGTTCCTTATCGCGAGCCTAGCGTGGAGTATTATCAGCCAGACTCCCATGGCCTCAGCCTTAAGAAAGAACAGCCTCAAGTCTCCATGGCTGAAAGTTCCTTGCCCAAAGATTCGAAGAAAGGGAAGACTCTCATCATACCGGAAGTGTTCCCAAAAGACCCGAATAAGAGAGTAGCATTCTCGGCTAGGATTTTGAATAAAAGATTGCCTAAGGGCTACAGGGCCCCTCGATCGAGGAGTATGACGGGAGCAAAGATCCGGAAGAGCATTTACGCAAGTTTAAAAATGCAGCCCTGTTGCACCAATACAGTGATGTTGTCAAGTGTCGAGTTTTCTTGAATACTCTATCTAGTTCGACACTAAAATGGTTTGATGGGTTACCACAAGGATCCATCACCTGTCTCTTGGACTTCAAGACGGCCTTCCTGCGTCGTTTTTCCAGTAGTAAAAAATATTAGAAGACGGATCACTGTCTTTTCGCTCTTAAGCAAGGGTCGACCGAGCCCCTAAGAAGTTATATCAACCGCTTCAATCAAGTGGCCCAGGATGTCCCCACCGCCACTTCGGAGATTTTGATGAGCGCTTTCTCTCATGGATTAGGAGAAGGAGAATTCTTCAGAGATCTCATCAAAAATCCCGCTCGAAATTTTGATGAGATGGTGGAAAAAGCTGCCTGCTACATCAAAATAGAAGAAGCACAGGCGGGCCGGAGGAAAGCCGAAAGACCACCTCCCTCTACCAATAAGCCAGAAAGAAGGGTGCTTCAACCACCTCCTCAACCTCTACCGCGCGCTCGGGAAGCCCGACCTACCTTCCATCCCGGGTCGAAGGTTAGATCAGCTCCCCGAGTCGCAGCCATGGACGCTCTTCGACCTGGACCATGGAACACTCGGTATTGCACCTATCATCGATCTCGTACTCATGATACTAATCATTGTTTCCAGTTTGCTCGACACTCCAAGCGGACTACAGAGTTAGGCATACCGCCGCCCGAGCTAGCCCCTCAAGTAATCAAGATGATGGAAGAGCAACGAGCCGCGGCTGGACAGGCCAGACAACCCCGCCCCGACCTAGTAGGACCCAGTACTCATCAACCCGGTCGGGGGAAAGAGCCAGAAGGAGCGCGGGAAGCCGAGAATAGAGGCAATACCGCCGTCCGAGAGATTGGCATGATCTTTGAAGGGCCAACTGATGGAGATTCGGGGAGAGCACGCAAGTCACATGTGCATCGCTTGGAGGTTCACACTGTTGAATGCAGACAGGAGCAGGCTTCCGGCCCTGTTATCAACTTCGGGTCGGTAAACCTGGAAGGTCTGGAGCTGCCTCATGACGATGCCCTTATCATCAAAGCCATCATCGCCAATAGCTGAGTGGCTCGGGTTTTCGTTAACACCGGGAGCTCGGTCAATATTCTGTTTAGAACTGCATTCGAGGAGATGCAGATCGATGCCACTAAACTCCAGCCTGTGGCTACGTCTCTATATAGATTTACAGGCAATGAGGTGAAGCCAATGGGTCAGATTAAGCTGGTCATATCTTTGGGCACCGAGCCATTAGTGCGCACCAGGAGGAGCACTTTTATAGTGGTTGATTCCCCCTCCTCTTATAATGTCATCTTGGGAAGGCCCGTCCTGCATGAATTTAGGGCCGTTGTTTCTACCTTTCATCAAAAAATCAAATTCCCCGTTGGTGAGCAGGTTGGGGAAGTCAAGGGAGAGCAAAGAGTCTCTCACCGATGCTACATTGATATGGTACGGGTGGAGGCCAGGAAGAACCAAAGGATGCAAGATGGGGGCATTCATGCTGTCCAAGAAGAACCTTTGCCTATGGCTGAACGACCTAAAAGTCTAACTCGCTTGGCAAGCGACCTTCCTTCTCCTCTCAAGGAAGAGTTAGTCCAATGCTTGATCCATAATCGGGATGTCTTTGCCTAGGCTATAGAGGAGTTAACTGGGGTCAAGCCTGAGGTAGCGGAGCATAAGTTACATCTACTGTCGGACTCCCGACTAGTCAAACAAAAGAAAAGAAACTTCTCGGTTGACCAGAACAAAATAATCAGAGCCGAGGTGGATTAGCTATGGAAGGCAGGCCACGTTCGAGAAGTGCAGTTCCCGTCCTGGCTCTCTAATGTGGTTTTAGTAAAGAAGCCTAATAATAAGTGGAGGGTATGCATAGACTTCCGAGATCTCAACCGAGCTAGCCCCAAGGATTGATATCCTCTGCCCCGGATCGATCAGATGGTGGATTCCACTGCCGGCTACGAGAGGATCTGCATGCTGGATGCATATCAGGGGTATCATCAGATACCTTTAGCAGTGGAGGACCAAGAAAAGGTTAGCTTCATTACGGCTGATGGTACCTTCTGTTATACTGTCATGCCCTTCAGTCTCAGGAACGCAGGAGCCACATACCAAAGAATGATGGACAAAATCTTCTGGGAGCAGATCGGGTGCAATGTGGAGGTTTATGTGGATGATATACTCATCAAATGCCCTTTAGCCGTGAACCTGATCAAGGATGTAGAAGAAACCTACAAGACTCTCCAACAATATGGGCTGAAGCTGAACCCCTTGAAATGCTTGTTTGGGGCTAAAGGAGGAAAGCTCTTGGGATACTTAGTGACCGAGCGGGGAATAGAAGCTAATCCAAAAAAGGTTCGGGCACTACGCGATATGCAGGCTCCCCAGAATTTAAAGGAAACACAAAAGCTAGTTGGCAGAATAACAGCCCTATCAAGATTCATTTCCAGATCTGCAGACCAGGCTGCTCCTTTCTTCAAAGTGCTCAGGAAGGCCTCCAAGTTCCAATGGGATGAAGAATGTACCCGAGCTTTTGAGGAGCTGAAGAAGTATTTGGAGGCTCTACCATCTCTATTCAAGCCAGTTGTTGGAGAACCATTATGGGTCTACTTATCTACCACCCCTGAGGCCGTAGGGGTTGTGCTTGTTAAAGAACATGACAATGTACAACGACCAGTATATTTCTTCATTCATCTATTAAAAGGGGTCGAGTCTCGATACACGACCCTCGAGAAGTTGGTTTATGGATTGATCCTTATGGCTAGGCGATTAAGACCTTACTTCTTAGCACATCCTATCATAGTTTTGACCAATAGCACCATGGGAAGAGCTCTGACTAATGTAGAAGTTGCAGGTCGGCTTATCAAGTGGACGACGGAGTTAGGGGAATACGACATATAATACCAGCCGCGCACAGCCATTAAGGCTTAGGCCTTAGCAGATTTCTTAACAAAAATTCATCAGACCAACTCTGAAGAAACCTGGAAGGTCTATGTGGATGGATCGGCAACTCATCAAGGAAGCGGGGTCGGGGTCTTATTGATATCTCCCAAGGGGATATACTCCAATTGGCTGTCCGATTGAATTTCCGAGCCACCAACAATGAGGCAGAATATGAGGCTTTGTTGGCAAGACTGCAAGAAGCCCGGCACGTAGGGGCAGCCCGGGTAATCATTTATTCAGATTCCTAGCTAGTAACTCAGCAAGTAGCCGACAACTTTATGATAAATTATGATAAATTACAAGTATACCGGGAAGCTTATGAGAAGATGAAAGAGGAATTTACAGAAATCACAGTAACCAAGATCTCTAGGGCGGAGAATGAGAAGGCAGATGAGCTAGCAAAGATGGTCAGTTTCTTAACCACTTGGGTGTTGAACCGATCAACGACACAAACCTTCCTTATAGCTTAGATAGATTTACAAAACAATAGGGAAGCAACTATTGATTGACGGGCACCCGTGATCAACTATCTTAGGCAGGGTATCTTACCATCTAACCCAGAAGAATCACGGCTGGTCAGGAAGCAAGCTCATGCTTATGTCATGATCGGGGATCAGCTCTACAAGAGGTCCTTCTCTAGACCCTTACTCAAATGCTTGGGTATGGAGGAGGCAAACCAGGCCTTGCGAGAAATACATCTGGGATGTTGTGGCAGTCATGTAGGCGGTCGGACATTATCTCGCAAGGTACTCCTGGCCAGGTATTTCTGGCCTACTTTATAGAGGGATGCTCACAAGCTGGTAAATACCTGCCTGTCCTGCCAAAAACATCAAAATTTAACACATCGACCGACGGCTCTGCTGAGAACATCTATAGTCTCGTGTCCTTTTGATCAATGGGGCATGGATATTGTGGGACCATTTCTGATGGCTCCGGGTCAGAGACGTTTCTTATTGGTGGCGGTGGATTATTTCTCTAAGTGGGTGGAAGCAGAGTCCCTGACCAGGATCACAGAAGATGCAGTCATCCAGTTTCTGTGGAAGAATATTCTCTGCAGGTTTGGCATTCCGCATAAATTGGTATTAGATAATGGGAGGCAATTTCAAGGGCAAAAAATCCAGGCCTGGTGTAAGGGATTTGTCATAACGCAAGCCTTCACTTCAGTGGCATACCTGCAAAGCAATGGCCAGACCGAGGTGATTAATCGAGAAATAGTACAAGGTTTGAAGGTTAAGTTGGATCATGTGGGAGGTAACTGGGTGGAAGAGTTGTCGAGCATCCTATGGGTCTATCGTACAACACCCCAAGAAAGTACCGGTCTGACACCATTCCATCTGGTTTATGGCAACGAAGCGGTAGTACCCATAGAAATTGGAGTGCCATCAGTCAGGAGGGCATTATACGATGAAGGAAACGTAGAGCGGCGGTTGGCTGAATTGGATCTCATTAGTGAAACCCGTGACAGGACAACAGCTCGGCTGAAGGCCTATCGATAAAGAATGAGGCAAAATTATAATAGAAGAGTGATTCCTTAATTATTTGGGGAAGGAGATCTGGTCTGGAAGCAAGTTAAGCCTGTGGGAGATGTGGCCAAGTTAGCACCCCAGTGGGATGGGCCTTACAAAGTCATCAAAAAATTATCGTCCGGAGCTTATTATTTGCAAGATAATTAGGGCAAGAAGTTAGATCGACCGTGGAGCGCTAACTACCTGCGACCTTACAGAGTGTAAAGAAGCATATAAAGGAGAATAGGCCGGGCTGTCACATGTTTGACAGATCGGGATAACTGGTCGGGGCCAAAAGTAGACCAGATAGTGCGGTAAGAGGATATGTCAAAGCGAAAACTGTACATCTTAATATTTCTTTTGACAGACTAAGAAATTTTAGCAAAGTAAACCTCAAGGTGTAAGTGGATGTGCATTAAGAAAAGAAATAAAGTATTTCACAAGAAGTCTTTAAGTTACATTATGTACAGGCAGTGAATAAGGATCATTTGAAAGGAGCAAAAATATCATCCGGGATCTCTTTAAGGATCCGGTCATGATCTAAAAACTTAACAGGAGGAGCTGATTTTAAGTAGCCATGTTCGTAAAGTTGTCACATAGCCCCAGCCGCACCATATATAACATATGTGGAGAAACGCTGTCCTGCTTGTGTACAAAACTCTGGAGAACGCAGGTACAGGTCGCTGCTCTGTTTGCAGCGATCATTCTCCCCTTCCTTATAAATAGTCAAGGTTGTAGATACTACTTCAGTAGTAGCCCGGGCCTGAGCCAGTTCAGTCCGGACTGTCAAAAGTTCTGCTGCTTGAGACGTTAATTGGGACACCTGTGATTTTAGTTTCTTATCCTGCTCCTGTGCTAAGGTTTCAGTAGCACGTAGCTTCTGGGTCAGTTGGTCAATAGCTTGTTGATGCTCCAAAGCTTGGTGATCCATGTGTTGCTGGTGCACAACATCAACCTGGCTTTTTTCTTCTTGAAGACCCTTAACCTTGTGGTTGGTATGCGCTAGGGATACTTCCAAATGGTTCTTCTTTCTGGTCAGATCCTTTATTTCGGCTCTCAAGGCATGACTAACCTGCGCAGGGTCATTTAATTGAAGCTCCAATTCTGTTACCATATCCCGTAGCACCTTATTTTGGTGATGAGCAGCATGGAAGGATTGGTTTATTATCAGGGATTCTGCACAGGCCTGGGACATAAAGGAAATATCTGATAAGAGTGGGGAGGATAATAGCTACGGTGATCATAGAAGCTTACCTTGATATACAGCTCAGAGAATCAATCCATCTAGGCAGGGGGCGGCAAGAGTTCCATCTACTACATACTATCTTCCCATAAAGTGGTCAAACGACCTTTCATCGTCAAGGAGCTGGTAGGAACATCTTGTCGGGACCTTAACTCAGCCTCAGAAGGAGCAGTGGTACAATAATAGTGAGGAACAAGTGGTGGTGGTTGGGAAGGCCTAGCAGCTGAGCCAGAAGGTCCAGCAGCTGACCCAGAAGGAGCTGAAGGGGGCACCTGAGAAGGCTCTGGAGGTGAAGTAGCTAGTGAAGGGCGATGCGAGGGGCCAACTTCAGTGCTTTGAGGCTATTGCGAGGTGGAAGGTTGAGCTAGCAGAGGCTCGGTCGGAACCACAGGGGGAGCAGGAGGAGCATCTGCCTGGCTCGGGATAGGAGTCGGGGTTGCAATAGGAGGCGAAGGAGGGGTGGTGGTTGCAATAGGAGGCAGAGGAACAGCGGAAGAGCCTGAATCTTGGCTAGGATCGGTGGCTCTACGACGAAGTCTCTGAGCCAAGGGCTGATCGTCCAAGTCAGAATCTTCTGAAGGTAACTGAACCCTGCGTCTAGAAGAAGAGGGGACATCACGACTCGAGCGGTTATTTACAGAACGTGCCCGTCGAGCCGCATGAGAGGCTTCTCTGAAGGGAGGGCTGGCATAGGTTACATTGGTAGATCTTCGACCACGGCAGCGACCAGGGCTATACGTCGGTCAGGGAGGACTAGTTGATTGCGTCGAGGTGGAAGGCCGGGCTGTAGGCGCGGCCTGGGGATGAACAGTAGCGACAGGTCTGGGATGAACAGGAGCGCCAGGCTGGGATGAAGACAGAGGCCTGGGACGAGCAAAGGAGGTAGATCGAGTAGCAGACGAGCCTCTGCGAGGAAGACGAGGTCGGGGATTTGCAGGGGAAGCCACACCGACATGGGTCGAGATCGAATAGGAGAGTGATCTCCTTTCTAAAATAACTCGATCGCACCTCATTATCTCCATGTCACTTATAGGAAGAGGTTGAACCTCTTAAGCACGGGTTAAGACCTCAGCTGTACAAGATAGAGTAGGAGGCCAGCTACAGTAAGAAAAACAAAATGCATGAAGTTATAAGAGAACTAGAAGAGAAGCTTACCCAGGGAGTGAGGCGTATCAGGAGTAAGATAGCTCAGGCGGAAATATGATAGCAATTCCTCAGACAATAAGCGTGTTAAGTTCAGTTGTCATCCCGCTAAATGAGAAGAAGCCTCTATATAAGATGTATCAAGATGAAAATCCCCCAGAGGCGGGCTCGGGGGAAGTGACGATTGCCATTACAGGAGCCACTCTACCTTATGAGGAAAATCGAATGAAGAAGAATTTGCTCCTCCAGTTCGATTCAGAAGGTTGCAGGGGTGAGAAAAAAGCAGTCCGAATACGAGACTGGAAGCGGAAGGAGCCTTCTTCCTTTTGCCGAAGGGTGAAGAAACAATGGAACAGAGGGGCAGACCAGGATAGCTCGCATACGTCGCAGAGCACTACAAATCCACAGAGGATCCTTATAGAATTCGGCGTCAGTTGTCTCAGGGGAATTTTGAAGTGGCGGCACATGTCAGAAAAGAAAGGGTGAAGAGGAAGACGGAGGTCGTCCATAAATTTCTCTTTAAAGAAGGTGCCATATCCATCAGGAGGAGCGAAGAATTAGTGCACTCCAGTGAGGATGATCACATGGGTGTTATCCTCCACTCCATAGGTATATCACAGATCATCCCGGTCTAGTTCGTCGAAAGTGGATGAGCCAGGAAAATACATTGCCGCCAGAGAAGACAAAAGAGAGGAGGATGCCATGAGAAAAGAAACAGAAGGAGAAGAGATCAAGCGGGAAGCTATCGACGCAAAAACAGAGATTCAGGAGTAGTAATGGAAGACGTGCAAAGTCTAGAGGCAAAAGCGAGAGGAGATTATTTATAGCCGCTGGGTAGAGGGGCAATTTCGTCAGCCATCATCCACCGGTGCACAATAATGGGCGGGAGCAAAGAGGGCCGATGGATCTTCTTTGAAAATAATGCCCAAGGGTATATCGAGAAAAGTGTCAGCGCGAAGTACGAGGAGATGGATTTCGGGAAAAGACGCAACAGTTATGTCTCATGGAAAAGTGTCCGCGCTTTCCCGATCTGGTCTTAACCCTTGATTTCCAGCTCTGGAATTATCCTGACCTAGATTACGGTGGAAAGAACAGACCGGGGGGTGTGGCTGAGCCACGGCGGTCAACAGAAAAAGGCAAGTTAAACAGGTCGGGATATAAACGCAGACCAGGATGATTTACTAAGCCAAGTTGAGCGGTCAGCAAAAAAAAGGCAAGGAAAATAGGTCGGGGTAAAAAAAAGGAATCTCGACCGGGGCTAGATAAAATTTGAACCAGAGAAAAAAGGGAATCCCGATCAGGGCTAAATAAAACTTGAACCAGAGGGTCGAAGTACACCTCCATATTGCCACGGTTCATATCGGTCGGGAAACATACAAGGCAGCTGATAAGAAGCTAATGAGCTAAGGAAAGATCGAAAACAAGTAGTCATGTCATATCATAAGAAGGTTAACATATCATAAGAAGGTTAAATAGTCCAAGGAAAAGACGAATCCAAAATTACAAAGCAAATAGTTTGAGCGAAAGTTTGGCAGTTTCATTTTTACATTAAAGTTCAGAATACATTGCCACATTAAGCCTAAGTATCAGCAGGAGGCTTGGGAAGGAGAAATAAGTCGTCGTCATCTTTGAAGGAAGGAAATGACCCGGCCGGAAGCTCGTTCATCAGGCGAGCAGTATCCAAGAAGTCTTCTGAAGGGGAGTGAAGCAGATCCTGCTCAAACATTTGACGAGCCTCGCCGGTCGTGCCACAGCATAGCATAAGGTTCATCAAACCTCCAATCTTCCTCAGGAAGAAAGGAGATGAGACGTAGGATAACCTATACGCTGTTAGACGATCAGCTTCTCCTGCTTGATAATTGGCCAGCTCTACCCGGGCCTTCTCAGCATCGGCTTGGGCCAAAGCCAAATCTTCCTGTGTAAAATACCGAAAATGGGAGAATCACCGTGACAGAATTTTCCAGAATTTTTAGAAATTTTCTGGGAATTTTTCGGAGCTCATGTGGATGTGTTTAAGGGGATAAAAATTGGGCCTCGGGAAAGCCTGTTTAAGGTACCCCATTTAAGCAAGGAAAATTTGTATTTCTTTTCCTTTTTATTTTCTTTTTCTTTTATTCTCATTTCCTTTCTCCCCCGCCGAACCCACGCGCCCGACACCGTGCCCTAACCACCCTTCCTTCTTCTCCTCTCTGACAGTTTCTTGCCTCGCGATTAAGGCCGAATCGATTCCCTTCCTTCTTCTCTTCCTTCTTCTCTTCCCCTCTTCTCTTCCGAAGCCACATCGCGTTGTCTCCTTCTCCTTCTCTTCCTCCCGATCCCTTCCTCCTCTCCTCTGTGCTGTCGCCGACCCTAACAACCGACGTCGACTATAGAGTGTCGGTGTCGCCCGATTGCTGACCGTCGTCTCCCTCTTGCCCTAGTCGTCTCCACCGTCGCCTGCTCCGGTCGATCACCACCGGAAAACGAGCATCGCGCCTCTGCCCTAGAGCAGTGCCGCCGACTTCCCCTGTGCCCCTGTGCCCAACGCCGACTACTCGACGCAACCATCCAGCTGCCCTCACTGTGCCCTAGATCGTCGGCGCCGATTGGGACTCAGGACAAGAGTTTAGGTCAAGTTGAGCCAAGAGAATTAAGTGTTGTGGTGTTTTTGGGATCCGACAGCCATTCATTTCAGCCACCCGGGTCCAGCAGCCACGAACTTTGCAGTGGATCAGTGATCTTCTCCTCTAATCTTCTTCTCTGTTGTGTTTCTCTGCTGTGCTTGTTCTTCCTCCTGGCTGTGGATCAAGGGAACGAGATTGGAGAGGAAGAGTGAAGAAGTCTTTGCTGAGAGGTTGTTATTCTTGTCCAACGACACTTAGTTCCCAACAACGTAACAAACCTCCCATCCAGCACAGCTGTGATTTGAGGTAAGGATTAGTTGTATTTGAATACTTGTTGTAGATCATGTTTCGAATTGGAGGATTTGGTTAGATGATCATGTGAATCTAGGTAAGGAACATGGTTATGATACATATTGATTTAGATAGGAATTGGTACATACATAATTGCTTATGTGTTTGAATCAGGGGTGATGTAGTTTTCATGATTTGTATAAATGGAATTAGGAGGTTGATTATATAGATGATTAATCATGTGTAAATGGAATTAAGTTTGGATTATTGATCCAATGGTGGATTGGAGATTAGGTAACTAATCCTAATTTATCGTTAGACTTTGTTTAGGTAGGTTGAGGTTTAGGATTTAGGGTTTTGCCCTAAATTGTTGTTAAGAATTTTATTTAGCTATTCATTTGGATATTTTTTTTTAGCTAAATAAAATGTATACATTGGTGACACAAGACTTTGACGCGGGACGAGCACTTCGACACAGAGGTCGTTTAGCTCGATCTATATTGGAGGCGGGTACTTTGACTTTATGTCATTTGATATGCATAGTAATGTTTTTAACAAATAGCAACAATTGTGTTTTTCTTATCTACTTGGATTGATCACTACCCGATCTGTTACATGCTTGTTTGTTTATTTGTTATGCACATCATGTTAGTACCTACCTGATTATACATGCTTATAGGGGTAGTGACACAACCATGTTTTTATTATGTTCAGGACCTATGTTTTATACCTTATCTGATCTGTGTACCTTTGATTTGATTTATTGTCCTATGGTACATATTTTACATATATATGGATATTGCTATGTTGCTCAGGATTTTGTCATGCTTAGTGTCATGCACCATTCTCATGATTACATGCTGTGCGATAGTCTGCTCCATTATTGTTGAGCACATCGCCAGTTTCATCTCTGTCGGTGCTCCGCTGGTCTGCTCATGGGTAGCGTGACGCAGCGTGGTAGCACGTCAGTTGGCTCGGTGGTGCTCCGCTAGGACGCTCATGGGTAGTGTACTGCAGCGTGGTAGCACGTCGGGATCCCTCCCTGTCATTGTGTACTGGGAGATGAGAGCATTGAGCTCCCCCATTTATGATTTGGGGTAGGAGGATAGGTGTACTCCGACAACATCCCATCCACTCGGTCACTCATCAGAAGTAGTGATATCAGAGTGCACGGTTGTCACAACCCTACCCACTCGGTCTCACCATCGTGTGTGAGATGGCTGACTGCGTCAGGGGTGACCAGGACCCATCATTGGCATCACATGCATTTATGCATTTTCTGATTTTATTTGCTGCACTTATATCTTGCATTTGGATGGATGCATATGTTTGACATGCATACAGGATTTTGATACCTCTCGGTCTGACGACCTTGTTATACTTATACCCTGGTCATGGTTAGTACAGTTTTCTCCTGGTTATTTCAGTTGTATTTATCCTTCTTATATCAGGAGACTGTACGCATGATTAGTGTTGGTTGTTATTTTCTTTATTATGCATATCAGTAGTTACCCGCTGAGGAGTTGACTCACCCCGTGGATATTTACTATTTTCAGGTTGAGGTTGTCCGGAGAGTTCCAGTCGCTAGTCCCCTGAAGATCCAGAGAGGATACATTTATTTGGTCTTTTGTTATGTTTCTTATTGCACTATCTGGACTTGTATTACTTTATGGATATTGTCGATGAGTTTTATTTGGATTTATTTTACTACATGCCTACCTAGACGGTAGAAGAGGTGAGTTGATTTTATCGTCGAATTTGAGCTTTATAGATGTAGTGGAATAGGACATCAGTTTTGTGCTTTATGGGTGTAGTTGAGAAGGGTTTGTTTTTTTAGTCTTCTTATCACTGTTCTAGTTTTGTTATTTATTAAACTGCATGGATGTCTATGTGTTGCATTTTATTATTATTATTGTTCCGACCGTGTTGGCCGATGTATATGTGGCCCTGGAGGCAATGTATAAAGTTTCAAATTGTCAGCCGTACAGGGGAGATGCTGCCAAAATTTCTTCGGACAGGGATCCCCTAGGGCGTGACATTCTGACTTTGGGAAGCATTCTCCTGAGCTTTCAAAAGATCGGCCTGCATTGATTGGAGGGTTGCTTGGCTGGCCGCCTCCCAGCGACTTTGAATGGCCTTCTCCCGATCGGCACTGGAAGCTAGCTGACCCTGAACATCTGTTAAACTTTTCTGAAGAGTCTCTTGGGTTTCTTGTAGATTCTTCAGATCAGAGGATAGGGTGGTCAACCGGGCGTCCTTCTCATCCAACTCAACTACCAGCAAGCAACGCCTCTCCGCCTTAGAAGCCAGTTTGGACTCGCTGGTCTGCAGAGACGCCTCCAAGGTCTTTATCTTGTCAAAAGTCACGTGAGAGATGTTACAGGCGGACTCTACAGACTCCCCAATCAAGCGTAAATATCCGGCCAGGTCCCCGAGGGTCGGGTTGAGTGGATCGCGAGGTGTGAGCGGCAGCTCCAATTCTTGAAAGTGAGCCTTCAGCTCCTCATGCTCCCTCTGCAAGTTTGCTGCATACTGAATCGCACTTAGGCCGGCGGAGCAGGCCTGCATAAGACATAAAGTGAAGGATTATAAGGAATTCTAGAGGAAGAGCCTTGAGAAAAGAAAAACTCACAGAGACTATCTGGCGAGAGGCGTGATCCAACCCCTCCATCGGCAGATTGTTCCAAAACTTTCGATTGCCAGACCGCCAGGACGCGACTAACTCGCCCTGCAACTGAACCAGGCCAACAGTGGGAGGAGCCTCTTCTGCAGTTTCTTCGGCAGCATCGGGCTCGACGAAGGAGAGCAGACGCCAAGAAGTGGTGAAGGAATACTTTTTGGGGGATTCTCCCCTGAGATCGAGAAGTGGAGGTCGGAGTGGCTACAGGAAGAGGAGCGTGGTGAGTCAAGTTGCCGAGCTCCTGGGCTGGTCTAATACAGGAAAAGGGATCTACCGGGGAGAGGAGGCCTGAGCAGGAAGAGAGGATTGCTCAGGAGTCAGAGCCCGACCGGGTGTTTGGGCTGATATTCGGGGCGATAGAGGGGGAACCTCTAGTCCCAGAGTCATTTCCCGGTCGGGAGTAATGGCCTTGGCCTCTGAAGATTGAGAGGTTATGAATGAACACTGGCCTGAAGGAAGAGGTGGAGGAGACTCCTGAATCGCAGGAGTAACCTTCTTCCTTTTACGCTGGAGGCATAGTCATTTAGCTGGGGGAGAAGCAGCTCGCTCTTCCTCGGCCTGTTCTGAGGTGGCAGGGTCTTCCGCAGGAGCAGCATCTAGGGGAAGAGTCGGGGAAGCTTCCTCCCGAGCTGGTGCAGGTGGGACAGATTGTGAGGCAGAAGGGCAGACTGTGATGAAGCAGTCAAGCCCTGTTTCAACTCCACACTCAAGGCTTTCAAAACGGTAAGAATTGGTGTTTTATGTTTGAGGAGTAGGCACGGAGCATAGCGGCCTCTACAAAGTAAAAGAAAAATACCTCAGTTAGCGAAGAACAGCAAGAAGGAAAACGGGGTCTTACCTAATGGAGCCCCTATCTCTGCCTGAACTAGGCTGAGTCCGAAAGAATACAAAAAGCCTTCCAACAGTATTATAGACAAGCGAACGCTCACGCCTTGAAGTTTTTCTGAAGCGGCGTTGCAGGAAGGCGGATGTTGGTGTACAGGGAGGTTGGAAGGAATGTCAGAGCGCCATTGGGTCGACTCGACCAAAGGTTCAGGTGATCTAATAAAGAGGAAACAAGATTTCTACCCTTTGTTGGAAGAGGGCATGTTAGAAAAGAACTTATAACCAGGCCTAACCTGTACCATGAATACCCATGGTTCCGAGCGTTTGAAAGAATAAAAATGATGGAATAGCTGAACGGTCAAGGGGATTTGGTATATGCGATATAGAATGACAGTGTCATATACAGCTCTGAAGAAGTTGGAAGCAAATTGAGAGGGGCAGATACCAAAGTAGCGGCTCAGGGAGGAGATAAAGGGATGTATGAGAAAACGAAGGCCTCCCAGAAGTTGATCTTTGAAAACAGTCATGAAACCTTCAGGAGGGGATGATGGATGTTCGCTAGGTGTGGGAACTCGAAGCTCGTAATCCTCACTAAGTCTCAGGTTAGACCGAATCACGGACAGGTCATAGTCATCTATGTCAGAAATATAGCACGAATACCAAAAGGAGGCCTTACCGTCTGCCATTATCAAAGGTGAGGAAGGTCGAAGAAGAGCTCAGTCGAAAGGAGGAGGAGCACTAGGCGTAAGGAGTCGAGAAGGGGAAGGGCTGAGACACCAGAGACAGCGAAGCAACGAGGAGACGAGGGTAGTCGAAATGCTCAAGGCAACGACGGCGGACTGCCTTTAGGGCTTATAAAGGGGGGTTTCCTGTAACGCCCGAAAATTCTCAAAATAATTATTAGAAATATCCTAATATTTTTCTAGAATTTTAGGATATTTTTACAGAATTTTTAGAGTAGCAGAAGTAGCAAAAATAAATAGAATCGTAGAATAGCCTATGCGAGAATTGAACCCGAGACCTATTGGGTCCTATGACTTAAGGTGAACTCTAGTAACCAGGAGAACACAGCAGGGCCGTGCTGAAAAGAAAGGGAATCAGTTATATTTAAGTTGAGTTGGGCGAATTAATTCCTTAATATAAATAGGGAATCAAGTGAAGAGTTATTTTATTTTAACGTAACTCTCTCCTCTCCCAAACCCTCACACGCCGCCCTCTCCCTTTTCTTCTCTTCTTCTCTCGGCGCCAACCACAAGCAAGTCTAGGGTTCCACCCCTAGGGACATAAGGGCTCTTCCCGGCGACGACTCCAGCACGAGAACGCTTCTCTTCACGAGAAGAACGAGTAGACGCAAGAGAATCGTCGAGAAGATCGTCTCCACCAGAAAACTAGCGACTAGATTCGTAAGAAAACTAGCGCAGGAGGTAAGAAACCCCTCACCTGCAGTATAAGTAGCTTTCGTATGATTGTGTGCCTTTAGATTTGCTATATGAAGATTTTTGTCGACATACAGGATGTATTTAACCCTCCTCATAGATTTAGGGATTAGTCGAACATCTCTAGATGGGCCGGACATGTTTTCCCCTTTAGTTGGAGGTTTTAGACGTTGTCGGGTGCCTAGAGGTGATCTCCCTAATAGAGAGGAGAGATGACGTACACCAAGTGTTCGATAAAATAACCAGTATAGTTTTAGACAGTTTAACAGCTCAGTTAAATGCAACAGAAACATTTAAGATAGTATAGTAGTCTTGCTTCAGTTTTTACAGGACTATATGTCCATTGGGTTGGGCTCCCACAGTCGCCTCTAGGTTCAGACAACCTAGTTCTAGGTTTAGACAACCTAGTAAGAGCAAGACGAGCATTATTAGCTTATGTTCAGTATTTTACTTTTAGCAGTGGCACTGTACTGGATCAGATATCCATTGGATTGGACTCTCACAGTCGTCCCTAGGTTTAGATAACCTAGTAAACCCTACTAAATTCGGGACTTGCAAACCCGGGTCTAGTTAGGGATGCGCGCATAGCAAGTACAGTTGCCGGGCCCAAACAGCAGCATGATTATAATTTTAACCTATTTATGAAAATAGTTTCCAAAACTTCACAAATAGTTATGTGAATTCAGTACAGCTTTAGCATTAGTTTAGAATTAGCTCAGCTCAGTTTCTTGTATCAGTTTAGTTTCCTATTGATACAATATGATAGCTTATGTTAGCACTTGTTGCCATGACTAGTTTGTTTGTATGCCATGCTACGCTTTTACCTGTTCAGCATATATTTCAAATAGCATGTTTTAAAAGCATAAATTGCATCATATGCATGTTTTGTGAGGTAGATGGTTTCTTACTAAGCGTAAAGCTTACAGATACTTCTTTCCTTATACTGCAAATAAAGGTAAAGGGAAGATGGATTAGCGGAGGCTGGAGGTCAATGCGATGAAGATGTGTGTGGATGGAACCTGGAATAAAGATCTTGGATAAATTAGCAAACTAAGACTTTAGTTTTTATATAGTGTTATTTTCCGCATTTCTAGTTATTTTAATGCCTTGAATCGTGAAAGACTTGCTTAGATTGTTAGTACTTATGCTCATAATCCTAGTTATGTGTTATTGGTATGTTTCCAGCTAATGTAGAACTCTTGTAGGTGAGTTTGGCACAAAACAGTGCTGAAATCAGAGTTTTGCTGCGAAATCAGAAACCCCAATCGATAAATGGATCGATTGGGGGGGCCCTAAATCGATCAGCGGATCGATTGGGAGCCTGGTTCCGTGAACAGTAAGCTTCTGGATCGATCAGCCGATCGATCCAGACGCATTCTGTCGCAAACAGAGAGTTCCGGGATCGATCGTTCGATCGATCGGGAAATCGCTCCCGCGAACAGAGAGCTCTGGAATCGATCACTGGATCGATTGGCCAGTCTGGATCGATCATCCAATCGATCCAGATAATTACCCCGAGCACAGTAGCGATCTGAATCGATCCATGGATCGATCCAACAGCTTGCAATCGATCGAGTTCAATCTGGATCGATTGAGAAGTTGGTTTTCGACCAAGAGACCTTGCAATTCAGCTTCTTGACCATAGGGGATGTAGGATATGTCATGTATACCTTAGATTACATCCCTTAGCACATGTAGTACCAAGAACTTGTATTAGCTTAGCAAGGTTTTAAATTGGTACAATTTTCCGCACCTAGACTTAGTAATGGTCATGGATATAGCTTAGCACAGCATAATGTGACGGTCCGACCTTACAGCCTAGCCAGTAGAAGGCGGGTCGTCACATTTCCTAAGGAATATCGAAAGATGAGTCGAGTATATTTTTGGGTAAAGTGTCCAATACCGTCCGATCACAGAACGACATGCTCTTATGGGAAGTCATGTACAAAAAGGAGTAAAGTCGGCGACATCATACGACGTAAGCAATAAAGGCATGGGACAGGTGTCACTACTCTAGGAAGCGTATTAATGATAAATGTGATAAGGAAATCATGAGAGGAAGCGGGCATACGGAAAACGTCTGCTAGGCAATCTTCTTGGGAAACGGCAAAGAAAATGGGCGGGAAAGAAATTCGAATGTGGCAAGGCCACAAGACATCCCTTTCCCAGGGACTGAGTAAGATTTTAATATTTTTATCTTCACGATGCATCTGATACTGTATATCTCTTGCCTGCAGACGAGGTCGAAGCGGTCTTTTCAAGCAATCCCTGGTCGGGAAATCACCCCCAGGACGATAACATCTGTCCTGGTCTGGAAATCACCCCCAGGTCGGCAACATCTATCCTGGTCGGGAAATCACCCCCAGGTCAACAACATCTATTTCTGAACGGGTTTTCATAAGAATTCTCGGTCGTCGGTCTCAGACTCTCGCCTCAGTGCGAGTTATAAGTGAGCAAGGCTCTCACGCCCAACGACCTTGCCGATCGGTTGCCCTAGACTCTCATCCCAGTGCGAGTTATAAGTGAGCATGCTCTCATGCCCAATGACCGTCCAGGTCGGGTCCCAAACTCTCGCCCCAGTGCGAGTTATAAGTGAGCAAGGCTCTCACGCCCAACGACCTTCCCTGTCGGTTGTCCTAGACTCTCGCCTCAGTGCGAGTTATAAGTGAGCAAGGCTCTCACGCCCAACGACCTTCTCGGTCGGCTGTCCCAGACTCTCACCCCAGTGCGAGTTATAAGTGAGCAAGGCTCTCACGCCCAACGACCTTACTGGTCGGCTGTCCCACACTCTCGCCCCAGTGCGAGTTATAAGTGAGTAAGGCTCTCACGCCCAACGACCTTCTCAGTCGGTTGTCCCAGACTCTCGCCTCAGTGCGAGTTATAAGTGAGTAAGGCTCTCATGTCCAACGACCTTACCGGTCGGTTGTTCCAGACTCTCGCCTCAGCGCGAGTTATAAGTGAGCAAGGCTCTCACGCCCAATGACCTTATCGGTCAGCTGTCCTAGACTCTCGTCCAGTGCGAGTTATAAGTGAGCAAGGTTCTCACGCCCAACGACCTTCCCGGTCGGTTGTCCCAGACTCTCACCTCAATGCAAGTTATAAGTGAGCAAGGCTCTCACGTCCAACGACCTTACCGATCGGCTGTTCCAGACTCTCGCCTCAGCGCGAGTTATAAGTGAGCAAGGCTCTCACACCCAGCGACCTTATCGGTCGGCTGTCTCAGACTCTCGCCCCAGTGCGAGTTATAAGTGAGCAAGGCTCTCACGCCCAACGACCTTCCCGATCGGATGTCCCAGACTCTTGCCCCAGTGCGAGTTATAAGTGAGCAAGGCTCTCACGCCCAACGACCTTCCCGGTCGGCTATCCCAGACTCTTGCCCCAGTGCGAGTTATAAGTGAGCATGACTCTCACGCCCAACGACCTTCCTGGTCGGCGCTATGATTTTCTAGGTCGACGCTCCATATATTTGCCAAAGCAAGATACAACAAGCCAAGTTCTTGTGCCCGACTGGTCAGTAAGCCATATTTTCAGGGTTTCTGCTTAAGTAGTGCAGTTGTGCCGGTCGGGGGATCATAATTTATGAGGTAAGGGGAATGTGGGGTAAGCAGTTATCCTAATTATTTTTGTTATTCTTGCTAGAAATATTAGAGAAATACAGGTGTTTTATAGAAGCCTAATGATACCCGAGCAAGAAGGTATGGGGCTACATCATGAGTGAAGTTCAAGAAGCAGACTTTATCCCGTTAACAGCGGGTACACTTTTTAAGGGTTTATACTGCTACCAGATCAAGAGGCTTGATCCTTCCTAACCAGATGAGCTTGTGCTCTAGTTAGATCTTCCTTAATAAGATCGATGGCGCGCTTTAGTTGCCCAATGGTCTCGTCTTTGATCCGTCCTTCCTCTTTCAGGAGAGTCACCTCGTCCTCATGTTTCATCTTCAAATAGATAATATAGTGGACTTGGCTCTGGAAGTCCGATTGAGCTTTCAGCTTGAGAGCAACTTCGGCCCGGGTTCTAGATTTGGCGGCCAGCCAGAGGCTTTCCATTTCATGAATAAGGGACGCTTGAAGATCTCTGCTCGCAGTCATCTCTAGCAGGGCTTCTTCTTTTTGAGCCAACAACTCTATCAGATGGGAAATTTGCTGAAGCGAGGCTTCCTCTTTCTGAGCCAATAACTCCATCAGGTGGGTAATTTGTCGAAGCAAAGAAGAAAGTTCGCTAGGTTCTGTTGCAGGTTCCATGGAGACAAGATACTTTAGTAACAAGAGGATAGCTTGAGGCCGAGAGGAGAAGAGTGTGCTCGGACCTTTTATAAGGAAGAAGAAGGTGAAGGGACTTCCTCGGAACTTGAGTGGATGCTTGGAAAATAGTGTAACATTTATAGGAGGAAAGTAGGCGCGAAAGTTGAAGAAACAATATGCATATAGAATCATCCAGTTTATCTCCTAGGAAGGCATGAAATTCTGAAGATAGATGGAAAACAGGTCAGCGGAGGATGAAAGAATCAGGTCAGGTAAAAAAGGGACTTGGGTCTAGTCAGTCGGACTAGAGCCTCCTTCGACTAGACTTGAGGGGGAGGCTTGTGATATGGTGCATGATTGTGGGGTCAGTAAGATGATGTGATTAGGAGTCAAGACCACAGGATGGTCAGAAGTCAAGCTTACGTGGAGGTCAGAAATCAAGCTTACATGGAGGTCAGAAGTCTAGCCCCCATGGAGGTCAAAAGTCTAGCCCCGTTGAGGTCAGAAGTCAAGCTTGTGTGGCTATGGTCAGAGTCCCAGCTGACGGGGCAGTCAAAGGATAGGAGGCCAAGTTGGACCGGATCCAGCCTCGATAGCAATCAAGAACGGGGTTCGCAGGCCGGGTACAGCTGAGAATTGGAACCACAGGCCAAATACAACTAAGGAGAAGGCCAGGTAAGGGCGCAGAAGGAAAGGCCTCGGGCAAAATACAGTAGGTTAGGATATAGACCTAGCGTATAGGTCGGAACGTACACGCCATGGATAATAGCAGATAGAAGCAGGTCGGGATACAGACCTGGCGTACAGGTCGAAACGTACACGCCATGGATAACAGCGGATAGAAGCAGGTCGGGATACAGACTTGGCGTACAGGTCGGAACGCACATACTATGGATAACAGCGGATAGAAGCAGGTCGGGATACAGACCTGGCGTACAGGTCGGAATGTACACGCCATGGATAAAGACAGATGCAGATCGGGATATAGACCTGGCGTACAGGTTGGAACGTACACGCCATGGATAACAGCCGATAGAAGCAGGTCGAGATACAGACTTAGCGTACAGGTCGAAACGCACACGCCATGGATAATATTAGACAGATGTAGGTCGGTATATAGACCTGGCGTACAGGTCGGAGCGTACATGCCACAAATAATAGCGGATAGAAGCAGGTCGGGATACAGAGCTGGCATACAGGTCGGAACGTACAGGCCATGAATAACAGCGAACAGAAGCAGGTCGGGATACAGACCTGGCGTACAGGTCGGAACGTACATGTCATGGATAACAACGGATAGAAGCAGGTCGGGATACAGACCTGGCGTACAGGTCGGAACGTACACACCATGGATAACAGCGGATAGAAGCAGGTCGGGATACAGACCTGGTGTACAGGTTAGAACGTACATACCATAGATAACAGCGGATAGAAGCAGGTCAGGATACAGACCAGGCGTACAGGTCGAAATGTACAAGCCATGCATAACAGTGAACAAAAGCAGGTCGGGATACAGATCTGGCGTATAAGTCGGAACGTACAGGCCAAGGATAACAGTGAACAGAAGCCGGTCGGGATACAGGTCTGGCCCACAGGTCGGGACAGACGAACCACGGATAACAACATACAGAAGCAGGTCGGAGTACAGACTTAGGAATGCAGACCTAGCGTCCAGGCACTACAGGACAAACAAGCCAGGGAATCGTAATTGCCTGTTACAGAATGCCAAAGAATAATCAGTGTGTCAAGGAATATGCTAACAGTCGGGGCTCATTACCCCTTTGATTCTATCGCCAGCCAATAAGAAGGTGCCACGTGTCATTCACCGCCAGACAAAACCTGATAGCCGACATTCTCTGACACCCGTCAGACCCAGAAACTTCTGTTGCAGTATAAAAAAGGATGATTTGTCCCTTATGCAAGTACGCTCACTCGTCATTTCTTACTCATTTTTACTTTTTGTCCTTTCTTTGTGCTTTCTGGGGAAAAAGTACTTGACTTGAGAGTCGGAGGGCCTGACCCGGGGACTTTTTCTCTGGTTTTTTGTCTCTAACGACTCGTGGGTTCGTCTGAGTATGCGCAGAGTCGTAGTGTCATCATCCTGGTCATCTTCCTTCATCAGCCGCCCGTGCGAACCTTTTCGGGGGGTACCAGGTAGATCCAATGTCGCGGCGACTTTTCGTCAACTTCCAGTACATCGAGGTCCGCCTTCATCCGACTCAGTTTCCGGATAGGATCAGTAACCATCCACATGTTTTAAAAGAGAGATTTTAATTTATAAAAGTTTCCTTTTATTACTAACCAAGAAGGGAATTTTAAAAGAGATATTTTTATTTTAAAAATTTCCAAAAACAAATAAGAAAGTTTTAATTTTGTGTTTAAAACTTTCCTTGTTTGTAGCTCACTGAGGTGGACGACCATAACAAGAATAGAAGGAAATTTTAATTAAATTTTCCTTTTATTCATTGGCAAGAAAAAGGAAGTTTTAATTATGTCTAAAACTTTCCTTATTTGCCATGATCAAGGATTATAAAAGAGAGAGAGGGGTTGCCCCATGACATAACACATCTATTATTCCTCTCCTTTCTTTTCTTTGGTGGTGGCCGGCCCTCTTCTCTTGCTCATCCTCTTCTCTTCTTCCTTGGAGGCCGGCGGCAACACATCTCTTGGAGCTTTTGGTGGCCGGATCTTGCTTGAGGAAGAAGGAGAGAAAGGAGACTTTGTTTTCTAACATCCCTTGGAGCTTGGTGGTGGTGGCCGAAACTTAGAAGGAAGAAGAAGGCTTGGGTGGATTCTCTTCTCGGTAGATCATCGCGCACACGACGTCCGAGATAAGAAGAGGAATATGACAGAAGATCAAGAGGTCTATAAGCTACAAAAGGTATAACTAGTTATTAGTTTTCGCGTCATAACTACTTCATTCTTTTGTTCGGATCTTGAAATACCAAACACAAGAGGCTTACGGTTTTTATGTTATCGTTTTGTTATCGTTTTTCCGATTTCATGTTCGATATTGTGCTTCAATTGAGGTCTCTATAGTTAAACCTAGTTTACTGTAAGAAGTTAAATATCCGACTTCTTTAAAAGGCTTTGTCGAGGCAGTGGTGGATGATCTCATATCCAAGAAGGTCTAGTGCCTCGTCATGTTTGACTTGGGAGTCGATCTTTGAAATAGATATTTGATAACTTTTGTAATATGGTTTAACTTAGGAAGAACACATCGGTTAAACCTGGATTAATAATATTAAGTGGATGCTTAGAAAACAGTGTAACATTTATAGGAGGAAAGTAGGCGCGAAAGTTGAAGAAACAATATGCATGTAGAATCATCTAGTTTATATCCTAGGAAGGCAAGAAATTCTGAAGATAGATGGAAAACAGGTCAGCAGAGGATGAAAGAATCAGGTCAGGTAACAAAGGGACTTGGGTCTAGTCAGTCGGACTAGAGCCTCCTTCAACTAGACTTGAGGGGGAGGCTTGTGATATGGTGCATGATTGTGGGGTCAGTAAGATGATGTGGTTAGGAGTCAAGACCACAGGATGGTCAGAAGTCAAGCTTACGTGGAGGTCAGAAATCAAGCTTACATGGAGGTCAGAAGTCTAGCCCCCATGGAGGTCAAAAGTCTAGCCCCGTAGAGGTTGAAGTCAAGCTTGTGTGGATATGGTCAGAGTCCCAGCTGACGGGGCAGTCAAAGGATAGGAGGCCAAGTTGGACCGGATCCAGGCTCGATAGCAATCAAGAACGGGGTTCGTAGGCCGGGTACAGCTGAGAATTGGAACCACAGGCCAAATACAACTAAGGAGAAGGCCAGGTAAGGGCGCAGAAGGAAAGGCCTCGGGCAAAATACAGTAAGTTAGGATACAGACCTAGCGTACAGGTCGGAACGTACACGCCATGAATAATAGCAGATAGAAGCAGGTCGGGATACAGACCTAGCGTATAGGTCGAAACGTACACGCCATGGATAACAGTGGATAGAAGCAGGTCGGGATACAGACTTGGCGTACAGGTCGGAACGCACATACTATGGATAACAGCGGATAGAAGCAGGTCGGGATACAGACCTGGCGTACAGGTTGGAATGTACACGCCATGGATAACAGCCGATAGAAGCAGGTCGAGATACAGACTTAGCGTACAGGTCGAAACGCACACGCCATGGATAATATTAGACAGATGCAGGTCGGTATATAGACCTGGCGTACAGGTCGGAGCGTACATGCCACGGATAATAGCAGATAGAAGCAGGTCGGGATACAGTGCTAGCATACAGGTCGGAACGTACAGGCCATGAATAACAGCGAACAGAAGCAGGTCGGGATACAGACCTAGCGTACAGGTCGGAACGTACATGTCATGGATAATAACGGATAGAAGCAGGTCGGGATACAGACCTGGCGTACAGGTCGGAACGTACACGCCATGGATAACAGCGGATAGAAGCAGGTCGGGATACAGACCTGGTGTACAGGTTAGAACGCACATACCATGGATAACAGTGGATAGAAGCAGGTCAGGATACAGACCAGGCGTACAGGTCGAAATGTACAAGCCATGCATAACAGTGAACAAAAGCAGGTCGGGATACAGATCTGGCGTATAAGTCGAAACGTACAGGCCAAGGATAACAGTGAAAAGAAGCCGGTCGGGATACAGGTCTGGCCTACAGGTCGGGACAGACGAATCACGGATAACAACATACAGAAGTAGGTCGGAGTACAGACTTAGGAATACAGACCTAGCGTCCAGGCACTACAGGACAAACAAGCCAGGGAATCGTAATTGCCTGTTACAGAATGCCAAAGAATAATCAGTGTGTCAAGGAATATGCTAACAGTCGGGGCTCATTACCCCCTTTGATTCTATCGCCAGCCAATAAGAAGGTGCCACGTGTCATTCACCGCCAGACAAAATCTGATAGCCGACATTCTCTGACACCCGTCAGACCCAGAAACTTCTGTTGCAGTATAAAAAAGGATGATTTGTCCCTTATGCAGGTACGCTCACTCGTCATTTCTTACTCGTTTTTACTTTTTGTCCTTTCTTTGTGCTTTCTGGGGAAAAAGTACTTGACTTGAGAGTCGGAGGGCCTGACCCGGGGACTTTTTCTCTGGTTTTTTGTCTCTGACGACTCGTGGGTTCGTCTGAGTGTGCGCAGAGTCGTAGTGTCATCATCCTGGTCATCTTCCTTCATCAGCCGCCCGTGCGAACCTTTCCGGGGGGTGCCAAGTAGATCCAATGCCGCGGCGACTTTTCGTCAACTTCCAGTACATCGAGACCCGCCTTCATCCGACTCAGTTTCCGGATAGGATCAGTAACCATCCACATGTTTTAAAAGAGAGATTTTAATTTATAAAAGTTTCCTTTTATTACTAACCAAGAAAGGAATTTTAAAAGAGAAATTTTTATTTTAAAAATTCCAGAAACAAATAAGAAAGTTTTAATTTTATGTTTAAAACTTTCCTTGTTTGGAGCTCACTGAGGTGGCCGACCATAACAAGAATAGAAGGAAATTTTAATTAAATTTTCCTTTTATTCATTGGCAAGAAAAAGGAAGTTTTAATTATGTCTAAAACTTTCCTTATTTGTCATGATCAAGGATTATAAAAGAGAGGGAGGGGTTGCCCCATTGCATAACACATCTATTATTCCTCTCCTTTCTTTTCCTTAGTGGTGGCCGGCCCTCTTCTCTTGCTCATCCTCTTCTCTTCTTCCTTGGAGGCCGGCGGCATCACATCTCTTGGAGCTTTTGGTGGCCGGATCTTGCTTGAGGAAGAAGGAGAGAAAGGAGGCTTTGTTTTCTAACATCCCTTGGAGCTTGGTGGTGGTGGCCGAAACTTAGAAGGAAGAAGAAGGTTTGGGTGGATTCTCATCTCGGTAGATCATCGCGCACACGACGTCCGAGATAAGAAGAGGAATATAACAGAAGATCAAGAGGTCTATAAGTTACAAAAGGTATAACTAGTTATTAGTTTTCGCGTCATAACTACTTCATTCTTTTGTTCAGATCTTGAAATACCAAACACAAGAGGCTTACGGTTTTTATGTTATCGTTTTGTTATCGTTTTTCCGATTTCATGTTCGATATTGTGCTTCAATTGAGGTCTCTATAGTTAAACCTAGTTTACTATAAGAAGTTAAATATCCGACTTCTTTAAAAGGCTTTGTCGAGGCAGTGGTGGATGATCTCATATCCAAGAAGGTCTAGTATCTCGTCATGTTTGACTTGGGAGTCGATTTTTGAAATAGATATTTGATAACTTTTGTAATATGGTTTAACTTAGGAAGAACACATCGGTTAAACCTGGATTAATAATATTAAGTTCTGTTTGCGATCCAAGCTTAACTCCTGAAGATTGAACTTGAATCAATAATGTTAAGTTCCGTTTGTGATTCAAGTTTAACTTCAGTAAAGCACAATGGTAGCTAGGAAAGTTCTGTGCTTGTATAAAATTTTTATACAGGGGAACAGAACGGTATCCAAGTGTAGCAACCAACAGGTTTATCCCATTTATAATACTTAGTATATGATGATGAATGGAAATGGCCAAGAATTTCTTTTTTTGTTGTGGTGTAATGTTAGGGGGAAGGATTCCACTAACAAGGAAATTCACTATGACTACATACCAAGGTATCCCAACATTGGAAATGGCCAGGAGTTGTTCATCAGGGAAACAATCATTGATGGGTAAATCATTTCCAGACTTCTCTTCACTATTCTGATGTATTATGGATAGGTGATCTGCCACCATGTTTTCTGCCCCTTTCTTATCACGAATTTCTAAATCGAATTCTTGAAGAAGCAAAATCCATCTGATTATACGTGGTTTAACATCCTTCTTGCTCAAAAAGTACCAGACAACCACATGATCAGTATATACTATTACCTTTGCACCCACTAAATATGATCTGAATTTATCAAATGTAAAGACTAGTACCAATAATTTTTTTCTGTAGTTGAATAGTTAATCTGAGCATCATCTAAAGTCTTACTAGCTTAGTGGATAGCATGTAATTTTTGATCTTTTCTCGACCCCAAGACTTCCCCAACAGTAAAAACCCTTGCATCACACATTATTTCAAAGGGTAGGTTCCAATTTGGAGCTTGAATTATCAAAGCTGATATTAATGCCTACTTTATCTTTTCAAATGCCTCAAAGCAATTCCGATCAAAGCAGAATTCAGCATCCTTCAATAACAAATTAGTCAAAGGCTTGGAGATTTTTAAAAAATATTTTATAAATCGTCGATAGAATCCCACATGTCCCGAAAAGCTCATGATCCCTTTTACGTTAACTGGGGGAGGTAATATTTCGATAGCTTCTAGTTTTGCCTTATCGACCTCAATTTCCCTTTCTGATACCATATGCCCCAAAACAATTCCTTCTTTTACCATAAAATGACATTTTTCCAGTTCAGAACTAGATTCGTTTCCTCACATCTTTTCAATACATTAGCAAGGGTTTATAAGCAGGAGTCAAAGTCAATGCCATAAACTGAAAAATCATCCATAAACACTTCCATAATATTTTCTATTAGATCTAAGAAAATTGGTATCATACATCTCTGAAAGGTCGTGGGAGCATTGCATAATCCAAATGACATTCGTCTATAAGAAAATTTCTCGTATAGGCATGTGAATGTAATTTTTTCCTGATCATTTGGGTGAATAAGGATTTGAAAGAATCCTGAATATCCATCCAAGTAGCAAAAATATTTGTGATTGGCAAGTCTTTCTAGCATTTGGTCAATGAAAGGAAGAGGAAAGTGGTCTTTTCTAGTTTCTTTATTCAATTTCCGGTAGTCGATACACATACATCATCCTGTGACTGTCCTTGTAGGGATAAGTTCATTATTTTCATTTTTCACCACTGTCATTCCTCCTTTCTTAGGAACTACATATATTGGGCTTACCCATTGATTATCTGAGATGGGATAAATTATTCTTGCATCAAGCAATTTGAGCACTTCCTTTCTGACTACTTCCTTCATATTGGGGTTCCGTCTTCTTTGATATTCAACTGAGCTTTCTGATCATCTTCTAACAAAATTCTGTGCATGCATAGAGAAGGACTAATCCCTTTTATATCATCAATTGTATACCCTAGTACCCTTCTGTGCATCTTCAACACTTTGACTCATTTCTGAGTTTCCATTTCATTCAGGCTAGCATTAATTATAACTGGGAAAGAAGAATCTGATCCAAGAAACTCATATCTAAGATTTGATGGTAGGGGCTTAAGCTCAACTTATGGTAACACTATCTTAGGTATTGATGGTCACTGCTCAAGTATCATAATTTCATCATAAATGTCCTCCTTATCATACTCCAAACTTATTTCAATGAAATCTTCTAATAATTGGAAATTAAATTCCTCCATCATCTCTTGGTCTTCATGGTCATTACTCACATCCAATCCGATTGATGAGGTTGAATCTTCTAGCATTCGTGCAAGAGTTCCACCACACCAAGGTGCAAATTCTTCTAATTCATCATGCAACTATTCAAAGTCTTCAAACTGAAAATCGATGTCTTCACAAAGATTTTCTATTTCGGAGATCCTGAACGACGGAATTGCCACACTATCCTCTGACTAATCAATTAGGTTCTTGGCGACCTGGTTAATCAGAGCATAGGCTTCATGCAAACTCTTACACATTAATGAACCTTCGGCAGCTAGATCCAGATGCATTTTACTAGGAAAGGATAGGCCCATATAGAAAATCTGGAAAATCAACCATTCCTCCATACCATGATGTGGACATGACTGAGTTAGGGTGGTATATCTCTCCCATGCTTGACATAATGATTCTCCTTCTCCTTGGTTAAAGTTTAGTATTTGATTCCTCCATAAAATTATCTTCTTTAGACGGAAATACTTATTCAAGAATTCTCTTTCTAAATTACTCCAGTCATTTATGCTCTAAGGTCTCAAAGTATTTAGCCAAGTTTTGGTCGATCCTTTCAAACAGAACAAGAATTCCCCCAAGTTTACGTCTCTAGATTACGTAGGTCACTTGCATAGCATATAATTAGGGAACCCCCATCAAGTCAAGTGATAGACATCCATACATAGAGTGGTTATCCCTCAAGAGGTTATGATCCATATAAAAGGATAGTTACCTTAGATACTCAATGTTAAATAAGTATCCTAAAGTCATGTCAAGCTATATTGGAGCATACACTCAGAAGAGGTAACAATCCATATATCTATTCAATGAAAATTCATATTCATGTTCAACACTAGACACACAGCAATATATTTATTATAGAAATAACATCTACGCATAAAGAAATATAATCTAGATAAATAAATTCATGTTCTTATAGAAAACCTTCTTGAAAGCATTTCATCAAACGGAACAAGTGCGTACAAGCTTCATCAAACACAGAAATCGGTAATTCAATAGAGTTTACAACATCCACATATTACAATTACTCCCTACGTCCTATAACAGCATAAATCTACTCCATAATCAAAAGATATACAATTCAAAGACTCTTAATAACAGAAATCCAAGAGAAGGAAGAGGAAATCTTATCCTTTGATGTCAAGTGAAGCCTTTGGATGCAAATCTTAGTGTGTCGACGAGGCTGGAGCAACAGAATGGACTCGGATCGTCCAGATGATGTATCTGGATGCAAGGATTTGACCTAGATGATCTTCGCCCATCTCTAAACTTCATCTCCTGTGGAGGAGATGAAGTCCCCTCTTATAGAGATGAGGCACGGGGTGGTCGTGCATAAAGACGCGACCAAGGCACACCATGTGCATTTGGCCTTGTCATTTAGCACGGCCAGAACCAAAGTGGTTCTGGTTCAGGGCACCTGGCCGTGCCATATCGCACGGCCAAAGCTAACTCTGGTGTCTTGTCGTACCAAATAGCATGGACAAAACAGAGTCTTCTCTGTTAGCTCTTTTGAGTCATGCCATTTGGCATAGCTGGTTCTTCAAAACTGGGTTTTAGAGGCATGGTCGTGCCTTAAGGCACGATTGTTCTTCAAACCTGGGAATGTGGAACAGGTTGGCTCCTGGTTGTGTCGTTTGGCACTGCTAAAGCCATTTTGCTCTGGTTCTTCTCCTTGGTCATGCCATTTGGCATGACCCTTGTCCTTGCTGCTTCCTTCGCCATCCCTCAGGGCATAGCTAGGCCCAATTTGCATCTGGAATGACTTGGGCACTCCAATCCTTATATTTCTCTCCACGGAGTAAACAAGTGCTAGGTCATGGTCTTCTTCAAATGATGTTCTTTTACGTCTTAAGAATCCTTTTCTGCTCCAAATTGCTCCTAAAAGTGAAAACAAACACCGAGCAGATTTCTCTCCACAGAGTAAACAAGTGCTAGGTCATGGTCTTCTTCAAATGATGTTCTTTTACGTCTTTAGAATCCTTTTCTGTTCCAAATTGCTCCTAAAAGTAAAAACAAACACCGAGCAGATATCTGGACGCAAAATAGTAATTATGCTGAAATATGATAGAAAAATGGTGCAAAACACATAAATCATAAGCAATGAATACAGAAAGTTTGTGTGTTAACAATACAAAATAACATATATAATCTATGAATATTAATACCGATGCTCCACATATCTGCTTCAGTGTTGTATGATCTATGTAGGACTTCAGAAGCAACATAGTATGAACTTCCAACAGTGTCATTTAGCCTTTCATCGGTGACCAAAGGTTCCACTCTTTAATAATAGCATAAAAATGAAACAAAAAGGTAGATCACATGGCACAATTGATTTGGTAGACAAGATGTTCGGAAGTCATGTGGGAAATCCTGTTACTTAGTTCCACTAGTGTTGTATAGTTATATGTTTGCAATTATCTCAGTTCACAAGGAATAAAAAAATAAATTAATACACCAAATGTGACATATTATCACGTTCTCTGATAAAATAAAAAAGACCGAAGTAAATTAATTTCATTGAAGAAATTTCATCTTTAGTTGTGAAGAGAAAATTTTGTTACAACATAGAGAAGAAGACATCAACAACAAATATGGAGTTTAATTAAAAGCAAGAATAAGATATAAGAAGCATCAAGGAAAAATAGTGGACCTCTGGCTTTAGATCACGATGCCCGACACCTCGAAAGTGACAAAAGGCTACCAGGCCCAGCAGTTGTGCAAAATCACCACTTTCAAGAAATACATGACCAAACCATACAAAGAAAATATATTCTTCAAAGTTAGATTGATATTGTCAGTCTCAAGGAGAGGGAATTAATTTATGATGGTGGAAGTGAAAATGGGTATTTTTTTGGTTAATTAATTTGAAATATTAGCATAAGTTGAACATCCATAGAAGATGCAGAATTTGATCAAAGTGCTATAGTCCTAGTGGTTGATCCCACTAATGCAAGGATTTACTAAAGACATGCTATAAAAAGGATCAATTTGCAATTGAAATATCACAAGGAGCCTACTAATTGATCTTACTGATGCTGCGAGAATTTACTAAAGACATGCTATAACGAGCAATTTGCAACTGAAAGTTCACAAGGAGAATGAACACAATTTAGAATATTAATATTTGATGATTTATCAAGAAATGAACCACATAATTTAAATAGTCATCCACGTAGGTGATCTGAAAAGGATAATTTCAGTTAGTTTTATTGACTATCTCTGGGAGTAATCGGTGCGGTCCCATGGAAATTTTTCACCGACCACCAGGATAAATCAGGAAGCGCACGCGGTGGCCAGCCCAGAAGCCCAGCATCCTTTGATTACGCTCCCTATTTGGAGGAAAATTCCTGCAAATACGCCGTAGCTGGGATTCGAACCGCGAGTATCTAGGAGACAACCTAAATATCCTACCGCGACACCATGACCCCGGGGACATCCACGTAGGTGATCTAGCAAGATAGTGTGGTTGTTGATTGATCAAAATTTACATGGTTTGATAAAATTATTCATGTAAATTTAATGTATGTTTGGACTCTTATTTTCTGTTAGCGATGCTCTGAAGGCAGTGTGATTTATTTACTCAAAGCATCAGAAATAGTACAGTAAAAAAATGAAGCCAACATACCTTCATCTTATCATGGTCTTGATCCCAGCTGAACGATGACAGGGTAACATAACTCTTCAAAGAGGCAGCAGCTACCAATGCCTTCTCTAAAGAAGCCTTACCCCTGTTGTCGTCGCAGTCATCACAGACAACTACACATCAACCATCAATTAAACAGATAGTTCCAACAAAATCACAATCGAATGGCACAATACAACATCACAACCAATCCCAGAGACGAAACGTGTAGAGAAGTGAGATTTACCTTGGCTTCGAGGCTACGAATCTCAGAGACGAGAAGGGAGGCAACTTGAGGCCTCTTGGCGATGCTCTGCTGGTGCCTCAGCTCCTCCAGATCCAGTCACAACTATTGCTCATCTGGCATCGAATACAAAACCATAAAGTAATACCATTAATGAAGTCACATAGTGGGTGAGGAGGAGGCATCGAAGAAATACTAGCAGAGAGAGGTGGCACCGGTGAGGAGGAGGCAGAAAAGATGGCTGAAAGTCGAGTTGGCGAGGCCGAAAGTTGAGGCGGGGAGGAGGAAGGCGGTGAAGAGGGCGACGAGTTGGGGCGCGCACGAGAAGGGTTGTGGGAAAGAGGCGGAAAAAAATAAAGATCGTATTCTACTTGAGGGACTTTGCCTTTGACTTTTTGTTATTCTTGAAGCGCATGTAAAGTTGTTTCCTATTTGGTGAAGATGGAAGGTACATCCATGTATGGGTTCAAATTCATGCTTCCTTCGGATTGTTGATAGGGGTGTAATCGAGTCGAGCCGAGTCGAATTTTTGGATATTTGAGTTTGGTTTGTTTATAATCGATCCGAGCTCGAGCTTTTTTTAACGAATATATTCATGGCTCACGAACTTATTCGAGCTTTTATCGAGTCTAAACGAGCTTAATAAATATAAATTATAAATTTAAATATTCATTAAAAACTAAATTATATATTTTAATTTTTTTTTAATATTCTTCTTAAAATTTATAATTTTATTCTAATAAATAAATTTAATATATTTGTCTATATTTTTTATAAGTAGAGTGTAAAATCTATAAATTCAATATCAAAACTATTATTTTTTTTATTTAAAAGTTGATTTATAAGCTTAACGAACATGTTCACGAGCTAACGAGCCGAATATTGTGAAGCTTGAGCTTGGTTTGTTTATCTTAACGAGCCTCATTAAACGAACTCAAACGAATTTTTATCGAATAGAGCTTCAAATAGCTCACGAGCGGCTTGACTCATTTACACCCTTAATTGTTGGACACCAAAGGTATTTAGCCTAATTGACTCAAAGATTAGTAGACCTTTGTATACAGACAAGCTCACTCCAACTAGAGAACGTCTCATATATGCTCAGCTCCTTGTTGAACTGGATGGCAATAGGCAACAATGGGTCCATGCTAGATGAAACCAGTGTTGATCAAGAGATGGCAGCTTGTGCAGAGATGCGACAAGAAAAGATTATGGAAGCATATCAACAACATGTAACCTCAAGTCATGCAGTGGTGGGACATCAGCAGGCCAATGATTAACCACCGGGCTTAGTCGAAACGGAGAGGCGACAAGAAGCTGCACTAAACATGAAAGTAGGAGCACAACTTTCAGGACATGGTAAGCAGGCCGGAATGCATCGTGAGCAAGCAAAGGCAGAGCTGAGGAAGATACATTTTACCTCTGATCCAGTACAGGCTGCGCAGGGAGGTAGCTCGGCAGTGCAGCAGTCAAACTCTGTTGCAGAGCTATTCATTAGCGGATGGTTCACGGCAGAAGAGAATGGATGACAGGAGTACTATGAAGGGATCCTCTTCTTCGGACACTTCCAGTTAGAATGAAAGGGTGGGCAATGCACAAACTGGCTCCTTAACCTCCGCAAGTGGCATTGGATTGGAAACACAGCATGTGCAGCCCGCTGTGTAGGCAAGTGGAAGACAACGATGGATGCGAGCAACCCATGTATTCCATTCATGAAGATTACTTCTTGAAATTATAAGGGGATTTCATAAGCCCCTTAAGCACGGGAGAGTGCATAATCTCAAGTAGAAAGGAAGTCAAGTGATGGTACTACTTGAGACCAATCTCATTGAAGGGACTCTTGATACCATTATGCAACATTGATTCCTAAGTATGAGGACGGTTAATAATTTCAATTTTTCTAACCATGGTCATATTCTACTTCTTTGGGATATGCAACGGGTTGTCTTGGATGTTCTTATGATGACATATCAGTTTATGCATTGTCGTATCCTATGTCGATCATGAGCCAAGTTTCTTGGTCACTTTCATCTATGGCTTGCATTCTATTGTTACCCATCGGTTTTTATGGAATGCTCTCACATAACTAGGGGAAAGCATATTGGAATCTTGGCTACTTATGGGAGATTTCAATTCACTCTTGATAGTCCAAGACGAGGAAGGTGGCAACCGATCACGAATTATGAATTACATGACATAGAGGTCTTTGTCCAAGCTTGTGATCCACTATTACATGACATAGAGGTCTTTGTCCAAGCTTGTGACATAGTGGATCTTCATTCGATTAGATGATGATTGACATGGATGAATTATATGATTTCTTGTAAATTAGATCATGCCTTAGTTAATTCATATTGGCTATTGGTAGATTATGATAGCTTTGCGGAGTTTATGGCCCCGGATGCTTATCCGATCACTCTTACGGTATTGTCTCAACACTCGTCTAGGATCATCACCATAAACGACCTTTCATATTCTATAACATGTGGACCTTGTATGAACAGTTTCAAGGGTTGGTCGCACATTCTTGGGGGGAACCAATCCTTGGTAATGTTCAATTCACTCTCAAGGCCAAGCTCACACGGCTAAAGCCCTAGCTGCAACAACTTGACAAACTACACTTCCACCACATTTTGAAGCAGGCTATACAAGCAAAAGAGGCGTTGGAGGTGGCACAACACACTCTACTATCCGGAGGTGAACCACCTCCTGATTATGGGCTACTAAGGAGGCATGCAGCGATGCTTGCAGAGGCGGAAAAGATGTTCTATCAACAATTAGCTATGTCCATTTACCTCAAGAATAGTGATCGGTGCACTAATTCTTTCATAACCTGGTGAAGCGCAACAACAAACAGAATGTCATGTATCGCTCATCAAACAATCCAGTGAACAACCAACCAGCTTGGAGGATATTGCTGCAGAGTTTGTGGGGTATTTCTAGAATTTATTGGGCCAAAACGTGCATTGCTAACTGTTGGACAGCAGCACCCTTCTATCTGGATAGCGGATCACCTAGGGATGTAAATGAGCCAAGCCGCTCGTGAGTTATTCGAAGCTCGATTCGATAAAAGCTCATTTAATCAGGCTCGTTAAGATAAACAAACCAAGCTCAAGCTTCACAATATTCGGTTCGTTAGCTCGTGAACATGTTCATTAAGCTCATAAATCAACTTTTAAATAAAAAAATAATAATTTTGATATTGAATTTATAAATTTTACACTCTACTTAAGAAAAACATAGACAAATATATTAAATTTATTTATTAGAATAAAATTATAAATTTTAACAAGAATATTATAATTTTTAAAAAATATATAATTTAGTTTTTAATGAATATTTAAATTTATAATTTATATTTATTAAACTCGTTTAGGCTCGATAAAAGCTCGAATAAGCTCGTGAGCCATGAATATATTCATTAAATAAAGCTCGAGCTCGGCTCGATTATAAATGAGTCAAACTCAAACATCCAAGAGTTCGGCTCGGCTCGGCTCGATTACATCCCTAGGCTCACCAGAAGACAAGTAGCAGATCTGATTGCACCAGTTTGCTGAGAGAATACAGGTTGCTTTATATGACATCGAAGGGGATAAAGTCGCAGGTCCGGATGACTACAATGCAAAATTCAATACCTCAACTTGGGAAACCATAGGTCTGGATTTTGTGGCTTCAGTGTAAGAATTTTTTCAGTATAGTCGATTGCTTAAGCAATGGAATCACAAACTGAATGTGTTGGTTCTAAAATTTAATCACGTACTAGAGGTGACTGACTACCGAACAATATTCTACTACACAGTATTCTATAAAGTGATCTCTAAGGTGTTGGTCGACCGGTTATCTATAGTCATGGGCAACTTGATGGATTCTGATGTGGGTAGATTATATACACTTTTATGCATATGTTGACGCACATTTACTTATATTTCATGAACATATTCTATGTTTATTACATCATATTTCATTATAAAGTCATACTCTATTATATTATGTTCGAAGATTTACTCTTTACTTGTTTTGATTGATAGGACGTCATTTGGAGCAAAAATGGAGCAAAGGCGCACATTGGAGCGAACATAGAAAAGATCAGCAACCAGGCCGTGTGAAACTACACGGTCGTGTGTTCTTGCCCGTGGAAGAAGGCCATGACCGTGTGAATCCACACAGCCATGTGAGGTCAACCGAGGCGAAGAAGGACACGATCGTGTGAATCCACAAGGTCGTGTGGCTTTGGCAGAGAAGAAGAAGATTGTGGCCGTGTGAACCTATATGGTCGTGTGGCTCAACCCGAGAGGAAGTCGGGTGAGGCCGTGTGAATTCCACACTGACGTGTGGCGGAGAAGCAGAGGCCATGTCACATGGAAAACAGGGTTGTGCTGAATTCTGGGGAGATTGTAGATTAATCATAAAATGGGCATAACTTTACGCTCGGTTGGAGATACAGGCTATTCTTTATATCGAAATGTAGTTAACTTCAAGATCTACAACTTTTCTTCAGGTTCAACCGAGAGAAAGCAGAGTCTAGCCATGCTAAAAGACATGGTTGTGCCTCCAAACTGCGACCTCAACGGGACCTCCGCCCAGACTGCAGAACAAACTTCGAACCATCATAACTTTAGGATCGGTTGGAGCCAAGTCTCAATACAAATATCATATTGTAGATAATTTCAAGGGATACAACTTTGGTTCTAGGTGAAACACTAGTAAACCAGGTTTAAAGGGTAAGAAACTTGATTTACCGGATCTCTGTAATCCTAATTAATCTGGGTAGTTTGGACGAGGTATAAAAGGGTCAAGAACCCCATTCTTTGACTCATCTTGGGTTTGGGACTTCGTCCCTCTCCTTGGGGAAGAGTTGTCCCCTTAGATGGAAACCCTAGGGCTTTATCCACCTCCATTCCTTGATGATCTGTCCATCTCCGGAGCAAAGAGGCATCTCCAAGACATCGAAAACCTCGGTAGGCATCTCTTCTTCCCCTTCTTCTCACATCAAGGATTGTAAGTATGCTTTACTTTATGTTTTGGAGTTGTTCTCACCTTGCAATGGAGTAGATCTCCCTTTCTAAGATTAGGAAGTATTTGTGATATGATGGAGATGTAAAATTATGTAGATTTGTCATGTTTCTATTCAATGTCTTGTTCATGTTTAATGAAATATGTGTGTGACATATTTATATATCTTTTGCATGTTTGATTAAATGTTTGTGTAGAATTTACTAATCCCATAGGGAGAATGCTTTAGATTGTATGGCCGAGGGGTCCTAGTGACAGGGATAACCCGTTTACGGACGTCTAAGGCATTATCTTGAAAGGAGAAGCAATCCCTCACAAAGAATTAGGGAATTGTACGCAATTGTTATTGAGTAGCTATCTCTATTGTTATTGAGTAGGAGTGTTTTCTTGTGATTTATGACCGAGTTGCTATAGTGACAAGGGTTAATCATTTTCATACTTCATAAGAATCATGTCTATCCAATAGCAAGGGATATTGATCCAAACATCATTGTCGGCTTGACATTGCGAAGGGAAGCCGGTGATGAATCTAACTTCCTATAAGAGCATGAACATAGAGGATAAGAGTTTGGCAATCTATGTAACATCACCTAGTATTTCAATGAGACCAAAATCCTAGAATCACTTCCCAAACCATTTCTCACATACTCTTAGCCTCAACTCCTCTCAAGATCAATTCTATCACTTCTCTCTCTTTCTCTTCCCTCTTCTCATCCTCTCCCTTACCATTCATAAACCACCTCTCGTTTGTCTAGATAATTCACCGTGCATAATTAACTAGTGCTTAATCAACAATCTCTGTGGAATTGATAATATTTTGTATTACTGACAACGTAACCGTGCACTTACAAGTCGTAACAAATTTTTTGCACTGTTGCCGGGGACTGTTCGTATTAACATTGGTAGACTAGCAATTTAGTTAATCTAGATTTGTGAATAGTTTTTATTTTCCCATATTCATAATCCAAAAAATATTGTAATTTGTTTTTCCATATACATAATAAAAAAATGTTGTAATTTGTTTTCCATATAAATAATCCAAAAATATTCTACATTTTCTTTCTTATTTTTAATTCTACATTTTTGTTTTTGTTTACTTCTACATATCTGATGTGGATATGGTTTAGGGGTAGAAGAGTAATTAAAAGGAGAAGGAGGGGCATTTTTGTCAGGACTGTTGGGATCGAAATGTAACTAGAGGGGGGTGAATAGTTCATCGCGATCTCGTGCTTGTCGTTGCTTGCTTCTTGTGATGATGTGCAGTGGAAAATACAAAAACCAACACAACAACGCTAACTCTAGGGATTTACTTGGTATCCACCTCAAGAAGAGGTGACTAGTCCAAGGATCCACACACTCATGCATCCTCCACTATGAAAACACTCCTTTATGGTAACTACCGTAAGCGGAGAAGCCTTACAATCTCACAATACAACAATAAGAAAGAAGCAAAATACAAGTAAATCTTACAAGATTACAATAAAACCCTAACTTCTTCTTCTTGTTGTTGCAACTCGCCTCTTGACTTGGATGTGCCTCCAAGAACCTTCAAGAACTGGCGGTGAGGAAGAAAGGATCGCTCTGTCGAGTTTTTGTGATCGCCCGTGGAGAAGAGATGAAGAACTGCCGAAGAAACGCTCGCCAACGGCTTTATCTGCTCCAACGGTCGAATCCCAATCGATTGGATTGCTCCCAATCGATTGGGGAGGCTTTGGATCGATCGGTCGATCGATCCAGAGCGCCTATGTGCTCTCTGGAATCGCCCTGAATCGATTACCCGATCGATTCAAGGCTTCTCGAGTGATTTCCAGCGCTCCAATCGATCGACTGATCGATTGGAGGTTTCAATCGATCAACTGATCGATTCAGAAGCTTACTGTTCGCTCAGAAACTCTCCCAATCGATTTCCAAATCGATTGGGGAAGTTTTGATCGATTACCCAATCGATCCAGATGTTTTCTGCGCGAAATCATGTCAACCAATCGATTGAGCTATCGATTGAACCCCCCAATCTATTGGCCAATCAATTGGAAAGTAGAAAACTGGATAGAGCTTGAAATTAGCTTTGTTTCATATCCGAGATCATCTCATGCACTACAACAAAAATATTAAAAGACAACGGTTAAAAACCGTTGTCGTAGGCTCTTTAAACCGTTGTAATTAGCAGTGTTGTTAAATGTGCAGTAAAAGACAACGGTTTAAAATCGTTGTTTTTTACCACATTAGACAACAGTCATGCAATGGATTTAAAGCGTTGTCTTTTTAATACCAAAGACAACAGTTCTGCAACATATAAAACCATTGTAATTGCCAGTTTTGCAATAATTTGGATCGCATGCAGATATGCTTATGACAACAAATACAGTACTGTTGTCTTTCTTCCAAATTTAGTTTAAAAACCATTGATCCTTTGCATACTTTTCACAACCGTTAAAAAATTGTTGTCTATATACATTCACAAAACCGTATATACATTCACAAAAATCGTTGTCAACATAATTTTTTTACACACAAACCTGTACAACATATATATATACATTAGCAAAAACCGTTGTCAACATATATACATTAAGTTGTCTTTTATACATCTTGTCTCAACCAAAAACTGGTACAACATATATGTACATTCACTTAAGTTTATAAACTTCTACAATTACTACAAGCTATCCCAACATTACCACAAGTTCATGACCATCACAAAAGATGAGACCACAAAATTAAGTTTATCATACCACAACCATGCAAATTAACTTGTCCTTTTCTGAATAGATCAAGTGATCAGGATGTGCAACAATCTTCACGTACTGGTCCTTTTTCTGCATACAGAATTTCATAAACTTAGCTTGCAAACCCAGCTTTATCCCTTTTCTGAAAATAAAATATAGTTAAAGCCATAGAAAAAAAGTAGAAACATGCATGTATAAACTGATAATTGAAACAGATAATCTAATAAACCACTACAAACTAAAGTGATAATTGAAACAAACACGCTCCAAAAGTAGAAAACTTATCAACATATATAAACAATTATAAACTTGCAGTTTTGCATCTTGAACCATGTACAGTCAAGCAAGTGAGCATGAAAAAAGTTGATGAATATTATATAAACTTGACATTATATCTTGAACCATGTATTATGTGAAAGCAGCTAGAATAGCTAACAGCAGCAACAGAAAGATGAAATCATAGAGGATCGAAGTCATGTACCTTATGTCTCAACATTACAACAGTAACACTCTAGTAAGATCTCAAAGCTTGAGGATGTATAGTTTGCATAAAAACCACAAAAACTCTCAAAGCAGTATACGGAACTAGTTTCAACATTATTTCTATAAAAAAGCCAGAACAAACTAATCCATTAAACCATCTAAACTGTTAATCACTTTATGCAATCCATAATATGATTTTCTAAACTGATAATCACTACCACCTAAACTGAAACTCTTTACTGAAACTCTTCACTGAGACAAGACTTGAAATGAGGGTGCAATTATACAAGTAGAATTTCATCCTTAAGAAATCAACTTGACTATATCTGCAGTTGGAGAAGGGAAGAGATGAAATCAGATTTGAAGATTGGTAATGGTACATAGCTTCACCAATGCAATAAGTGGCATATCTTGAGTTAGATCTCATCATCATGTTAATTCTAGACAGAATGGATCTTATTCCTCCATCAAACTCGATGCAAATCTATATCTTTGATAATATTAACAATGAACACCAATAAGGAGAATCAAACAGTTCGGGTTGGATCAAGCTAAGCTTAGACACACTATTCAAAGAACAGAAGCTTGACATAAATTGAACAAACTGTTAAAAGGTAGGCATAAAGATTGTATGCTAAGCTAATGTAAAAATTAGTAGATTATAGGTATTCTTTCAGCGTACATGTTCATAGATCAATTTAAAGATATAACTATGAGGCTCTAAATTATCTTTACTTGTAGATAGTCAGACACTAGCTTAATGTTTTAATTTTCTTTTATGCTAGAATAGACCAAATCAGCAGCAAACGACCCAACTGATTTACTAGTAAAATGACACAAATCAACTTAGTAATTAAGAAATCATGAAGTAAAAGATGAATAACTACAACAGCAAAAAAAATCATATGTTTTAACTATTTGGTGTCAATTACTTGGAATCTAGCTGCTATAGAGAAAAGGTGAAGAACTACTCTCACAATATATCAACCATAAGACAAATTTAGTTTAAGGTATTCAAAGGCGATTCCATGTGCTAGGCAGTCACACATACCAAAAAAACATATCATTTTTTTATAATAGGCGTGCAGAGCAGTAAAATATCAGAAAATTTAAAATATAATGGTTAAAAATATATTGTTTTATTATATTGAGCTAATTTTGTTTCTCCTCTACTTAAGGTCTGATTCTCCAATCGCAAGTTATTCTGACTTTAAATAAATCCAAGAGAAATGATATTTAACATGTTCATTAAAAAAAATAATAAGATATAAAAAAAATCAGAAATCTGTTATATTTTTATTTCTTTATATTAGAATGATTTGTTTTTGAAAAAATTATTAAGCAAGAACAAGACTTGAGCTTATTAATCTTATGAAACTCTTTACTGAGGAGATCATATAGAGCAAAGAAACTATATATTTTGTAGATTGTTTGGGATTTCATGGACTCTAAAAACAATGTGATTTTTTTTCAGTTTGAAAAGAAGAAATATATAAAGAGAGAGAGAGAAGAAATACTGAAATGAGAATGAGTTTGCCTTGTATGCATTATAACTTTACATACCTAGTCATAAATACTGAAATGTATATTAGTCATTATATAACTTTACATACCTAGTCATAAATATAGTCTTGTATGCATTCTACCCACTCGGAATGCACTTCATCAATTTCTTTTCTAGAGTACTGCATTTTGATGAACTGTGAACAAAGACATAGATTAGATTAGTAAAAAACAATCAAAAGATGATAAGTGCAAAATGATAAACACACAAATATTTGAGAAGATTTAGAATTGAATGCCAAATATTACTATTGATCGAAGTGAATCCCTCTCGATAGTTTCCACTTCTTCAATAATATCTCTCATATATCTCATCACATAAAAGCCACACTGTTTCGAATCTGGTTGGCGAGGACCTTATGTTAAAAACAAATTGTAAATGTCTAATATACATGTTTAATTGTTTATAATTTAATCATAAGTAGACATGCATACCTCTATTATTTCCCATGTAACTTGTTTTTTCCCTTTTTTTTCCTTGGTTGAATTAAACAATCTTATGCTCCTTTATACATCAATAAGAATGGACATATCAGAGTTTTACTGATTAAAAAATGCTTGATAAAATTAAAATATGTACTCACATATCCACTACGTATTTCCAGTCCTCGTCATGAATGTGATGACTAAGCGAATCCAACAAATAAACTGTCTCCTTATATGGATCAATGACAGTGAGAATCCAATGATAACTATGCACAAATCACATAATTATTGCATGCATATTTCTTGAAAGAATAAATTAAAACTGATATTATAAGTCTGACTTACCCAACATTATGTGGCACCAAAACTGGTTGATTTCTTGATGCTTGACGCAGCTTATCTGCCAAAACACTAGCTCTTTCATTCAAGTGCTCAATTTTGTTGTTTTTGTCCAGTCGAGTGACACATGCCACATATGGGATAATGTGTGGATTCACAAATCTGATTTTATGGACATTGTTATATATTTTCAGCTTGTTATAAAGATGCCTACCATTTCAAAATGAAGAATGTTACAATGCTAAATTAATAAAGTTTATACAATTTATATGGTAAACAAATAGAATAAAAAGACTTACCACATGTAAATTACTATACAATTTGCAGTTATGGGATCCAAATGATAACAAGGAATGATATCTTCAAGGTGCACAAGGATTTCATAATCATCGTCAAATAAACCATGCTCATAAATCATTGATATATTTGTTTCATCATTTAGAGCATGCTTACAATAACAATACAGTAGATGCAATGACCTTGGCACACTTGATGAAATAATTGGGTTATTCCTTTGGGCAACACTTCTTTTCCTTTGAGGATTCTAAAAATTGCAAATGTACACATGTTAGGTGCAACACTAATCTTTGTTGGACAATTTAACTATAAATATAATATGACATTTACCTCAACTTGCATAACTACCAAGTTAGTCGGCCATCCCACATGTGTTCCTATAGCATCACCAATTGTATCACATTGATTTGGAATTGGCAATGGCAAATGTGCTAATTCATCCACAGCTTTATCAATGGAGACACGCATACAATTAATGGGTAATGGAACACCATGAAGTAATTTACCAACCGCATTGACATGAACAATTGTACCATAGGCAACAATATTGCTCTTAGAACCCAATGTCAATGCAACCGGTTTACCCTAGAAGATAAGTAATCATGTTATAAATTGATGCAATTCATAGTTTCAATAATACTAAGTAATATAACGACAACTAAATATATACCTGGAAGAAATCATCATTGTTCAAAATTTGCATGTCATCATCATCCAAAGTTTCAATATTTGGAACATACTTTTCAATTTTGATATTTTCGTCACTCATGGGATGCAACTTTACTGAGCAACTACCTTTTTCATCAATATCTAAGTCGCATGCACCCTTTCTGAACATTGCTTCAAGTTTCTGTATGCGTTCATCTTGATTTGATATGCGTGAATTTTGTTCCAAGATGCGTGCATTTTGTTCTGAGATTAATATCTTTGCCTCCATCAACTCCTTTTGCTGAATGATAAACTACTCATCGACAAGATGTTTCTTCACTATGCTGCCAACATTAAAATAGAATGTTGGAGTGACATGGCCTCCAACACCCCTCACACGCCCAGAATGCTCCTCAGATGAAAGTGCTTTTGAAAGGATATCTGTGTTTGCCTCTGCTAATTGCAACTTACCCTCTCGTTTTTGTTGCACATAATCATCCTGCCATGCAAAAGAAAACAAAATAATTACTGGTACAGAATAAATTACTAGTACATAACATCATTTTTGATGAAGAAATGAATTTGATGCAGATGCAGATTTTGATGCAGATGCAGATTTTGATGCAGAAGCAGATGTAGATTTTGATGAAATGATTTTGATGTAGATGCAGATTTTGATGCAGATGAAGATTTTGATGTAGATGCAGATTTTGATGCAAAAGCAGATGCAGATGCAGATTATGATGCTATTCTGGGTGTGAAACGATTCTGTAATAAAAAGAATATTGTATCCAAACTATTGCTGAAAATAAGCAGATGCAGATTCATGTTTAAAGATCCAAATTTTATTATACAACAATTATTTTTTTCTGCAATGATGTAGTGTAAATAAATGTAACAATAAATTATTATTGTGACAAGAAAGCACAGAGGCATAATAAAAACCATAAAGGCATAATAGATTTAGTAGGAAAGACGCATAATGAGCTTGCTTACAATCTTTTCTATTGCCATTTTCAAATCATCGCCTTCAAATTGACCCTTCTTATTCATCCGTCCTTTCTTTCAAATAATCGCTCGATTAATCTCTTCATCATCACATAATTCATCTCCCTACAATCAAAATGTATAATATAAAAAACTTTATAAATCACATTAATAGATTTAGTAGAAATAAAATATAGGCAGATTATAGATCACATTTACCGAATTAAGTAGAAATACTTACTATTTCTGTAGCAAAACGTGCATAACCTTTACAGGCAAGCTGATGTGGGTATACATTCTGCTTTTTTCTCTTCTTTTGCACATCACTTACTTTCTAGTTTATTGAACATTCCTCATATACCAGCTTTAAAACTAAAACAGTGGCTTGTGATCAACTTAATTGAAAATAGAAAATTAAAATTCTTACCTTGAAGTCGTCAGACATGCGACTGATTACAAATGCACTCCAATCATCTCGTGTAATACCATAACCACTTGGTGGTTCTTTCAACTCCTCTGGTTTAGCAAGCTTGCTAACAATAAAATTATGAGTGAGGAGAGCTTTATATTGCCGCCACTTATTATTTGCCGAATTCAAACACCCCTTTTTCCAACTAGGGTCAACATTGTAACTCAACTATAAAAAATGTTAACCCCTCACATTAAATAGATCATAAACATACAAAAGGTAATTAAAATTGTCAAAACAAATTTAACTTACATTAACTGATTCCCATATTAAATCCTTAACACCACTTGGAACTTGCTTCCATGATTTGTAATTTATCCTAACCTTTTCCTGAGCGAGAATGTCAATATAACTTTGCATTTCACTAGCAAAGTCTCCTATTGGCTGCCCAAATTTATTGAATTTTATATCCTTTCTATTTCCGTGGACCCTTTGCCTAACCAGCTTATCCAAACGAGTGCGACCTCTTTAAGTTCTTGTTGTTTCAGTCTCTTGAGATTCCATACAATTCTAGAATCTTGTAAAGTTCTCCAATGATGCAGTTCCTGCATTATGCATTGACAACTTGTTAGCCATTCATAAAATTACACTATGCAATGCATTGGTAAATAAAGTACAATAGTTTTCCATTTGCATCATACATCAATGTCATTCAAACTTCTACTTATACAAGAATCATAATACAAATAAACAAATTAACTTCATTTACAACTAATGAACAATAGTCAAAAGACTAAAAACCTGCTAGTTGATGTCATGTAGGATTGCACTTATTTATTATCAACCCAAGTCCCATCACAATCTTCACGACTACATGGTGGTTCTTTCTCATCTATTCCATCAACATCCATTGATAGAAACCCTCTTGTAAAACATTGGTAGTGGATTACATCATTTTCCAACTCATCATCATTTATATATTCAATGTTCTCCCTATTAGGTGTTGCAAGTACAACATGCCATGTAGGATCTTGAGGATCTTCAATGTAAAATACTTGCTTTGCTTGACTGGCCAATATAAAAGGGTCAGATTTGAATCCAATTCTCTTGAGATTTACCAGCGTGAAACCAAGATCATCAAATTTAATACCATTATTATTCTCAACTCAATTACATTTAAACATTGGGACTTGAAACTTTTGATAATCAAGTTCCCATATTTCTTGAATGACTCTATAAAAAATCATGTCTGACACAATCGAATTTTTGTCCTTTGAACTAGCAACCTGCATTGTCTTTGCGACTAAGCTTAGTCCGGAGTTTTGAACAACTTGTATATCATCACGCTCTTTTGTATGATAAGTAACCCCATCAATCAAATAACTAGAGTACTTTAACACTTGATTGCTAGGTCCGCGCGCTATCCACTTCAATCTTTCTGATATTTGACTAGTGGAATGACCAACTGCACTTGCAACCTATATTTCACAATGTCATAAAATATGAACTTAGCTTTGAAAAAACCTATATTTCAAACCTTATGAAACTTACACGATCACGTAACCAGTTAATAAATGTTCGGTTATGCTCATCTTGTAGCCACCTTTTAGACTTAGCCTTATGAGGAAATTTTGCATTCAAAAATGTCATGTGCTCCTTGATGAAATGATTAGGGATAAGTTAACCAATTGAATATAAGAAAAGTGCAAGAAAGTATTAATAAGTTAGAGAAATTACTCGATATAAGTGTTGGGATCTTAGATGGCTAGAGGGGGGGGGGGGGTGAATAGCCTCTTAAAAACAAAAACAAAATTTCTACACAGAGATTTGTTAGCACAGCGAAAATAATCAAAACAAACACTTATGCAAAGAAGAAAACACACCACCACTAACACAATGATGTACGAGGTTCGGGGATAACTTGCCCTTACTCCTCGGCGTGTCCGTAAGGTGGACGATCCCTTGATCTTTCGGTAGATCAACCCCCGGACAGATTCCGGCTAAGTATTTCTCCTTCTCGGTGGAGAAACCTCCCACAAAGTCTCAAAACAGATTTAGAATGAAGCACAAGACTTAGACTTACAGAATTTTGTGGCTACAATGAATGCACAATCAACTTACAGCCACAATGAATGCAGAGAGTGAAGAAGAAGTAGATTCACAGCCAAAAGCTTCACAGAACACCCTTGCTTGAACGTCGACAGAGAGTTTGCTTCCAAAGAAAGAATTCTTTTCAAACCTCTCTTCTACCTCCTTCTTATTTCTCTGCTCTCTTGCTGTCTTCATCCAGAGCCAAACCACTGCATCGAATCACATCAACCAGTAGCGTATCACTGTCGCCGAACCAGGCGTCGCCAATCACGCTTCTTCCTCATCTGATTATCTGAGCTCACACCAATACCATCCTTGGTCTTCACTGGTGTCTCTGAGCTCGAACCAATAAGGAAGAGTCAAGCTGATTGCAGCCAGTGAGCCAACTGAACAAGCCAGTGAACGTTGACGCTTCTTTTGCACAATTTGCAGCGATAACCAGTGGAAAAACCATTTTGTTTTATTCCTTTGATAGTCATTGATTTGAATTCAAGCATCACCATGGTACCTGCAACCTGTTACTCAAAAAGCTCACAAGCAGATGTTAGATCGACGCGCCGAAACGAATCGTAAATCGCAAACGGCGGTGTGCAGATGTGGTGGATCGGTCGCCGGACCGATCCACACCTTGATTGATGTCCGATCGGCCGTGAGGACCGATCAGATGGCCTGATCGGTCCGCACCGATCAGGATTAATGAGTGCGTTCCTTGCACTCGAGATCGCCACCGATCGGTCTCAAGACCGATCAGATATGACCGATCGGTCCTGCCGATCAGAGTTCATATGGATCGATCCACGGACCGATCCAACCCTTTTTCCTTCTCGCGACATCATCTCGATCGGTCTGCATCGATCAGATTACACTCGATGAGGCTATCGAGTGTTTCCGATCGGTCTGCATCGATCGATTACACTGTGCATCGAGTGTTTCCTGATCGGTCGCCAGACCAATCAGCAAACATAGTTTCACCAGATCGGTCTGTGCACCGATCAGGCAATCAAAATCCCACTAGATCGGTCTGTTGACCGATCCAACGCCCATGTGATATTAGGATTGGTCTTGAGAACGAGCTACCGAGCCCTCTCTGACCTAGTCCGGAGAACGAGCTACCGAGCCCTCTCCGACTTCGTCCGGTCCAGAGAACGAGCTACCGAGCCATCTCTGACCACTCCGTGCCAAGTCTCCATACTTGGACTTTTCCCATGCCAAGTTCCCTGCTTGGACTTTTCACCAGATGTCTGGTCAACCTTGACCCATATGGATTTCCCTTGCCTTGCTTCACTCACCAGGACTTTCCCTCCCAACGGATCAACCTCGATCAGTAGTCAGTCTGAGTTTGATTAATATCTGATACAAACTTAAATCAGTGTCAACATCAAAACAACAGCCAGGTCAGACTGTATCAACAATCTCCCCCTTTTTGTTGTTTGACAACACGATTTAAGTTTAGATCAGAATTGTTCAAATTTTCATAATTTTAGGGGAATCAAGATCCTCCCCCTAAGACGGATACCACATTATGTGAAGGTCTTCTAAAATCAAATTTGCATTCATCTAAACCTAGTTATCTTCTCCCCCTTTGTCAAACACCGAAAAGGTACGAATAAGGTAAGATAACTTAAAGAACTCCCCCTTAACCCTTAATGTCTGTTTCTTAAAGCACTTAGAATTCCCTCTAAGTGTATTATGAGACAGTAATAAGGAAATAAAAGACAAACAAGACATGCAAGTGAACAGCATATTAATAACCGATAGAAAATGAAACATAATAAAGAGCAAGCAAATATAAAACTGAGTAGCATAAATACATGAGTAGCATCAGAAGTACAAACATCCAGGTCAGACATAAAGACTAACAAATAACATCCAAAATACAGACAGACAAGGTGACACACAGACTATATCAATCAACGTCCTCAACATGAGGAGCATCATCATCATCGGCAGGAGGGGTGAAATCCTGAGGCGGCACGCTGGAGGATGGATAGCCTGGGTAAGACTGCGGAGGCGGGTAGCGTGCCATCCATCCGAGTAGCAACTGCTGTGTCACCACCTGATGACTGCGCATATCATCGAAACACTGGTCAATATGCCCGCGCAGGTCATCGTAGCGCTGGTCTATCCGAATACGCAGGCCATCCAGCTCAGCAGATATCATCTCATCGTGCTGATCAAAGCGGCTCTCCAGCTCGGCGATCTACCAGCGCAGATCAGGATCCGCCTCGCCATATGCAGTAGCAGCATCAACCTGTCGTCGAGGTAACTCACCTAGTGCCCTCCCATCCTTCCACCTAACCGCCCCAGCCTGTCCTAAGATTCCAGACATGGAAAACGCACGTTTCCCAAGTCGATAATCCTGCCTAACCATCTTTACTATCCTCCCCTTAGAGACGTCAATACCCAGGGTCTCAAGCCAGTCAGTAATTACATGCCCAAAAGGCATATAGATGGTGTAACCGCTTGGCTCGCTATGGGATATGATAGAAGTATAGACACTCGACATGATATCAAAGTCAAGACGCCTACGCAACCCATAAAGCATCAGACAATGATACGGTCGAATCTCTGCCAATGGTTTAGAGGTAATAGGTAGAAGACAGTTTGTGACAATTTTGAAAAGAATGTAATCAGGAGCAGAAAGGCCAAGGGCTGCAAATGTAGGAAAATCGACATCTAACTCATCTAATCCATCCGGTCTCGGATTGTTAGTTAGAGCCCTAGAGCCAATCATTTGATGATTGTATGGACTCATTGTATCATATTCTTGTATATTAATAAAGGCATTTGTTTGGTTATTATACTTATTTGTATTAGTGCCAAATAGACTAAGTATAATAGTGTCCTTGAGTAGAAGGTTCATACCTATATCAATCGATTAGTTGAATCGATAGTGAGATGATATAGGGAACACTACTCTAAATCATTCCTAGTCGAGTATTAACATTCAGGGACAATGTTAATGCAATAAGACTAGCATGTAGGACAGCTCGATGACTTGATCTCACAAGTCATGGATATAGAGATATCATGCTGACACATGGGTATACATTGGAGAATGTATACTGAATGACCCGCCATGAGAAAGTATCATGGATCGTTATATGAGTGTCATATACTTTCTCATGTGGCTATTAGTATGACTATTAGTCCTTAGACCTGAAGTCACCATGGATCCCTACATAAGGAGTTATGTACTTTAGTTTCGTCAAACGTCACCCGTAACTGGGTGGACTATAAAGGCGATTACTGGGTATGTAACGAATTATGCAGAGGGATGTGAGTGATGTAGATGGGATCTATCCCTCCCATATGACGGGAGCGACATCGCTATTCTTGATAGAGTGAGACCACGAAGTGCATGGCCATGCCCAAATGAGTCAATATTAGATGTTGAGCTCATTTGATCGAGTGAGTCTACTTGGAGTTCAAGATTTAGATTGATTAGAGGATGACACGGTCTATGCCTCACATTAATCAATCTAGATGTCTAGGATAGAAGGACACTTGTCACATATTGTGAGGAGTCACAATTAGTAGTCACAAGGTGATGTTGGATCTCAACATTCTTGTAACTTGGGTAGTAATGATGTATTGCTAGATGCCGCTCATTGCTTATGTTTCTAAAGGAGTTTAGAAACATTGCCAACGTTACAAGAACCTATTGGGTCACACACAAAGAACAAGTGGATGGAGATTAGGTTCATATGATGAACCAATTGGATTAGGTTCATGTGATGAACCAAATTGGATTAAGAGTAATCCAAATTGGGCTAATTGAGTTAGACTCAAGTTGATTCATGTGTTCAATGAGTCTAATTTGGATTATGACTCATTGAATCAATTTAATTAAATGAATTAGATTCATTATATTAAGTTGGCTTGAATCAAATGGTTAGATTAGATCAACCATGAGAGAGATTTGGTCAAGTTTGACTTGATTTGAGAAGGAAGATCAAAGGTCAATTTTGAATTGACCATTTGCCACCTCATTTGTGAGTTGGCATAAGGTGGACCATTGATGATGCTCCACATCATCATGGTTGCACATGTGCGTGACACCTCATGGAGGTTACAAATCCCCTCTTTAATGGCCACATTAAATGGGAAGGGGGTTACACACACATGAAGGAGAGTGAATGCAATTCATTCTCATTCATTCTATCTTCTTCCTCCTTAGATCTCTCTTGCTTTCTCCTCTCTTTTGGTCGTGGGTTCCATGAAGGGAGAGAAGGTGGTTGAGTTGTATTCCAAGAGAAGAAAGAAAGGGTGAAGGTCACAAAAGAGGAGACTACTTCTTGAGTGTAAGAGTTTCCTTTCTTCTTTCTTTTTCCCTCCATTTAAATCCTATCCGAGAGCTCTAGAAAGTGCTAGCACACTTGGGGCTCTCTTCTCCATCCTTTGAGTGTGAGAGACACTCCTTGTTCGTGTGGATATCACTAGAGAAGTATCTACCTTGATACTTTGGAGATCCGACAAGTACCTTGGACGAGCGAGATTTTGCAAGGGCACGCATCGAAGGTAAAATGGTTTTTCCTTTGTAGATCTACTGTAGATCGTAGTATAAAACTCGTATTTGTGTTTTAAAATTTTTCCTTGCACGGATCTACGGCTTTGGGTGATTCGGGGTTTCAGCGACGCGAAAAGCGTTTTCGCGGCCCGAAAAACCCAACAGTGGTATCAGGTTTTATGAAAACTAAAGTCTCTGTAATTTTCTATAAAATTATGATTTTATAGTTTTATGGGTAATTTTTCCGTAGAAGCGAAGCACAAGTGTCTCGGCACTTGTAGGCTTCGGCTACCGGAAAGATTTTCCTTAAACGGCTTCGTTTTGCCCCAAATCCGTTTGGGACAGTGGGCTTGGGTGCCATTAGATCGCAAAGGAGCAACTCACGATGGTTAGATCGTGGGTAGGGGCACTGCCCCTAACCCCGCAAGGGATTTGCTCCGCGATTGCACCGAAATCGCTAAAAACGAACCCGGAAGATTTTTTGAAACGGCAATGTCTCACCCAAATCGTTTTGGGATAGCGGGTTTAGGCGCTGTTGGATCGCAAAGGAACCCTCGCGATGGTTAGATCGCGGGTAGGGGCGGAGTGTCGATCCCGGGCGAAGGGGATCCGTTCCGCGATTGCGCCCGAAACCGCTAAACGGGACCGCCGGGAAATTTTACTCGTAAAAATTGTAAAAATTAATTTTAAAATTATAGAAAATTATGAAAATATATAATTTTTGAATTATATATTAATTTTGTGATAGTCATGGCCCAAAACCCAATATGATTGGTTGTGTTGTAATTCATAATACGGCCTGCGTGCCGTTATGTGTTTGCGAGTGTTGTATTATATTCGCGACCTGCGCGTCGTGCCTTCTCTTATTTTCTTGTTGTAAATTAGATTTAGACTCGAATGTAACTCGAGTTTCAAATTGTAATGTACAAATTGGAGCGGTGGAGGGTCCACACGAGACGGAGTTCCGAGGCGGGCACGAGCAACACAAGGTGGTCAAAGGGAGGAGCTTGGAGAAGCTGTTGACCCTAGGTTGACCATTCGATCTTCTCATTGGCTTGAGAAGATCGTAGTAGGGCCATGACTAAATCACAAATATATTAATTAGTTAATTGCTTATGTATATGATGCATGTTTAATAAGTAATTAATTAATTAGTGCCTTACGATTAGATTAGATCTAAGTCGTGCACATGATGCACCCATGCGATTAGATTAGATCTAAGTCATGCACAAGATGCATCCTTCTCGATTAGATTAGATCTAGATCGAACCAACTCAAAATGCCTAACCGTGCCGTGATACCTATCACTACCTCGATCACATGTATTGTTGAATCTGCCAAAGCAGAGCAATACATATTATCTGGTACGGAGGGACAATCTTGGTCCCGCCTATCAACGCATGGATGAATACAAACTCAATTAGATTGAGTATTCCTAGTTACTCGGTTGGATCGAGTCAACTATAGGCATTATTCCAACGGTTGGAAAAGAATAGGTCAAAATCACATCTATATTAACTCTCGGGCGTATTAGCCAAAGCTAACTCGAGTTTTAATATAAATGCGGGTATTGATTCTATAAACAAGAGTTGCATAGAGATGTAATTGGTAATCGTTACCTGCCGATCATACTAAGCCTTGGGCGTATTAGCCAAAGCTAACTCAAGAGTTAGTATGATGTGGATCTTGTCCCACAAGAATTATAGAATTCAGTGGGAGCATCATTTAATTAAAGACCTAATTAGATGATTTAAAAGAATATGATATTTATTTCAGCAAATTTTCTGTTGTAGATAACCATGACGTCGAATACAAACTTTTTCTCTCTGCGTTCTGTCCTTAAGAAGGACAAGCTCAACGGAGCAAATTTCCTGGACTGGTACAGGAACTTGAGAATAGTTCTCACCCAAGAACGTAAACTGTACGTTCTGGAGCAGCCCATTCCGGAGGCTCCTCCTGCCACTGCCACGCGAGCTGACCGAGATGCTTACAAGAAGCATCAAGATGACGCATTAGATGTGTCCTGTCTTATGCTCGCGACCATGAACTCTGAACTTCAGAAGCAACATGAGTTGATGGGCGCTTACGATATGGTTAAGCATCTTTGTCACCTATATCAAGGACAAGCAAGGCACTGGAAGAGGAACTCCAAAGAATACCTGAAAGATCTTAAGAAGAAGAGAAATAAGATTTCTACTTCAGGTATACATGTTATAGAAGTCAACCTCTCTATTTCTTCATCGTGGGTATTAGATACCGGATGTGCTTCGCACATTTGTACTAATGTACAAGCAGAACATTAACGAAGGGTGAGATAGACCTACGAGTAGGCAATGGAGCACGAGTTACTACTATTGCTGTAGGAACTTATCATCTATCTCTTCCTTCTGGGCTTGTACTAGAATTAGATGATTGTTGTTATGTGCCTGCCTTGACTAAGAACATTATATCAGTTTCTTGTTTGGACAAGAAAGGATTCTCGATTATAATAAAGAACAAATGTTGTTCTGTCTATTTAAACGATATGTTCTATTGTAGTGCACCTCTGATAAACGGACTCTATATTCTAGACCTCGAGAGCCCTATCTATAACGTAAATACCAAGAGGTTCAAGTCTAATGACATGAACCAAACCTACCTTTGGCACTGTCGCTTAGGTCATATAAATGACAAGCGCTTATCCCAACTCCATAAGGAAGGTTTGTTGGACTCATTTGATTTTGAATCATATGAGATATGCGAGTCATGCTTACGAGGCAAGATGACCAAGACTCCCTTTAGTGGGCACAGCGAGAGAGCGACTGATTTGTTAGGACTCATACATAGTGATGTATGTGGCCCTTTCAATGTCACTGCTAGAGGCGGTTATAGGTACTTCATCACATTTACTGATGACTTCAGTAGATACGGTTATGTGTACTTGATGACACATAAGTCCGAATCCTTTGAAAAGTTCAAAGAATTCAAGAATGAAGTACAGAACCAGCTTGGCAAGAGTATTAAGATACTTCGATCCGATCGAGGTGGTGAATACTTAAGCCATGAGTTTCGTGACTACTTAGCTGAGTGTGGGATTTTATCTCAACTCACTCCTCCTGGAACACCACAGTGGAATGGTGTATCCGAAAGGAGAAATCGTACCTTATTAGATATGGTACGATCTATGATGAGTCACACAGATCTTCCGACATATCTATGGGGATATGCTCTAGACACGGCAGCTTTCATTCTCAACCGAGTTCCATCCAAGGCCGTGATAAAGACACCATATAGGATATGGACTGGGAGAGATGCCCAGGTGTCTTTCATGAGGATTTGGGGCTGTGAGGCTTACGTACGACGTCAAGTCTCAGACAAATTAGGACCCAAATCCGACAAGTGCTATTTCATCGGATATCCCAAGGAAACTAAGGGATATTACTTCTACATTCCCAGTCAGCACAAGGTAGTTGTGGCAAAGACTGGGGTCTTTCTAGAAAGGGATTTTGTTTCTAGAAAGACTAGTGGGAGCATGTTCGATCTTGAAGAAGTTCAAGATGCGAACAATAGCACTGATGCCTCGATGGAAATTGAACTGGAACCACAAAGTGTTGTGGATGATGTTGTTCCACAAGGAGTTGAGGAACAACAACCGGTTCAAGTAGACATACCTCTTTGCAGGTCTGATAGGGTACGTCGTCAGCCTGAGAGATACTCTTTTCTCTTGTCTGACCATGATGACATTGTGCTCATAGAGGATGAGCCTACCACCTATCAGGAAGCTGTGATGAGACCAGATTCCGAGAAATGGCTAGAGGCCATGAGATCCGAGATGGAATCCATGTACACGAACCAAGTATGGACTTTGGTTGATCCACCTGAAGGGGTAAAACTCATTGGGTGCAAGTGGGTCTTTAAGAGAAAGACTGACATGGATGGACTTATCTATAAGGGTCGCTTGGTAGCTAAAGGTTTCAAGCAGATTCATGGTATTGACTATGATGAAACCTTTTCTCCAGTAGCGATGTTTAAGTCCATTCGGATCATGCTTGCTATTGCAGCTTACCACGATTACGAGATCTGGCAGATGGACGTCAAAAGCGTTTCTGAATGGAAACCTACTCGAGGATGTGTACATGACACAACCTGAGGGTTTTGTAGATCCAAAGCATACTAGCAGAGTATGCAAGCTGCATAGGTCCATTTATGGACTAAAGCAAGCTTCTCGGAGCTGGAATCTTCGATTCGATGATGCGATCAAACAGTTTGGTTTCATCAAGAACGAAGATGAACCTTGTGTCTACAAGAAGGTTGTAGGGGACATAGTTGTCTTCCTCATATTGTATGTGGATGACATACTACTCATTGGGAAGGACATCCCTATGCTTCAGTCTATCAAGACCTGGCTAGGGAGTTGCTTCTCAATGAAGGACTTAGGTGAAGCATCCCGCATTCTAGGGATACAGATCTATAGAGATAGATCTAAGAGATTGCTTGGCCTAAGTCAGAGTACATACATTGACAAGGTACTCCTTCGGTTTGCCATGCAGAATTCCAAGAAGGGATTTCTGCCGATGTCACATGGCGTGAGTCTTTCGAAGACTCAAGGTCCCTCTTCTAGAGAGGAGAGAGATCGCATGGATCAGATCCCTTATGCCTCAGCCATAGGATCGATCATGTATGCCATGCTATGTACTCGACCTGATGTCTCGTATGCTTTGAGCATGACGAGCAGATACCAGTCAGATCCAGGTGAAAGTCATTGGATAGCGGTCAAGAATATTCTTAAGTACTTAAGAAGGACTAAAGAATATTTCTTGATATATGGAGGCAATGATGAGCTAGCTGTAAAGGGTTACAGTGATGCTAGCTTCCAGACCGATCAGGATGATTATCGATCGCAGTCAGGGTTCGTGTTTTGCTTAAATGGTGGTGCTGTGAGCTGGAAGAGTTCGAAGCAGGACACAGTAGCTGATTCTACAACAGAGGCCGAGTATATTGCTGCATCAGAGGCAGCAAAGGAGGCAGTTTGGATCCGCAAGTTCATCACTGAACTTGGGGTGGTTCCTAGCATCGCTGACCCAGTTGAGCTCTATTGTGACAACAATGGAGCTATAGCACAAGCGAAGGAACCTCGCTCACACCAGCGGACCAAGCACATACTACGGCGCTTCCATCTCATTCGAGAGATTATCGATAGAGGAGATGTGAAGATTTGCAGAGTACCTACAGAGGCTAACATCGCAGATCCCTTGACCAAGGCTTTGGCACAGAGGAAGCATGATGGTCACACTAGGTCTTTAGGCCTTAGAGCCTATACTGATTGGCACTAGTGCTAGTGGGAGATTGTTAGTTAGAGCCCTAGAGCCAATCATTTGATGATTGTATGGACTCATTGTATCATATTCTTGTATATTAATAAAGGCATTTGTTTGGTTATTATACTTATTTGTATTAGTGCCAAATAGACTAAGTATAATAGCGTCCTTGAGTAGAAGGTTCATACCTATATCAATCGATTAGTTGAATCGATAGTGAGATGATATAGGGAACACTACTCTAAATCATTCCTAGTCGAGTATTAACATTCAGGGACAATGTTAATGCAATAAGACTAGCATGTAGGTCAACTCGATGACTTGATCTCACAAGTCATGGATATAGAGATATCATGCTGACACATGGGTATACATTGGAGAATGTATACTGAATGACCCGCCATGAGAAAGTATCATGGATCGTTATATGAGTGTCATATACTTTCTCATGTGGCTATTAGTATGACTATTAGTCCTTAGACCTGAAGTCACCATGGATCCCTACATAAGGAGTTATGTACTTTAGTTTCGTCAAACGTCACCCGTAACTGGGTGGACTATAAAGGCGATTACTAGGTATGTAACGAATTATGCAGAGGGATGTGAGTGATGTAGATGGGATCTATCCCTCCCATATGACGGGAGCGACATCGCTATTCTTGATAGAGTGAGACCACGAAGTGCATGGTCATGCCCAAATGAGTCAACATTAGATGTTGAGCTCATTTGATCGAGTGAGTCTACTTGGAGTTCAAGATTTAGATTGATTAGAGGATGACACGGTCTATGCCTCACATTAATCAATCTAGATGTCTAGGATAGAAGGACACTTGTCACATATTGTGAGGAGTCACAATTAGTAGTCACAAGGTGATGTTGGATCTCAACATTCTTGTAACTTGGGTAGCAATGATGTATTGCTAGATGCCGCTCATTGCTTATGTTTCTAAAGGAGTTTAGAAACATTGCCAACGTTACAAGAACCTATTGGGTCACACACAAAGAACAAGTGAATGGAGATTAGGTTCATATGATGAACCAATTGGATTAGGTTCATGTGATGAACCAAATTGGATTAAGAGTAATCCAAATTGGGCTAATTGAGTTAGACTCAAGTTGATTCATGTGTTCAATGAGTCTAATTTGGATTATGACTCATTGAATCAATTTAATTAAATGAATTAGATTCATTATATTAAGTTGGCTTGAATCAAATGGTTAGATTAGATCAACCATGAGAGAGATTTGGTCAAGTTTGACTTGATTTGAGAAGGAAGATCAAAGGTCAATTTTGAATTGACCATTTGCCACCTCATTTGTGAGTTGGCATAAGGTGGACCATTGATGATGCTCCACATCATCATGGTTGCACATGTGAGTGACACCTCATGGAGGTTACAAATCCCCTCTTTAATGGCCACATTAAATGGGAAGGGGGTTACACACACATGAAGGAGAGTGAATGCAATTCATTCTCATTCATTCCATCTTCTTCCTCCTTAGCTCTCTCTTGCTTTCTCCTCTCTTTTGGTCGTGGGTTCCATGAAGGGAGAGAAGGTGGTTGAGTTGTATTCCAAGAGAAGAAAGAAAGGGTGAAGGTCACAAAAGAGGAGACTACTTCTTGAGTGTAAGAGTTTCCTTTCTTCTTTCTTTTTCCCTCCATTTAAATCCTATCCGAGAGCTCTAGAAAGTGCTAGCACACTTGGGGCTCTCTTCTCCATCCTTTGAGTGTGAGAGACACTCCTTGTTCGTGTGGATATCACTAGAGAAGTATCTACCTTGATACTTTGGAGATCCGACAAGTACCTTGGACGAGCGAGATTTTGCAAGGGCACGCATCGAAGGTAAAATGGTTTTTCCTTTGTAGATCTACTGTAGATCGTAGTATAAAACTCGTATTTGTGTTTTCGAAATTTTTTCCTTGCACGGATCTACGGCTTTGGGTGATTCGGGGTTTCCGCGACGCGAAAAGCGATTTTCGCGGCCCGAAAAACCCAACACGGATGTCCAAAGAAGTACTCATAAATCGAGTCAGATGAGACATCAAGAGAATGAGGCACGGGTTCAGGCAAAGCAGGATAGAATGAGAACACCGTCCCCGAACACATACGACAGCCTAAATAACCAAAGAAAGCAATTAAGCTGAAATCAACGTTTTGCTTAGCCACTCTTGATCTATAACTACCATCAATATTCTGATGAAGGTTGTTATAGAATTCAGAAACTAAGTCAAGGTTGATATCCCTCTCTAAATATACCAGGGAATCAAGTTTATAGTAGGCTATGGTCTCCGTAATCGCTGGACAAAACTCATTCATGTAGTTTTTATCGACTGATCTACATGGGAGCAACTTGAAGGTCCTTTCCTTAAAGGATTTTTCAAACTGTTGGTTGGGGAATCTCCCCGAACTGGACGGTTGAGGTCGAGAGGGAGCAGGAGCTTTGGATTTATCTTTGGACTTGGAAGTACCCTCACCTACTGGTTTCTTTCTAATGGGACACAATGGGAAAAAGAAGAGCACAGGAGCCACCCGAAACACAAAGCCACAGATATGTGAGAAATGAAATCGAAATGCCAAAGTTCTAGAGAAATAGGAGTTACCTTGGTGCCATTGAACTCTTGGCTAGAGCTTCGGAGAGCTAGAACTGCGACTAGTGTTCCGGCGTGCAAAGAGAAGAGAAAGGGTGAGCTGGTGGGAAGAGTCGGCTAGGGTTTCGCGTGAATGAAGAAAAGAAGGGATCGGGAGGTTTTAAGGGTTTAGATGGGTGTACAGTGAAGAAATGATCGGACGGTTGTCCGATCAGAAGGTATCAGAAGCCTCCTGATCGGTCTCCAGACCGATCCAGGAACATCCTGATCGGTCCACGGACCGATCAGGAGACGATCAGTGGCTTTTGTGCCGAATTGATCTGATCGGTCTCCGGACCGATCAGGGAACTCTCTGATCGGTCTGTAGACCGATCAGAAAGGGATCAGTAGCGGGCTCGAGCGTTCCAGGCTGACCCGATCGGTCCGTAGACCGATCAGTATCTCCCGTAATTTCAGTAACTGAAAATAGTAATTTCAGTAACTCGTGTTCGATAATTCGTGGAAGTTTCTCTAGGAAAACTTCCAAGTTCAGAGCCTAGAACCTGGAGGATCTACAAGCATAACTCTTACCTAAAGGTTATGGTCTGAACTTGTTTATGGCCTTAAGGTTGCAGACATTTAGAAAACAAACAACTTAAGGCCTGTAAATTGAAAATTTTCACCTTTGTTATGTACAGTTTCAAGTTTGTCAAAATATATTCAAAATGCTAGAATTACTTCAATAGCCTGTCTTATTTTTCATTCAAAATCATGAACAGCCATATCAAACAACCCATTAATCAAAATCAGATCAAATCTAGGCAAGGGCCCAACCAAGTTTCCTTGGTTGGAATATATGAGTAAGATCTAGGAGTCAAATACACATGAATTATGTAATGGCCTTCCCCATACTCAATTTATGTCTCTTCAACCTAATTATTCAAGGGATGCATGATACATTTTGAATAATTTGGTTGATCCTAGCATCTCACCCCATTTCTAGCAAGCAAAAACATTTTGTTCAACCTTATAGTTTGTGTGAGATGTTCCCAAGTTGCCCAAAATCATTCCCAATTTCTCTTGTCATTTTAATTGTCCTTATTGATCATGATGAAGTCCTAAGGACCTAATGAGCCAAACACATCCCCAACTCCCTCCTTAAATGACTAAATTCATTTTCCGGAAGGGTTTGGTGAAAATGTCGGCTAGGTTTAACTTTGACTCCACATATGTGAGCACAATGTCACCCCTAGCTACGTGATCTCTAATGAAGTGATGACGCACTTCAATGTGCTTGGTCCTTGAATGATGGACTGGATTTTTAGTTAGGTTGATCGTGCTAATGTTGTCACATAGCACTTGTACACCCTTATAAGAAAGTCCATAATCCTCTAGGGTGTGTATCATCCACAACAATTGTGATACACTCTCTCCCATGGCAATGTATTCAGCCTCGGTCGTGGAGAGAGCAACACAATGTTGCTTCCGACTTGACCAACTAACTAATGATGAACCTAAGAATTGACAACCCCCACTAGTGCTTTTCCGATCCAATTTGCACCCAGCATAATCGGAATCGGTATAGCCTACCAAGTCAAAAGACTCTGTACGAGGGTACCATAGACCTACTCGAATTGTGCCCTTAAGGTATCTCAATATTCTCTTAACTGCAATTAAATGAGATTCCTTGGCACAGACTTGATATCTAGCGCACATGCCCACAGCAAAAAGTATGTCAGGCCTACTAGCTGTGAGATATAGAAGACTACCAATCATGCTTCTATACTGCGTTAGATCAACTGGTTTTCCACTCTCATCATTGTCAAGGCGAGTGTTTGTCGCCATAGGAGTGGATACTTCCTTAGAGTCACTCATGTTGAATTTCTTGAGCATCTCTTGAGTGTATTTCGTCTGATGGACATAAATGCCATCTCGAGTTTGTTTGATTTCAAGCCCAAGGAAGAATGTCAATTCTCCTACTAGACTCATCTCAAACTCACTCTCCATGTAAGAAATAAAATCATTCAAATAGCCCTTGTTATTTGAGCCACAAATTATGTCATCGACATATACTTGGGCTACAAAAATATTTTCACCATCTCTACGCAGAAATAGTGTTGGGTCTATTTGGCCTCTCACAAAACCCTTTTCTAGTAAATATGTTGACAACCTTTCGTACCAAGCTCGTGGTGCTTGTTTAAGCCCATAAAGTACTTTCTTGAGCTTGTACACGTGGTTTAGAGCTTCGGTATTCACAAACCCCGGTGGTTGTTCAACATAGACTTCTTCTTTAATAAAACCATTTAAGAAGGCAGATTTAACATCCATTTGATAGAGTTTGAAACCTCTATGTGCAGCAAAAGCTAGCATCAAACGAATGGACTCTAATCGTGCCACGGGAGCATAAGTCTCATCATAATCGAGACCTTCGACTTGACTATAGCCCTTGGCTACAAGTCTTACCTTGTTTCTTACAACTTCTCCCTTTTGATTTAACTTATTTTTGAAGACCCATTTAGTTCCAATAATGGTGGTCTTTTTCGGTCTAGGAACCAAGTCCCACACTTGGCTCCTTTCAAATTGACCTAATTCGTCTTGCATAGCTATGATCCAATCAGGATCGTGCAATGCTTCATCAACTAGTCTTTGTTCAATCTCTGAAATCAATGCGACTTCATTAGACTCATTTCTAAAGAATGACCTAGTCCTAACCCCTTGTTGGATATCTCCCACAATTTGGTCTTGGGGATGACTAGTGGTTATCCTAGATTGTCTTGGTGTTGGTGGTGCCTCATGAATGGTCTCACTAGGCACAGGCAAGGACTCAATATCAGGCAAGGGATCAACCGGAGCCCTTTGTTGCCTTTGCTCATCGTCATCAAAGTCAACCTCGACTCTTTCTTCATTTTGATCATTCAAACTTAGATTTCTAAGTTCAAATTGAATTTCTCCTACATCCCTTGATTGATCATTTGAGTTGGGGATTTCTTCAAACGCTACATCTGAGGACTCTTCAATCAATTTAGTCCTATTGTTGTAGACTCGATAGGCTTTGCTGGTGAGAGAGTACCCGACCAGTATCCCTTCATCAGCCTTAGCCGTGAACTTCCCAAGATGATCCTTTGTGTTCAAGATAAACACCTTACAACCAAACACCCTAAGATGTTTAATTGTAGGGGGTCTCCCAAACCAAAGTTCATGGGGGGTCTTTCCTAAAAACCTATGTATCAATATTCGGTTTTGCACATAGCACGCTGTATTTACAGCTTCAGCCCACAAGTAACTCGGTAGTGAGTACTCATTAAGCATGCTTCGTGAATCCTCTTGCAAGACTCGGTTCTTTCTCTCCACAACCCCATTTTGCTGTGGGGTCCTTGGAGTTGAGAACTCATGTCTATACCCTTTTGCTTGACAAAATTCTAAGAACCTATGGTTTTGAAATTCACCGCCATGATCACTTCTAATGGTTTTAATTGTTGTTGATTTTTCATTTTCAGTTCTTCTACAAAAAGAAATAAAAATATCTATGGTTTGATCCTTAGTTTTCAAAAAGAAAGTCCATGTGTATCTAGTAAAATCATCAATAATTACTAAACAATATCTACTACCATTCAATGAAATAACATTGTTACAATCAAACAAGTCCATATGTAATAAGTCTAAGGCAGTAGATGTACTCACAGTGCTTTTACCTTTATGAGATGCTTTTGTTTGCTTACCCATTTGACATGCATCACATAGTTTGTTCTTTTGGTACTTGATGCTTGGTAAGCCTCGTACTAGTCCTTTGTTGGCCAACTTTCGAATGTTCTTCATGTTTACATGTGCCAACCTTCTATGCCAAAGCCAAGACTCTTCTTCTTTTGACATGAAACACTTAATCAAAGCATTAGTAGCACTTTTAAACGATACTTGATAAATATTATCAACCCTTGTGCCTACTAGTACCGTGTCAAGTGTGTCAATGTGTTTAACCAAATATTGACTTGAATGAAATTCAATTGTGTAACCCATATCACACAATTGACTGACACTTAGGAGATTAAAAGTCATCCCCTTGACTAGAAGGACATTCTTGATATGGAGACATTCGGATATATGAATGTCTCCAACTCCTACAACCTTAAGGCTACCATTATTACCAAAAGACACATTACCTCTACTTTTGTTTTGAATGATTGTAAACAGTGATTTGTTCCCGGTCATGTGCTTGGAGCATCCACTATCAACAAACCAAGTTGATAGATGCTCCCCCTCGACCAATGCCTACAAGACACGGAAGATAGAGGTTTTAGGTACCCAAATCTTGGGACCTAATGCTTCTACAACGAAAGACCTAGGAACCCATGCCTTGGTCATACCTTTCCTAGTTCCATGAGCCCTAGAAACATGTAATCTACTATCTTGAGTTCTAGATATTAGAGAAATGAAACTCGACTCCTTGGGTTGATACCCTAGCCCGGCCTTGTTGTAGACTGCCCTTTGGGCATTTAGAATCATGTCTAGAGTCTTAGAGCTAGTTGAGAACTTCTCAAGCATTTTCTTGAGTTTCTCAACCTCACCCTTTAAAGCCTTGTTCTCATCCTCAAGGACTTCTAGATGTAGGTCATCGACCTCATCTTCCCTAAGGGTCCTTAAGGTTTTTACTTCTTCTTTTAACAATTTATTTTCTGTTTTTGACTTTTTAAGCAATGTAGATAAATGAGTGATAGTCTTATAACACTTTTCTATATGAGAAGAGGTTACCTCTTCATCATCCGACGATGATGAAGCCGCGGTTGAGGCGTCGCTCGAATCTCCCTCACTTCCGGAGTCTGAAACCTCCCTTGCCATGAGTGCTAATTGTCGTGTGCTCTTTTCCATCTTCTCTTCTTCCTCCGATGAGCTTGATGAGGACTCATCCCAAGTGGCCTTGAGAGCCTTCTTCTTCTTGGCTCTTTCCTCCTTCTTTTTGGCTCGTTCCTCCTTCTTCTTAAGTTTTGGACACTCACTTCGATAGTGTCCCTTTTTGCTGCACTCATAACATGTAACATTAGTTTTGTCAATATTTTGTTCACTAGGTTTACCTTTTCCTTTGTATCTCCTGCTCCTTCTCATGATTCTTCTTACGAAATTCGCCATCTCACTTGATGATGATCCACTTTCATCATCGGATTCTGAGGAAGAGGTGGATGAGGAAATCTCCTTTTCTTTCTTCTTTTCCTTCTTCCATCCTTGCTCTTTGGTCCTGCAAACAAAGCAATACCCTTCTCTTTTTGACCTTTGTTAGCAAGCTCATGAAGTTCCATCTCACAGAAAAATTCATCTAATTTAACAATGGAAAGATCCTTGGATACCTTGTAGGCATCTACCATAGATGACCACAAGGCATTCCTAGGAAAAGCTTTTAGAGCATACCTTACTAGATCGCGATTCTCCACTCGTTCGCCCACAGAGTGTAGACCGTTGATGATCTCCTTAAATCTCCCATGAAGTTCACTTACCGTTTCACTGTCCTTCATGGTTAGATTTTGAAGCTGATTCAAGAATAGGTCCCTCTTGGCAATCCGAGAATCTCGAGTTCCCTCTTGGAGCTCGATGAGTTTGTTCCATAGGTCTCTTGCACTCGAGAACGGACCTACCTTGACGAGTTGGTCCTTGGCGATTCCACATTGCAAGGTGACCATAGCCTTGGCATCGGCTTGTGCTTTGCGTAGTTGTTCGGTAGACCACCTAGACGAATCAAGTTCCTTACCTTCTTCATCTTTTGGTGGTGTAAAACCCTCCTTGACGGAAAACCACATGGAGATATCGGTCTTGAGGTAATACTCCATGCGGCTTTTCCAGTATTGGAAATCTGCTCCCTCGAAATAGGGTGGACGGTTGGTGCTGAATCCCTCCTTCATGGCCATTGTTTAGCTCTTTGGGTTGTTAAGCCGAAATGAAGAGCACCAGGCTCTGATACCACTTGTTGGGATCTTAGATGGCTAGAGGGGGGGTGAATAGCCTCTTAAAAATAAAAACAAAATTTCTACACAGAGATTTGTTAGCACAGTGGAAATAATCAAAACAAACACTTATGCAAAGAAGAAAACACACCACCACTAACACAATGATGTACGAGGTTCGGGGATAACTTGCCCCTACTCCTCGGCGTGTCCGTAAGGTGGACGATCCCTTGATCTTTCGGTAGATCAACCCCCGGATAGATTCCGGCTAAGTATTTCTCCTTCTCGGTGGAGAAACCTCCCACAAAGTCTCAAAACAGATTTAGAATGAAGCACAAGACTTAGACTTACAGAATTTTGTGGCTACAATGAATGCACAATCAACTTACAGCCACAATGAATGCAGAGAGTGAAGAAGAAGTAGATTCACAGCCAAGAGCTTCACAGAACACCCTTGCTTGAACGTCGACAGAGAGTTTGCTTCCAAAGAAAGAATTCTTTTCAAACCTCTCTTCTACCTCCTTCTTATTTCTCTGCTCTCTTGTTGTCTTCAGCCAGAGCCAAACCACTGCATCGAATCACGTCAACCAGTAGCGTATCACTGTCGCCGAACCAGGCGTCGCCAATCACGCTTCTTCCTCATCTGATTATCTGAGCTCACACCAATACCATCCTTGGTCTTCACTGGTGTCTCTGAGCTCGAACCAATAAGGAAGAGTCAAGCTGATTGCAGCCAGTGAGCCAACTGAACAAGCCAGTGAACGTTGACGCTTCTTTTGCACAATTTGCAGCGATAACCAGTGGAAAAACCATTTTGTTTTATTCCTTTGATAGTCATTGATTTGAATTCAAGCATCACCATGGTACCTGCAACCTGTTACTCAAAAAGCTCACAAGCAGATGTTAGATCAGACGCATCAGAAACGAATCAGAAATCAGCAGAAACTGACAGTGTGTGCAGACAGTGTGGTGGATCGGTCAGCGGACCGATCCACACCTTTGGATTGATGTCTGATCGGTCGTGAGGACCGATCAGGGTATGGCCTGATTGGTCTGCAGACCGATCAGGGATTAATGAGTGTGGTTCCTTGCACTCCTGAGATCGTCACCTGATCGGTCTCAAGACCGATCAGGATATGACCTGATCGGTCCTACAGACCGATCAGGGTTCATATGGATCGGTCCACGGACCGATCCACTGCCTTTTTCCTTCTCGCGACATCATCTCCTGATCGGTCTACAGACCGATCAGATTACACTCAGTGTGCTACTGAGTGTTTCCTGATCGGTCGCCAGACCGATCAGCAAACATAGTTTCACCAGATCGGTCTGTGCACCGATCAGGCAATCAAAATCCCACTGGATCGGTCTGTTGACCGATTCAATGCCCATGTGATATTAGGATTGGTCTTGAGAACGAGCTACCGAGCCCTCTCTGACCTAGTCCTGAGAACGAGCTACCGAGCCCTCTCCGACTTCGTCCGGTCCAGAGAACGAGCTACCGAGCCCTCTCTGACCACTCCGTGCCAAGTCTCCATACTTGGACTTTTCCCATGCCAAGCTCCCTGCTTGGACTTTTCACCAGATGTCTGGTCAACCTTGACCCATCTGGATTTCCCTTGCCTGGCTTCACTCACCAGGACTTTCCCTTCCAATGGATCAACCTCGATCAGTAGTCAGTCTGAGTTTGATTAATATCTGATACAAACTTAAATCAGTGTCAACATCAAAACAACAGCCAGGTCAGACTGTATCAATAATAAGGATCAACATCATCATCATTTTCTAATACATAACGATGTGCTTGATGCAACTCATCATGACTAGTGGAGTGAATTACTGAACCAAATAGAGGCTTTATGAGTTGTACTCTTCGATGCCTTGATGGGATCCCAATTGTATGCACACTAGACAAGTAGTCTAAGCAAAATTCCACAGCCTCTTCCGCAATATAACTTTCAGTTATACACCGTTCAGGTCGATTACGATTTCGTACATAGCCTTTCAAGATCTTCATGAATCTTTCAAATGGGTACTATAGGATCGAAAAGAATTTAGAAATCTCCACAATGGTATAATATTGTCCACTTTGGGCCTAAGCCCTCATGGTTTTGCTCTTGGGCTCTACCCGAAAGGCCTCATGCCAATGTAGATATCTTTTTTCTTATAAACCCATGATCTTTCCCATGTGTTTTCAATGTGGGACTATATTTGCAACATTGCAACCCCAACAATACCCCCCCTCAAACAAAGGACCATAGGTTTCCCACATTCGATCTTCGACCCACCAGGTCTTCCTGCCCCTCGGTCCACCCGACCTACTAGGACTTTCTTGCCTAGTCGCAACTAAGACTTCCTGCCTGGTGTCTACTCCTCTTGATCAGAATATAGGAGCCCCCACTTTTTTTGTTTGAGGTCAACATTGTACCCCACATGGCTCAATCAGACCATAGCTCTTGTGCACAGTCGGCGATTAAGCCTTCTGACAGTCCGGGCTCTGATACCAATTGTAGGATCGAAAAGAATTTAGAAATCTCCACAATGGTATGATATTGTCCACTTTGGGCTTAAGCCCTCATGGTTTTGCTCTTGGGCTCTACCCAAAAGGCCTCATGCCAATGGAGAAATCTTTTCTCTTATAAACCCATGATCTTTCCCATGTGTTTTCAATGTGGGACTATGTTTGCAACCTTGCAACCCCAACAGGTACATATGCCTATACCATACCAGTCCACACAATTTCACCTCCCGCACAAGATGAACAGTTAAATGAATCATTATATCAAAAAAAAAGATGGGGGAAAATATTTTTCAAGTAAACACAATAGCATCACAATCTCTCTTTGCAAATCATCCAACTTTGAGACATCTATCACTTTATTATATAGTACATTGAAAAAGCCACACAACCGAATGATAGTATCTCTAACATGTTTAGGAAAGACACCACGGATAGCCACTGGAAGCAATTGTTGCATCAAAGTGTGATAGTCATGTGACTTAAGGCCAACAAGTTTCAAGTCCTTCATCGACACAAGGTTTTTAACATTGGATGAGTAACTTGTTGGGACCTTTATTCCTAACAACAAATTGCAAAATTTTCTTTTCTCAGCCTTACTTAGTGTAAAACGCGTTGCTGGCAAATATGTTTTATTCTCCCCCATCTTTGGTGCCAAATCAGTTCTCACATTCATCTCCATAAGGTCTAGTCTTGCTGCTACTCCATCCTTTGTTTTTCTTGGAATGTCAAGTAACGTACCAATGAGACTTTCACAAATATTTTTTTCAATGTGCATCACATCAAGAACATGTCGAACATGTAGATGTTTCCAATACTTAAGTTCAAAGAATATAGATATCTTTTTCCAGCATGATTTTTCATCAACATCCTTTAACTGAAGCTTCCCACTCAATTTTCCCAAACGATAATTAATACTTTCAACTCTTTTTAATACTTCATGGCCAGTTAATGGTTTTGGTGCGAGGTTAAACTCTTGATTCCCATTAAATGCTTTCTTTTGCCTTCGATAAGGATGACTTCTAGGAAGAAACCTTCTATGGCCAGTATATGGCATTTTTCTACTATTCTTTAACCTTGTTGAATATGTTTCTTCACCGCATATTGGACACGCATGATATCCTTTCACAACACAACCTGACTTGTTCCCATATGCAGGAAAATCATTGATTGTCCATAGTAAAACAGCTCTAAGCAAGAAATTTTCCTCTCGATATGCATCATATGTATCAACACCTATATCCCATAAGCATTTAAGGTGATCAATTAGAGGTGCTAAATAGACATCAATATCATTCCCCGGTTGTTTGGGACCAGAAATCATCAAAGTGAGCATCATAAATTTTCTCTTCATACATAACCTTGGAGGAAGGTTGTAAGTGATCATAACAATTGGCCAACAACTATATGTAGAACTCATTGAACTATGGGGATTAATCTCGTCTACTGATATGGCCAATCTTAGATTTCTTGGCTCAGAAGCATAATCAGGCTAGTTGTGATCCACTAATTTCCAAGAGGGTGAATCAGCCGGATGACGCAAGTATCCATCACGAATTCTTTTATCAGCATGCCAAGTTAACTCCTTAGATATCTCCTTGTTCTTAAACCATCTTTGAAATCTTGGAATAGGTGGGAAGTACCAAAGGACTTTTGCTGGAACTCCTTCATTTATCGTATTTTTTTTACCCAACTTCCACCTTGACATCTCGCAAATAGGGCAATTGGAAAAATCCTCATACTCCTTCCGGTATAAGATACAATCATTAGGGCAAGCATGAATTTTCACATAATCCATCCCTAATACAGATAAGCTTTTCTTTGCATCATACAAAGATAAAGGTAATTCATTGTTATCTGGAAGCATTTCCCTGATCAAACTAAGTATGTCAGTGAAACTTTTATCACTCCAACTATATTTTGCCTTCAAGTTATATAATTTGACAAGTGAATATAACTTTGTAAATTTAGTACATCCTGGATATAAGGGTTTCTCAACATCTTCAAGTAGCTTATGGAAGTGGTTTGGATTCTCAGCATAACTATCATATGCAGCATGTACCATATCAATTGGTTTGTGTTCTTCTTGGCCTACTTGATCATTCATTGAGTTCTCGATCTTAAATCTTTCCCCATGCCAAATCCATGTATGATATGTTAAATCCATACCATTACAACACAAATGTGCTCTTATAGTGTCAACATCTTTCATCTTTAGATTACCACACCTTGCACATGGGCAAGGTATTGCATTCGGATCTATAGCGTTTTGCGTTGCAAAGTGCAAGAAAGACTCTACCCCAACCTCATAATCATGTGATAACCTATTCTTTGACATCCAATCTTTGTCCATTACTCGTACAACTAAGCAGCTAATAATGAGTCAAATCCTTCAAAACAATTGTAAGAATAACATTAAATTAGCAATGCTACGAACAACACAAAATTAATAAAGTGAATTATGCTGGATTATATCTATTAAATTTCATTTAATTATTAAGGTAAATACAGCTAAATTAATAATAATTGTGACAACTATGAATCAGTTATTTTAAACATTAAGCATGTAGTAGAGATAAGAGAAGTATACTTTGAAGAGAGACAAGCTAGACGAATTGTAAAAGAAGAGACCAGGATAACATTAATTAGCAAAAAAAACTTCCAGTTGTAGATCATGCTTGTATGGATTGACAAGTTAATAAAAAAATACAATGAAAGCAAACTTTTGGTAGAGTACATTTTTTGTTTATACGTGTATAAAAATGTTAACACTTCTTAGCACACAAACACAAACAATATAAACCCTTATAAGAAGATGAAAAAAAAAATACTATAAACCCTTCTAAGAAGATGAAAGAGTTTTTCCAGTCATACCTGAGTTATATCAGTGTAACTGTGGATTCACCCCCTTTGAAAAGGGAATGAAGGCGGCTTGTTCAGATGTTCAGCGGGAGAGGGTTAGTCTGAGAGGATTTCGAAGGAGAGGTTCAAGGAGAGGGGTTCACCGGAGATGTTCAGTGAGAGAGGTTTAGGCAGAGAGGAGTTTTGAGGAGAGGGGTTCGTGCAAAGGGGTGGAAGGCAAAAACGTGTGGGGAGTGGAGGAGATTGTGTGAGGAGATCGGGAAGAGGAGATTTTGTGAGGAGAGGGAACGTGAAGAGATCGCGTGATGAGGAGAGGAGAAAGACACCGTAGGCTAGGGTTCCCGAAGACTAAGGGGAGGGAAAACACGCGCCAACAAATTTCACCGTGTCTAGTATCCTCTAAAAAATGCACTAAACAACAACGGTTTTAAAAAATCGTTGTAAAATGCGTTGTTGATTAGAAAACAATTCGATCAACGACAACGGTTTTTACAAAACTGTTGTCTTTTGTTTTGTTTTTAAAGCTCAAAGACAACGATTTTTGACAAAACCGTTGTCTTTTATCAAATTAATAACAATTCCTTCGAAAACCGTTGTCTTTATAGTGTTGTCTTTTAACATATTTGTTGTAGTGTCATTCCAATATCAGAGTCAAAAGTTATGGCCTTCGAAAGTTTACTACGTCCGAACTTTCTAGTTCCATGCCAACTCCCTATTGGACTTACGACCGCTAAGAATTCGGTCAACTTTTGACCCATCTGGACTTTCTCTTTTCGCCAAGTGTCCGATCAATCTTGACCCACTTGGACTTACAATCTCATGCCAAGTGTCCGGTCCTCTATGACCCACTTGGACTTCCAAACACCAGGTGTCTGGTCAACCTTGACCCACCTAGATTTCCACATGCCTGGCTTCACTCACCAGGTCTTTCCATCTGCCTACCTTCACTCACTAGGACTTCCCATCTGCTTGGCTTCACTCAGCAGGACTTTCACCTAACTTCAACCACTAGGATTTTCACATGGCTTCACTCACCAGGATTTTTCCACTGGCCGACTTCACTCACCTGGATTTTCCACCTGCCTGGCTTCACTCACCAGGACTTTCACCTAGCTTCACTCACTAGAATTTTCCAACTGCCTAGCTTCACTCACTAGGTCTTTCACCTGGCTTCACTCACCAAGATTTTTCTTTCTGCCTAGCTTCACTCACTAGGACTTTCTAGTCAAGTATCCGGTCAATCTTGACCTACTTGACTCTTCTTCAAACTCAGACTGGTCAAACCCTAACCAGAGGGGAATTGCTCCAGTAATCTCCCCAATCATATGATTATACCTGTAATCTCCACGTATTATCTGTATTGTCAAACATCGAAACCCAAACATAAAGACTCAAGCTTGAGCCAACTCAAGCTTAGTCAACTAGGTCATCCTTGACCTAGGGATATTGCACCAACAATCTCACCCTTTTTGATGTTTGACATTGCCTTTAAGTTAGGCTAATCTCATAGCTTCAACTTTCTTCATGTCAATGTATGAATGAGGGTTTCCTTCATTCTCCCCCTTTCCTAGAGGGCAAACTCCCTCTATAGGTAATGAAGGTCTAACTTAAACCACGCATTCTCCCCCTATTGGCACACATCAAAAACTCTCTCCCTGAACAGGCACTCACCATTGTTCACAACTTCACTCGTTGTGTACAACACGATAATGAAAGTCTCATACCCTTCATTATCTTTTAATGCTCACCCTTGAGCACGAACACCCAAACAATGAAGATATCCACTCCTCATTGTATTCAAAATGCTCAACCTTGAGCATTTACACTAAGGAAGGTTAACCACCTTCCAAGGTGTATGAAAAATAGATTTTCATGTCCTTAAAGAGTAACTCCCCATAAAGACATGCATGTAACTTCTGTCATTGCACCAACAATGACTTGGAATCCCTAAACATATAGGAAACCCCAAATTTAGAAGTTTTGAGGTTTAAAAATTCAATATTGAAACCAAACATCAACTTAAACCTCAACTTAGTCTTTCTTAACCAATCCATCCTTGTTTTCAACATGAAAACTCCCCCTAAATGAATACAAATATGTTTTGAGGGGTAAGGAGGGGTTTTATAGACTAAACAATGTTGAACTCTAGCTTACCCAGCTAAAATCAACATTTTAATCGATTGGAGTTGGGTCCCAATCGATTGAACCCAGCTGAATTGATTCAGACTACGTGGATCGATCGGTGGATCGATCCAGCGAACTTCTGCTCACGAGAAATGCCTTCTCAATCGATCGCCCGATAGATTAAGGCACTCCAATCGATCGGGTGATCGATTGAAGCTCTGAAAATGCTGAAATTCACTTTCAGTCAATTTCAGTGATCCTGTCCGAACCAGAAGTCAACAGACGCTGGGCACGTGGCGCTCCAAGGCTCGCTGATGTAGATCTCCAACTAGTGTCGAGATGCTCCGGCTATCCTGCACAGAAGTCGAGCCGGGAAGGGGATTCCCAGCGACGACCCTCCGACGCTCAAGTCAGGTAAATCACGATGAACAAGGTGGCTCCAGAAGTCTCAGAGTACGTACCCGAATCCCCCTGCCGGTGAAACCTGAGGTTCTTTATATAGAGCGGTGTCAAGTTTGGGCACGCGTACCGAAGTGCATAAGTGTCCTCTGTCCTATCCTAGGTATGCGGAAGTCAGAAAGCTTACCTGTCCTTTCCTAGGTACGCGGCTGTCAGAAAGTTTACCTGACCCATATCGCTATAGTCAAAGCATGCCCTCGATGGGACAGCAAAATCCCCTGTCACAAGATTTGGAGCATGGCACACACGTGAAACCTACAGGTTGTCAAAGAAAGAAATCCTCTGGCCTTTTCCTTTGCTCCAAACTTGTAGTCCGAGCGGACGGATACCTAAACATCCGACCGGACATCCGCAATGGTTTACTTGTGCTTTGTGGAGACTAACAAACAGGGGTGCTTTATGACTGCGGTCGGTCAAAAGGTCAGCTCGGTCCATGACCTTTTTAACTGAGCGTCGGAACCCCGATTTGACAGGGTGCCTCCCAACTATAAGTGCGAGCCGGCCGGACCCCTCCAGGTACTCGATTCCATCGACCGGCCGACAGTCCAATCGGACCGGCCGTCTACGGCCGTCCGTCCGGTCGGACCACACTCTCCTCTGGGTGGGCGGCTGTTCCGGTGACTTCCCCTTGGCGTTGACTTTGCAAGAAAAAAGGGTGGGGGGCCCGCTCTTACTACCGGATCACTTGCCTCCCCTTCAAGTCTAGTCGAAGGAGGCGAATAGTCCGAGTGACTGGACTGTGAGTCTAGCCGAACGGCTCATTCATGATGGTATTCTCCGCCCGGTCAGCCGTAGAGATGTCCTTGAATGAGTCAGTGATGGCCTTCACCGGATCTCCTCGCGTTCTGCGCCAATCTTCGCCATCAAGGTTGATCATACCTTCATTAAATGCTCCGAACGATTGACTGCCACGTGGAGCGATGCTCTCGGAATACGGAGGCGGCAGCGTGATATTTTGATGTGACCGAAGCAATTCGAAATATACGGCTAGATGTATGCTTTGATTCCCGTGACCTGGATCCGACGGTGGAGGCCGCCCGGCCCTCACCCTATAAATTCTTCATTTCCTCCTCACCTTCACACGCCTCCGTCACCTCTACTGTTGCTCTCTGCGCTCTGGAGCTCCGGCGATCTCGCTTCTGCCCTTTGACGCTATCCGGCGCCTTTCTTCGATCCCTCTTCCCCCAGTAAGGTTTTAGATCTTTCCTTTTTCCTTTCCGATATCTAATTCGCACTTCTGCTCTAGTTTTTGAAACTCCATTTCCTCGTCTTTGAAACTTCCTTTTTGATTTCTTCTGTCCCGATCATGGCCAGTTCTTCTCATCCCGAAGAACAATCCTTAGGCCCATGGTATACTACCATGCGATCTCGTTTCGAACAACGGGATTTTGATATTTTGGCTGACAATTTCGAAATCCCCGAGGATATCGAAGTTCGCCTAGCTGGTCCTGCCGCTCGGCCTCACAGACCACCGCGCGGCGGTTTCTGTGTCTTTCGCGACCAATTCATCGCCGGTCTGCGGTTCCCCGTACATCCTTTTATAGTAGACGTCTGTAACTATTTTAGCGTGCCGCTCGGAAGTTTAGTACCAAATACCTTTCGTCTGCTCTGCGGCGTTGTCGTTTTGTTTAAGATTCACAACATCCCCCTCCGACCGGAGGTCTTCTTTTACTTCTATTATCCTAAGCAAGCCGAGCCGGGCACCTTTATGTTCCAAGCTCGGCCCGGTCTGGTCTTCTTCAATAAACTACCCACTTCCAATAAACATTGGAAGGACTATTATTTCTACCTCCGCATGCCCAGTCAGCCAAACTTTCCGACCCAGTGGCAAGTCAGTCTACCTCCCCCTCCCGAACTGAAGAAATTCAAGACCCGACCGGATTATCTTCACGCCGCAAATGTACTAGCCGGTCTGCGGCTTGACATCAACAAGCTTCTTCACGAGGGAGTGATGTACATTTTTGGGCTGAGTCCTATACGGACCCCACTTCCGACCGGCTTCGGTAAGAACTTTGCTTTGGCACTTGCTTTAATTGCTAACTGATTTCTTTTTCTCTTCCTGCAGCTGACATCGTCATGGACTCGGTGATGGCCGGCGTTCTAAAGAGAAAGGCAGCGGCGCTGGAGGCCGTGGCAGCCAAAGAAATGAAGGCGCTGGGTATTCAGCCGGTCGGTTCTCACGAAGGAGAAAGCGGCACCCAGGCTGAATCGGCCGCTCAGGCCTCTCAACGGCAGGTGGACAGCGGGGCTACCCCCTCCAGGGAACCAACGGCCCCCGAGGAAGGGTCCGTTCGGGAGGAGGATCAGCCACTGCAAAAGAGACGCCGAGTGGAGACCCCGCTACGCTCGGCTACCTCCGCGGTCCAACCCTCTGACCGGGCCGCCTCGACTGCGAAAGGGAAGGCGCCTGTGCCCGAGACCATTTCGTCCGACCGGATGCCTTCTGACTGGGACGAGCTGACTGCTCCGGTCGAGGCCACTCCGGTCGAGGCCACTCCGGTCGACACTCTCCCCCCTGCTCGCCGTTCAGTCCAACGTTCGACCGTCCATTCGCGATCTTCTGCGCCAGCTTCTGATCCCGGTCGGGCGATCCCTGGTCATGGCCGCACAATACGGGCTACTCTTCATCTCCCTACTGAAGAGTTGCTGCCAGAAGCTGACCGGACAACCGTGCCCGAGCACACTATTACTTTGAAAGGGCCCCTCGCCGAGATGTGGGCCGACGCTCGGGCGCGCGTAGCACTGATCCCTCTCCAGAACTTAGCCAACAGCCACATGCAAGCGGCTACGGGGGTAAGTTCTTCGTTGTTTTTTGTTTTTTGTTTTGCCTAAAATATTTCCACTCGGCTTCTAACAACTGCACCTTCTCGTTTCAGAGGTGGGTGGAAGAGATAGCAGTTTCCAGCCGTCTGGCTATGGCGGACGAGGAGATAAGGCAACTGCGGGCGGCAGGTGGTCCGAGCGGCTCCCAAGGACCTTCCTACTCCGAGCTGCAAAAAGAGCTGAAGAAAGCTCAAACTCTGCTGGCTGCTGAGCAGAAGAAAACAGCTGACCAGGCCCACGCCCTAGCCGAGTCCGAGCGACAGGTCAAGTCGCTTGACACAAAGATAACTCTTGCCACCACTCGGAAGAACACAGCCATCTCCGATCTGGAGAAGAAAAACGTGGAGGCCCGGGGCCTGGAGTCGAAGATAAAAGAGCTGACGGAGCAGCTCGATCGGGAGAAGGCAGGCCGCTCGGCTGATGCGGAGAAGATCGAACGTCTGAATGAGGCCCTCACAAGCTCCCAGGCAACCTTCAAAGAATACCAGGATGCCGAGCCGAGCCGAGTCGCCGCTCTCCGACAAAGCCACATCCGATCGCCCGAGTTCTCGGAGAAAATTTGCGAGCGGATGTACTCGGCTTTCGACTTGGCCATTACGGCTACTATGACCTATCTGAAGTCGAAGGGCCTTCTTCCGGAGTCCACCAATATTCCGGCCGGCGATCAAGTGGAGCTTCTGAGCAATATTCCGAGGGACCTCTACGACTACATCGAGTAATTCTTGTAATTTAGCCGCTCGGCTGATCATGAACCTTTTTGTATTTAGGCCACTCGGCCTAAGGTTTTAATTTTAATGAAATGCTTTCCTTTCGTGTATTTTATCTTCTTGCACTGTCCCCTTGCTAACACTTGTGTTGTCCGCTCATCTCCTGTCACATCACACCTTTGGAGAATCGCTGGAGTATTTTCTCCAGCTCTTCCGTTCGGCCGCACATAATTCTGTGTTGCTACCAAGAATCGCTGGTTATGAGACGATCCGAACCTCTTGCAGAGCAGAGATTAGCGTCGGTCTATTCCACTCGGATTATTTATAGACGCCGAGGCCTCTCGATGTTCAACCTCGGAGCTCGACGGTTGGCCTGCTCGGATTATTTATAGACGCCGAGGCCTCTCGATGTTCAACCTCGGAGCTCGACGGTTGGCCTGCTCGGATTATTTATAGACGCCGAGGCCTCTCGATGTTCAACCTCGGAGCTTGACGGTTGGCCTGCTCGGATTATTTATAGACGCCGACTCGTCTCTCGTTTTTTAACGACGGAGCTCGTCGGTTAGTCCGCCCGGACTATTTATAGACGCCGGCTCGTCTCTCGATATTTATCGTCGGAGCTCGACGGCGCGGTTATTTATAGCCGGACGGCGCGGCTCTCGATCTTTAACGACGGTGCTCGTCGGTCTTCCGCTCGGAGGGTTTATAGACGCCGGCTCGTCTCTTGATCTTTAACGACGGTGCTCGTCGGCGCGGATATTTATAGCCGGTCGGCGCGGCTCTCGATCTTTAACGACGGTGCTCGTCGGTCTTCCGCTCGGAGGGTTTATAGACGCCGGCTCGTCTCTTGATCTTTAACGACGGTGCTCGTCGGGATTCCGCTCGGAGGGTTTATAGACGCCGGTGCTCGTCGGTCTTCCGCTCGGAGGGTTTATAGACGCCGGCTCGTCTCTTGATCTTTAACGTCGGTGCTCGTCGGCGCGGATATTTATAGCCGGTCGGCGCGGCTCTCGATCTTTAACGACGGTGCTCGTCGGTCTTCCGCTCGGAGGGTTTATAGACGCCGGCTCGTCTCTTGATCTTTAACGACGGTGCTCGTCGGCACGGATATTTATAGCCGGTCGGCGCGGCTCTCGATCTTTAACGACGGTGCTCGTCGGTCTTCCGCTCGGAGGGTTTATAGACGCCGGCTCGTCTCTAGATCTTTAACGACGGTGCTCGTCGGCGCGGATATTTATAGCCGGTCGGCGCGGCTCTCGATCTTTAACGACGGTGCTCGTCGGTCTTTCGCTCGGAGGGTTTATAGACGCCGGCTCGTCTCTTGATCTTTAACGACGGTGCTCGTCGGCGCGGATATTTATAGCCGGTCGGCGCGGCTCTCGATCTTTAACGACGGTGCTCGTCGGTCTTCCGCTCGGGGATTTATAGACGCCGGCTCGTCTCTCGATTTTTAACGACGGTGCTCGTCGGCGCGGATATTTATAGCCGGTCGGCGCGGCTCTCGATCTTTAACGACGGTGCTCGTCGGAGGGTTTATAGACGGCTCGTCTCTTGATCTTTAACGACGGTGCTCGTCGGCGCGGATATTTATAGCCGGTCGCGGCTCTCGATCTTTAACGACGGTGCTCGTCGGTCTTCCGCCGGAGGGTTTATAGGCGGCTCGTCTCTTGATCTTTAACGCCGGTGCTCGTCGGCGCGATATTTATAGTCGGCGCGGCTCTCGATCTTTAACGAGCGGTGCTCGTCGGTCTTCCGCCGGAGGGTTTATAGGCCGGCTCGTCTCTTGATCTTTAACGACGGTGCTTGGATATTTATAGCGGTCGGCGCGGCTCTCGATCTTTAACGACGGTGCTCGTCGGTCTTCCGCTCGGAGGGTTTATAGACGCCGGCTCGTCTCTTGATCTTTAACGACGGTGCTCGTCGGCGCGGATATTTATAGCCGGTCGGCGCGGCTCTACGGTTTAACGTCTGGGCTAGACGGCCGTCAAGGCTAATTTTGACACTTCCGTTCGGCGTAGCTCTTTGCCTTTCCCCCAGCTTGGATAATGCCTTCCTGGCCGCACGGCTCAGGATCTACTTCATCGAGTATTTTGGCTCGGATAATATACCTCCGTCCGAATGGCACGGGGCCTTCGATCTTCGAGCGTTTGGCTCGACCAATTTACTTCCGGCCGAACGGCACGGGTTATTTGCTTACAAGTCTTAACCACATAAACCTCCCGGCCGATCGGCTCGGGGCCTTCGCGTTACGATGATAATGCCTTATGTTCGCTCCTTTGACTTTTCATCTCTGCATTTCAAGTATTTAGTCGAAAAATGAAATACACAGGGTGATTTACAGTGATACACCTTTCACCCCGCCCGGTAAGGCTGGAGGTGGTTCGCGCTCCACGGCCTATCTAGCTGCCGTCCGTCCTCATCCTCCAGATAATACGCGCCCGAGCGGAGCTTTTCGATGATTTTGAAAGGGCCTGCCCATGGCGCTTCAAGCTTGCCGACGTCGCCGACCGGCTTGACTTTCTTCCAGACAAGATCGCCGACTTGGAACGATCTGGGAATTACGCGCCGGTTGTAGTTTTGCTTCATCCGCTGACGGTACGCCATCAGCCGAACGGACGCCTTTGCCCTCTCCTCTTCTACCAAGTTCAGCTCCATGTTTCTTCGTTCGGTGTTGTCATCATCATAGCTCTGGATCCTGGCTGACTCAACGCCGACTTCGACCGGTATGACAGCCTCACCGCCATATACCAAATGGAACGGGGTGACTCCCGTCCCTTCTTTTGGCGTCGTTCGGATAGCCCACAAGACGCTCGGCACTTCATCCGGCCAACTCCCTCCCAAATGGTCGAGCCGAGCGCGCAGAATACGAAGAATTTCCCGGTTGGCGACTTCAGCTTGACCGTTGCTCTGAGGATAGGCCACGGACGTGAAATGTTGCTCAATGCCGTAGCTTTGGCACCAATCCTCCAACATCTTCCCTGTGAACTGCCGCCCGTTGTCGGACACCAGTCGGCGAGGGATGCCGAACCGACAAATGATGTGCTGCCAGATGAATTTTTTAACCATTTGCTCAGTGATCTTTGCCAGCGGCTCGGCCTCCACCCACTTGGAGAAATAGTCTACCGCCACTAGTAAAAATTTCCTCTGCCCGGTCGCCATCGGAAATGGACCCACAATATCCATTCCCCATTGATCGAACGGACATGAGATGGTTGATGCCTTCATCTCCTCTGCCGGTCGGTGGGAGAAGTTGTGATACTTCTGGCATGAAAGGCATGTAGATACTGTCCGAGCGGCATCTGCTTGTAAAGTTGGCCAAAAGTATCCGGCCAAGAGGATCTTCTTGGCTAACGAGCGTCCGCCCGGATGACCTCCACATGATCCTTGATGTACTTCCTGGAGGATGTAAGCTGAGTCCTCCGAGCTTACACATTTTAGCAGAGGACGCGAGAAAGCTTTCTTGTAAAGCTGATCTCCGATGAGTGTAAACCGACCGGCTCTTCTTCTGAGGAGCCGGGCTGCATATTCATCGGATGGTGTGGTGCCCGAACGGAGGAATTCTATAATAGGTGTCCTCCAGTCACTTGGAAACGCGAGGCCTTGCATCCGGTCGACATGCGCCACCATCAGCGTTTTTTCAATTGGCTGCTGAATGGCGACCGGCGTTATTGAGCTCGCGAGTTTGGCCAACTCATCGGCCGCCTGGTTCTCCGTTCGGGGAATCTTCTGAATAAGCACTTCTCGGAAAGTAGCTTTGAGTTTTTCAAAGGCCTCAGCGTAGAGTTTAAGCCGAACACAGTTGATTTCAAAGGTGCCGGAAAGTTGCTGAGCGGCCAACTGTGAATCCGAATAGAGAGTCACCCGACCAGCTCCCACATGCCGTGCTGCCTGTAATCCGGCTATAAGGGCCTCATACTCTGCCTCATTGTTGGTGGCCTTGTAGTCCAGCCGGACGGATAGGTGCATCTTTTCTTCTTGCGGTGAGATAAGCAATATCCCAATCCCGCTTCCGAGTCGAGTGGAAGACCCATCCACAGAGCTTCCGGCTCTGGCCTCTGCACTTCGGTCACAAAATCAGCCAAGGATTGGGCTTTGATCGCCGAGCGGGGCTGATACTGGATGTCAAATTCACTTAATTCTGTCGTCCACTTGATGAGCCGTCCGGACGCTTCTGGATTTAACAGTATTCTTCCGAGTGGACTGTTCGTCCGGACAATGACGGTGTGAGCCAAGAAATACGGTCGAAGGCGCCGAGCGGCTAGAACCAAAGCAAAGGCCAACTTCTCGAGCCCGGTGTAACGAGATTCAGCATCTTTTAAAATGTGACTTAGAAAATACACCGGCTGCTCTTCGCCGCTTGCCCTCACAAGTGCCGAGCCTACAGCATGCTCAGTTGACGACAAATAAATATAAAGTGACTCACCCCCGATCGGCTTGGCTAACACTGGCAGAGAATTAAGATATGTCTTCAATTCTCCGAACGCTCGATCACATTCTTCATCCCACTGGAACTTAGTAGCCTTGCGCAGAATCTTGAAGAATGGAAGGCTCCGGTCGGCGGTTTTGGAGATGAATCTGGACAAAGCAGTTATCCGACCGGTCAACCTTTGCACTTCCCTTGTGTTTCTGGGAGGAAGCATGTCTTGCAGAGCTTTCACCTTGCCGGGGTTGGCTTCGATTCCCCGCTCGGTCACTACGTATCCCAAGAAACGTCCTCCCTTTGCTCCGAACAGGCACTTCTGGGGATTCAGCTTGACTCCGTATTTGCGCAGCGTTCGGAATGTCTCTTCCATGTCTTTAAAGAGATCTGCCGCTAGGACGGATTTAATAAGAATGTCGTCCACATAAACTTCCAGATTCCGCCCTATCTGCTCCCTGAACACTTTGTTCATCAAGCGTTGATAGGTGGCCCCGGCATTCTTCAATCCGAACGGCATCACGTTGTAACAGTATGCCGTCGGCAGTCACGAAGCTAACCTTCGCTGGCGAGCGGTACCTGGTGATAGCCCTGGTAGGCGTCGAGCATGCAAATTAATTCACAGCCGGCCGTAGAGTCCACCAGCTGATCTATCCGGGGCAGAGGATAAAAATCTTTGGGACATGCTTTGTTTAAGTCCCGAAAGTCAATGCAAACTCTCCACTTGCCGCCCGGCTTGGAGACCAATACCACGTTGGCTAGCCAGCTCGGGAACTGCACCTCGCGTATGTGGCCTGCCTCCAGAAGCATTCTGCTCGGCGCTAAAATCTCTTTTTTCGCTTCACTGGCCGAGCGTCAGGTCGGACATGCAACTCATGCTGCGGTAGGCTCGGCAAAATTCCGTGCAACTCGTGTGTCGACCAAACAAAGACATCATGATTTGGCGGGAGGCATTGGATCAGCTTCTTCTTCTGTTTTTCCTCTAGATCCGAGGCGATGAAAGTGGTGGCCTCCGATCGGGTCGGATGGATCTGAACTTCCTCCTTTTCATCATAAATTAAAGCAGGAGGTTTCTCGGTTATGGCGTGTACCTCGATTCGGGGGGCCTTCCGAGCGGAAGAAGCTTCTGCTCGGATCATCTCTATATAGCATCGCCGAGCTGCTAGTTGATCTCCACGCACTTCTCCTACTTTGTCTTCCACGGGGAACTTTATCTTCTGGTGGAAGGTTGAAACAACCGCTCGGAATTCGCCGAGCGCCGGTCGTCCCAGAATGACATTGTAGGATGATGGAGAGTCGACCACCACGAAGTTTATTGTCCTGGTCCTCCTGAGCGGCTCTTCCCCCAGTGAGGTGGCCAGCCGGATCTGTCCGACCGGCTGAACTTCATGGAGCAGCTCGGCTCGATCAATTTGCAGTTGATCGAACGCCTTCTTGAATATGATGTTGACCGAGCTCCCTGTGTCAACGAATATGCGATGAATAGTGTAATTTGCTATTACCGCTTTAATGAGCAGCGCGTCGTCATGGGGCACTTCTACTCCTTCCAAGTCTCCAGGCCCGAAAGTGATTTCCGGTCCACTTGCCCGCTCTTGGCTACAGCCGACTGCCGGACGGCCGCCTTTCGGGCTCGGTTGGAATCTCCTCCGGTCGGTCCGCCAGCAATAACGTTGATCTCGCCCCGGGAAGTATTGCTCCTATTTTCCTCCTCCCGAGCGGACGGTCGGGACCGTTCTCTGGACGTCCGGCGACTCTCCTGTCTTGGGGATCTATGCCGATCGGACGTCTGGTGATGTCGCCTCTCTATGCGGGTCCGGTCGGCTTCCTGGGTCCTTTGCCTCCTGTCGAGGGGAGGAGACCGTCGTTCGGCTCTCCGGGGAACAGGATTGGACACAAAGGGAAGGCTTCGGCAATCCCTCGTGTTGTGCGTATCCGTTTGGTGGAATTTGCAGAACATAGGGGTCCACCTCTTCTTTGGCTTGGGCCGAGCGGCAGCCACTTCTTGTACGTGCGATCTGACGTGAGGGGATCGAATTGCTTCGGCCCTCGGTCCTCTGGGTGGCTGCTGAGTGGCGTGCTTCGCGCTCGGCTGGAGTTTCCTTTTTCCGAGCGGCTTGCGCTTCTTCCACATTTATATATTCGTTGGCCCGATGTAGCATGTGATCATAATCTCGGGGCGGCTTTCGGATGAGCAACCGGAAGAAGTCCCCATCCACAAGGCCTTGCGTGAAGGCATTCATCATCGTCTCCGATGTGGCCGTTGGGATATCCATCGCCACTTGGTTGAATCGCTGAATATAGCCTCGAAGCGATTCTTTCGGCTCTTGCTTGATGGCGAACAAGCTGACACTTGTCTTTTGATAGCGCCGACTACTGGCGAAGTGGTGGAGGAAGGCCGTTCGGAATTCCTTGAAGCCCGTGATGGATCCGTCCGGCAACCTTCGAAACCACCGTTGAGCCGATCCCGAGAGGGTGGTAAGGAAAACTCTACACTTTACTCCATCTGTGTACTGATGGAGCGTGGCTGTATTATCGAACTTACCCAGATGATCATCCGGGTCCGTTGTTCCATTGTATTCGCCGATCGTCGGAGGCACGTAGTGCTTGGGCAGAGGGTCTCGTAGGATAACCTCCGAAAATTTGCGATTGATCCGCTCGGGGGAGGAGTCCGCTCGGGGAGCTTTCCCCTTCCTGTCATCCCGCCTTGGCATTCATCTGAAGAGGAGCCTCTATCTCTTCGAGCTGGTGCGGCTTCAGGAGTGCGAAACAAGGCTCGGTGGAATGCGACGGTGGCTTGAGGTGCTTCCGCTCGGCCACCAGACGCAGATGTCGCTTGTTGCTCCGCCCGCTCGGCGGATGCTTTTTGTTTTTGCTCCATGAGTTTGGCGGCCCTTATCTCGACCAGGGCGTCGAGTTCTTCTGTTGAAAGCGTCACCGTGTGTTGTCGTCCAGCCTCGTCCATTGTCCCCGATCGGATGCAGGAGCGTTCCCACAGACGGCGCCAATTTGATCCTGTCCGAACCAGAAGTCAACAGACGCTGGGCACGTGGCGCTCCAAGGCTCGCTGATGTAGATCTCCAACTAGTGTCGAGATGCTCCGGCTATCCTGCACAGAAGTCGAGCCGGGAAGGGGATTCCCAGCGACGACCCTCCGACGCTCAAGTCAGGTAAATCACGATGAACAAGGTGGCTCCAGAAGTCTCAGAGTACGTACCCGAATCCCCCTGCCGGTGAAACCTGAGGTTCTTTATATAGAGCGGTGTCAAGTTTGGGCACGCGTACCGAAGTGCATAAGTGTCCTCTGTCCTATCCTAGGTATGCGGCTGTCAGAAAGCTTACCTGTCCTTTCCTAGGTACGCGGCTGTCAGAAAGTTTACCTGACCCATATCGCTATAGTCAAAGCATGCCCTCGATGGGACAGCAGAATCCCCTGTCCTAAGATTTGGAGCATGGCACACACGTGAAACCTACAGGTTGTCAAAGAAAGAAATCCTCTGGCCTTTTCCTTTGCTCCAAACTTGTAGTCCGAGCGGACGGATACCTAAACATCCGACCGGACATCCGCAATGGTTTACTTGTGCTTTGTGGAGATTAACAAACAGGGGTGCTTTATGACTGCGGTCGGTCAAAAGGTCAGCTCGGTCCATGACCTTTTTAACTGAGCGTCGGAACCCCGATTTGACAGGGTGCCTCCCAACTATAAGTGCGAGCCGGCCGGACCCCTCCAGGTACTCGATTCCATCGACCGGCCGACAGTCCAATCGGACCGGCCGTCTACGGCCGTCCGTCCGGTCGGATCACACTCTCCTCTGGGTGGGCGGCTGTTCCGGTGACTTCCCCTTGGCGTTGACTTTGCAAGAAAAAAGGGTGGGGGGCCCGCTCTTACTACCGGATCATTCAGAAACTCCCCAAAAATTATACAAAATTTGAAAAATCATGAAAATTCATGTAGATATTCCTTAGGGCATATACTATCAAGAAAAATATTTTTATATGAAAATACTTTATATTTTCCAAGATTGATACAAATTTGAAAACTTGTAAAAACTTTAGTGTTTTCTTCTAGTTTGTGTCTAACTTTTCAATGATGATTACTATCAAAAGATAATCTTCATCAAGGTTTCCTAAAAGCATTTTAAAACCTTTTTCAAAACCAATATCCAACCATGTTCTATGGGCTCAATGCATATGACTTGTACATTAGCTTTTCCAATGATTGGAGAACACATAACTAGTGTTGTCTTGATGAACTTAAAACTCAAAAAAAATGCACTTAATCAACACCTTGAGTTTTGTCCATCACCCTAACATCTCACTTGTATCTAATGTGTACGAAACCACATACAAGTCACCTTATAGTTCTTTAGTGAGATGTAAACTTTGGTTTTGCCCTAATATAGGGATCATACATATCTATCTAGGCATTATAAGGTTAGGAACATCCACCAAGGATGTTACTTGATAATGAATGCCATTTGTCCTTAGTTTGCACAGAATTTAAATAATGCATGATGCGTTATGGCATACATCAAAGATAAATAATTTTCAAAAGAAAATTTCCTATGACTACATGATGTATGTATGACATGACATGGTATTTTTGTGTTTTTCATAATAAGGCATGAGTGCAAGAATAAATATGATGTCATGACATATGATGGGCAAACACAAGCATGACAACTTAGCATAAATAAAATACCTAGAATGACTATCTAAGTATCCTTGAACCTTAGCTAACTTAAAGTTTAAACCTAGATTGCCCAATATTTTCCAAAAAAAAAAAATGTCAAACCCCAATTTTGACATTTCCTTTGCTTTTCCTACATTATGCCAATTTAAATTAAGCATATTCCTCAAATTTTGGCACAAATTACTCTTTTAAAGAGTAACAAATTAAAATAAGGCTTAAATTTGCCTTTAACTTCCCAATAAAATGCCAAAAATCCCAACTTGACATTTCTTTACTATTCTCCCACTTATGCCAATTTAATTTAAAATCAATTTTCTCAAATTATGACACATTTTACTCATTTCAAGAGTAAATCATAATCCTTTTCATTTTCAAAGGTTAACAATAACCTTGAAGATGCTCTCCGAGTGTCAACTTCATCAAAGTTGGGTTAACTACCCTTCTAATCAGAGTCGACACTCTCTATCCCATCTAAGAGGTAGAGAAAATGCTCCTAGGAACCCAAACCTATTGAAGCTCCTTGGATGCTCTAGGTACTCACTAGGGATAACTTCCCTAGATACCTTCTTAGTGATCTTGTTAGGCTTCTTAGAAGCCTTGGTCACTTTTTCTAGATAACTCTAGGGATTTCTTCACTTGTGACCTTCCTAGTGACTTTCTTAGACTTCTTAGAAGTCTTAGTCACATTTGCTGTTGCAAAAATACTTCTAGGGATAACTTCCCTTGTATTTTTGACTTGACCACTAGGCCTAGGGTTAGTTCCATAGTTATTCCATCTTATGGTAAGAAATTGCATCCTTCTTAGCCTTAGGTTTGTGTCCCAAACCTTTACGACCATAGGATGACCCTTGTTTCTCTAAACCTAGGTTTTGACTCTTGAACCCTTGTGTATCATTTGTGATTTTTCTAAAAGTCCTCTCCAAATTGTCAAGTCTTGACCTTAAGACTTGATTTTCTCTCCATAACTCCTCAACTTTAGATTTTTCATTTACACTTTGATTTTTCTTTTTCTTAGGCAAATACCTAGAATCCTTAGAGTTATTGCCTAAATTATTTTCTATCTTTCTAACCTTAGGTTTGGTAGTTTTAGCATAAAGAGCCACATGATTTTCGTTTATTCTATCATGCTTTCTATTTTTATGGTAAATAGCATTAAAATGATATAAATTAGAACTAGCATGTTTTTTTACCATTATTTAAAGGGGTAGGCTCAACAAATGATACCTTGCGTTTTACCTTGGAGGCTCCCCTTTAAGTTGTGTTTCCTCCTTGAGCCTTGACCGCTTTCTTCCCCTTGGGACATTGACTCCGATAGTGTCCCTTTTGATTGCAAGAAAAGCACACAATGTGCTCCTTGCTCTTCTTTGTTCCGGGAGCGGTCTCCTTGGGCTTCTCCTTGTCCTTTGGTGCCACTTGACCCTTTTACTTGGCCAATTTAGGGCACTTGCTTTTGTAGTGCTCATGCCCCTTACATTCAAAACATATGATATGATCTTTATTTTTAGATGAAATATTTATACCTTCACATATAGGGATGACACTTGATCCTCTATTTGATGTCTCTTGATTTTTGGAGGATACATCATCTTCTTCTCCTTTTGACCCGGATGTAGAAGCTTCCCCTTCTTCTTGATCCGGCGTCACCGAAAGTCGCTCCCCCTCAATCCTAGAGGTGGAGGCTTCTTCATCTTCATCTTGTATATGGAACAAAGAGTATGCTCCCTCTTTGCCCTTTTCATTGTATTCCTTTAAAGATGAAGCTTCTTGGACTTCTTCTTCTTTGGAAGTTGAGCATCTCTCAACTTCGGAGTCCTCTTGCTCTTGGTCTTGCTCCAATGAGTCGCCCTCTTTGGATTCGTCATTATTTTGTACAGTGGAGGGGAGCTCATGTATTTTTGTCACTTTGCTCCATAGCTCATTGACATTCTCGAATTCTCCAATTTGAGCCAAAATATTGCTTGGCAACAAATTGACCAATAGCTTGGTCACTTTATCATTTGCCTCGATCCTTTGAATTTGCTCTTTGCTCCATTTGCTCTTCTTGAAGATCTTGCCCTTTGAATTTCTTGGAGCCTCGAAGCCTTCCATGAGAGCAAACCATTGCTCTATCTCCATCATAAGAAAGTTTTCGATTCTTGATTTCCAAGAATCGAAACTCGTGGATACATATGGTGGAGGCACCCTCGTGTCGAATCCGAATCCATCTCCAAATTCCATTTGAAGTTGAGCTTGATGATGAAGTCTTTGACTTGATAGAATTTGCTCCAACTTCTACACCCTCTAGCTTGTTGCCCCTTCCGGCGATGATTCCGGTGAAGAGCAACCTTGCTCTGATACCACTTGTTGGGATCGAAATGTAGCTAGAGGGGGGTGAATAGCTCATCGTGATCTCGTGCTTGTCGTTGCTTGCTTCTTGTGATGATGTGCAGCGAAAAATACAAGAACCAACACAACAACGCTAACTCTAGGGATTTACTTGGTATCCACCTCAAGAAGAGGTGACTAGTCCAAGGATCCACACACTCATGCACCCTCCACTATGAAAACACTCTTTTACGGTAACTACCGTAGGCAGAGAAGCCTTACAAGCTCATAATACAACAATAAGAATGAAGAAAAATACAAGTAAATCTTACAAGATTACAATAAAACCCTAGCTTCTTCTTGTTGCAACTCACCTCTTGACTTGGATGTGCCTCCAAGAACCTTCAAGAACTGGCGGTGAGGAAGAAAGGATCGCTGTGTGGAGTTTTTGTGATCGCCCGTGGAGAAGAGATGAAGAACTGCCGAAGAAACGCTCGCCAACAGCTTTATCTGCTCCAACGGTTGAATCCCAATCGATTGGATTGCTCCCAATCGATTGGGGAGGCTTTGGATCGATCGGTCGATCGATCCAGAGCACCTCTGTGCTCTCTGGAATTGCCCTGAATCGATTACCCGATCGATTCAAGGCTTCTCGAGCGATTTCCAGCACTCCAATCGATCAGCCGATCGATTGGAGGTTTCAATCTATCAACTGATCAATTCAGAAGCTTACTGTTCGCTTAGAAGCTGTCCCAATCTTGGGGAAGTTATGACCGATTACCCAATCGATCCAGACATTTTCTGCGCGAAATAGCGTCAACTAATCGATTGACCAATTGATTGAACCCCCCAATCGATTGGCCAATCAATTGGAAAGTAGAAAACTGGATAGAGGTTGAAATTATCTTCGTTTCACATCCAAGATCACCTCATTCCGATATCCGAGTCAAAAGTTATGGCCTTCAGAAGTTTACTACGTCCGAACTTTCTAGTTCCATGCCAACTCCCTATTGGACTTACGACCGCTAAGAATTCGGTCAACTTTTGACCCATCTGGACTTTCTCTTTGCGCCAATTGTCCGGTCAACCTTGACCCACTTGGACTTAACATCTCATGCCAAGTGTCCGGTCCTCTATGACCCACTTGGACTTCCAAACACCAGGTGTCCGGTCAACCTTGACCTACCTAGATTTCCACATGTCTGGCTTCACTCACCAGGTCTTTCCATCTGCCTAGCTTCACTCACTAGGATTTCCCATCTGCTTGGCTTCACTCAGCAGGACTTTAACCTAGCTTCAACCACTAGGATTTTCACATGGCTTCACTCACCAGGATTTTTCCACTGGTCGGCTTCACTCACCGGGACTTTCCACCTGCCTGGCTTCACTCACCAGGACTTTCACCTAGCTTCATTCACTAGGATTTTCCAACTGCCTAGCTTCACTCACTAGGTCTTTCACCTGACTTCACTCACCAAGATTTTTCTTTCTGCCTAGCTTCACTCACTAGAACTTCCCAGTCAAGTATCCGATTAATCTTGACCTACTTGACTCTTCTTCAAACTCAGACTGGTCAAACCCTAACCAAAGGGGAATTGCTCCAGTAATCTCCCCAATCAGATGATTACACCTGTAATCTCCACGTATTATCTGTATTGTCAAACATCGAAACCCAAAAATAAAGACTCAAGCTTGAGCCAACTCAAGCTTAGTCAACCAGGTCATCCTTGACCAAGGGATATTGCACCAACAAGGACACTGTTTAGGGCATTAAGGGTCAAGATGAGGCACTGTTTAAAGGGGTGTTTCTTCCTTCTTCATGTGTTTCTCTGCCTCTGCCTCTGCCACCACGAACCAAGGGAGGAGCTTCTTCCCCCTCTCTCACCGCCACCTTCGAGCGACGGTTGTCGATGTCATCTTCCCCCTCATTGCTAGCGAGCCACCACCCACCTCTCCTTTCCCTCTTCTCTCGACGGCAGACACCACAGGCAACCTCACGCGGGTGGCTAAGTTTTGGTTGCCGCTAAGGGCGGGGTAGGAGGTTTTGCGCCGGTACCGCAAGGAGGAGGGGGCTCTCCTTCGTGGCCTAAGCCCGCCACCACCACGAGGAGGAGAAGGGGAGAACTTTCTTCTTCCTCACGACGCCGCCACCAGACGGACTCGACGTCGCCCTCCTCACGCAGCACACCATCCGACGCCACCTCTTCCCCCTTCCTCTTCTCTCTCTTAAATTCGCCCCATTGCAGGACAATGTCGCTGCCGTAGGGACCTCATGCACACCACTTCCCCTACTGCCAGCATCACCTCTGGTCTTCTCGGCGCGGACGTCGTCGACCTGCCACACTGCCCGTCGCAAACCAGCCGCGGCTCCCCCCTCCTCTGCCTCTTCCCTCTCCCTCTCGAAAGCCCACTGCCCTCCTCTTCCTCTCTCCCCGCTGCTGTCGTAGCTGTCAGAGCCGCTGCTGGCACTACAGTCCATTACCGCAGCTACCTTTCCCCGATGCTAGACAGAAGCCCATGTGCATAAGGTGCTGCATAATCTTTCAAGGGTTTATCAGCCATTTCAGATACTTCTTATTCTTCTTGAAGTCTTTATAGGTTTCTTCTCCTTCTAAATGTTTCGTCTATCTCAGGATCAAGTGGTAATAAATTTCTTACAGTATTAGATCTTTGCATGTAAGAACAAGGTAACAATATTTTTAGTGCAGAAAGAATCAGAGTTTTTAATTTTTCAATAAAAATAAAATGCTAGAAATTTAAATTATAGAAATAAAAGTTGCAAAAAATAAAAGTAAGCAAATGCAAGATATAACTTCTAAAAATTAAAAAAAAAATAAGTTTAGTCTAACTCAAATGATTATCTATTAATGTTGATATCGAACTCATAGGGATTGGTTATAAGCACTAGCGATCTCTCATGTAGAATGAGCTAAACAATCGTACGTTTCAAGTTGAATGCTGAGAAAGAGGAAATAGACTTAGAAGAAGGAAGAGAGAGTAAGAAGAAGTGTCGAAGGTCTTGGTTTATGAAGTGTTCTAGGAGTTCGGTTTCATTGTGATGTTTACTGATATATCATGGTTTACCAATTATCTATCTTCAATTAGCATGCACTTGTAGGAAGTTAGATCTATTGTCGACTTTCCCTTGCAATGTCAAGCCGGCAATGATAATTGGGTCAATATCCATAGGTATCGAATAAGGATAATTCCTATGAAATCTGGAAATGGTTAACTCCTATCATAAGGGCACCTCATTCATAAATCATGAGAATACACTCCTAATCAATAACAATAAAGATAGAGATAGAAATTGCATAAGATTTCCTACTTCCTTGTGGGGAAATTGCTTCTCCTTTCAAGGGAATATCATAGACATCCGTAAATGGGTTACCCCTGTCATTATAACCCCTCGATTATACAATCTAAGACACTCCCTCTATGAGATCAACAATCCCTACACAAATGTTCAATCTAACATGACAATAAAGCTCAAACAAATTTCATACACATTAGATCGAATAGATACAAGGCAAGATAATATCATGTAGATAAGAAATAGGCATATCCAAGAGTTATTACAATAATACACAATCACAACTACTCCATTGATCCTAGAATAATGGATCTACTCCATAGCAGAAAGAAAGGAATTCAAAGGCATGAAGAAAAAAAGCATTCAAACCCAACTAGGAGAAGGAGGGAGAAGAAAGCTTATCCAATCATGTCGAGTAATCTTCGAATCCAATACTTCACTTCCGGAGTTGATGGGATGATGGAATCAGCCTCAGATCGTTAAACGGAGCCTGAGAGTGGCGTGGAATAGCACCAAGATGATCCTCAAGGGGAGAGGTTTCCTCCCTTGGAGAAGGGGTCAAGAACCCCTTATATAGTGTAGGGCACGGGCCTGGCACGACCCGTGCCACGGCTGTGTGAGATCCACACGGCCGAAGTCGCCTTAGCTTTTGGTCAGGTGACACAGTTGTGTGGGATCACACAACCGTGTTCTTCTTCAGCTCTGGATGAGTTGTACAGCCGTGTGGGATCACACGGTCGTGTGCTGCTCTGCCTCTGGATGAGTGGCACGGTCGTGTGGGATATACGGTCGTGTGCTGCTCTGCTCCTGGATGAGTGGCACAGCTGTGTGGATTCACATGGTCGTATGCCCCTCCTCCTCTAGACCGACCACACGGTCATGTGGGGTCACACGACCAGTGTCAATGGCCTTTGCTTGCTCTCCGGTTCGTCGACGAACGTTATTTTTGTTAGAGTAGGTGCCCTGCAAAGTCAACTGTTGGCTAGGGCTTTATGAACTCTTGTAAATAAACAACCTTTATTTTAATATAATTCAATTCAGTTTGGCATTACTTTATCTTTATACCCATGGTATATGCATAGATAAAGTCCTTGAATATACTATAGTGAGATATGGTCGTACATATGATGACCATCATGAAATACATCAATATTCACTGTATATTCTAAATTTATTCCTAGTCAATTGGGTTGCCTAATAAATAAGGATAAAAGGTGCTTGAGCTAGAGACTAGCATCTGTGATATAGTGTACCATGTTTCATTGGTAAGGACATAGAGATGTTCAAACATACAGATGGGTGATCATATGATGACTTGCGTGGAACTGACTTGTCGTTTCTCCTTCCTGCATTTTAATATTAAACAATTTATTTAAGAAAAGGTCTCATTTGGTTACCTTAGCGTCACTCATTCCCTCATGCAGTTCGATGAGCTTATCCCACAGTTCTTTTGCATTTTGGTGTGGGCCCACTTGGTTCAACTCTTCTTTCGTTAGCCCATATTGCAATGTGTTGAGGGCTTTGAAGTCCGTCTGGGCTTTCTTCTTCATGTCCAGATTCCACTGTTTCGGGTCTAATGGATTTTCAAAGTTGTCGACAGCCGCCTTGTAGCCTCTGGTGATGCTAAATCACTAGTCAAAGCCGGTCTTCAGATAGACCTCCATTCACTTCTTCCAGTAAGGGAAGTCATCACCGTTGAACAGAGGAGGACGAACTGTTTTGAAACTTTTGATTTCAGACATTGATCTTGCACACAAGGAAACAAGAAAAAAAATCCCAAGACTTGGTCTTGGATTAACAGTGCGAGAGAAAAAGGAAATTTATGACTGAATTGGTGTTGCACTAATTTAGTTTAATTTACTACGAAAAAAGATTCCAAAAAGGTAACGATACCAGTTTGGATTGTATCGAAAAACTTAATGTTGAAAAAAGTTGAAAAAGAATTTCACCCCTTCTGTCTAATTGGAGGTTGCACCAAATTAGAGCGGTACTTGCTCTGATACCACTTGTTGGATCGTGAAAACGCTAGAGGGGGGTGAATAGCGATCATCGAGAATTCTAAAATTGAGTAAGCAACGGAAACAACAAAATTAAACACAACGCTAACACAAACCAATTTTACTTGGTTCGGAGCCTTTGGCGACTCCTACTATAAGGCCCGCATGTGAGAGTGCCTTCGTTGGGCAATCACTAATAAATCGTAATAAGTACAAGAATTTATGAAAATACCGACAACAATATAATAAAAACTTAATCACTTAGTTGTTGAAGAGGCTTCCCAGCGTAGCAAGAGCGTCTTGGAAGCAGCACTCATGAGAGCAGTCGTAGCAGAAGTTGTTGTTCTTTGCTCCAGGTGGTGGCCTCCTTATATAGGAAGCTCCGGGCGCCTGGAACGTGACGTAGGCCCAGCTAATCAGCGCACTCCACGTTATGTCGAGATAGAATTTGCATTCTAGGCACCCGGATCCCTTCCGGGTGCCCGGACCACCATTTTCCAGCAATTCAATTTTCTGCAAGAAAATGTTAGTCCGAGACAAATGCAAATTATACTATCCTACAAAATAAAGTGTTAGTGCAATACAAAAGGTAGTAATGAGATTCCGTCTCACCGAGACCGAAATCTAGTCATGATCTCAACTTAGATTCCCAAAATGGTTCTAAGTTGGATCGACGCCTAAGTTCCCTAACTGGGAACGCATCCTCACCAAGTCAGTCCCCTCCAATGACTTACCTTAACTTACCTGCCAGACATCCGGTAAGTCCATCAACCTGTCTGGACTTCGTGTCAGCTAGCTATTATATCATCCCATCAACCTAGCTGGACTTCGTGCTAGACATTCGGTCAGCCCATCGACTTATCTGGACTTCATGCTAGCTATCCGGTCAGTCCGTCGACCTAGCTGGACTTCGTGCCAAATATCAGGTTAGCCCATCGGCCTATCTGGACTTCTCCTGTACGCTAAGTCAAAGTGTTAGATCATAACAAAACTAACTTAACCTACTTTGTCATTTATCAAAACCTGAGTTAAACAATTAGTGCTAACTACACTAACAAAACCTTGGTATAACTGGTTAGGATCCGTAAGGGGTAGCTTCAGTTAGTTCCACTCAGCCAAATGCACCAGGTCGAAGTCATATCTTCCTAGACAGGCATAGACAAAGCTTCCTTAACCTACTATCATCCAAAACTTCACTAGTACCATAGGTCAAGTTAAACTTTGTCCTTTTTAAGTTAATACTAATTACCCTGCCGGGTAGGTTATTTTCGAAGGTGCTAGCTATTCTGAAGTCTTTCTCTAAATTATTGATTTTCCTTTTAAGATTTTTAATTTGTAATTTAAATTTAAGTTTTTAATTTTGAATTAATTAAATTGGTCAAATTTTCCATCTTTAAAGGAGTATATTTAATATTTAATTTTTCTTTCAATTTTAATTTTATTAAGTTAAGATTTTTAGTGTTTAAATTTTTATTAGTTTTTAAATTTGAATTGATTAAATTGTTTAAATTATATTTCATTAAAGGTTTATCTCTTAATTTTTTATTAATGGTTAATTTTGAATTTTCTTTAATATTTAATTTTAAATTTTCTTTTATGTTTAATTTTGAATTTATTAAATTTGATTTTGGTTTTATTGAAATGTTTAAATTTATCCTTATATTTTCTTTGTCTTTTAAGTTTATATTATTAGTTGAAATTTTTAGATTAATCTTATCTTTAAAATTTTCTTAGCTTTGGATATAATTTTCTAGATTGATATTGTCAAGATTATTAAATAATTTATTAAGGTATTTATTGATTTCATCTAAATCTATTTCATTATTTTTTTAATTCAACTTTATTTTAATGTTTGAATTAATTATTTCTGAATTAATTAATGTGTCTAAATTGATTTAGTCAATATTTTGTTTAACCAAGTCACAGTTGATGTCAATTTGATCAAAGTCTTAACATGACTTGATCAAAATCTAGATAGTCATTCAAATTGATTTGATTATCATTTGAATTTTTAAGGTTATTAATCATTTTCAGATTTTCTGAATTTTCTAAATTTTCTAAATTAATTATATTTATTTTATCAGATAATATTGTAGGGATATTTTTGCATGTATTGTCATTATTTTCACGTATATTTTCATAAATATCTAAATTAACATGCATATTTTTTAAACTACTACTAGAACGGGTATTTTGGTAAATATTATTAACCTTGAGTGCAACCTCTAATTCAGTAGGATCTTCTGTTGGATTTGACTCAAGTTTAGATTCGATTTTGACTTGATCGTCTAACTCCAATGGCTCCTCATGAAGGTTGGTCAGGCAGGTCTAAAACTCGTGGGCATCCTTGACCTTTCCTATCCTGCAAGTAACTTTGTTAGGTAATAAATCTAAAACTAACTTTATTACCTTTTGGTTTGCTTCCGAATTTTGTGTTAATCTTCTCAGTGTCATGCCACCATCGAAGTTGTTCATGGGGATAAAAGTTTCCATCTACATTCTCCATAGATTGAATTCATGTCTCTTGTACATCTCATATGAAGGTGGTTTGTGAATGTTTTGTCCTTCAACTTGAGCTATTAAGCACTGAAGATAGAAAACTAAAAAGAGGTGCTAAGACTTGGTCTTGGATTAGCAGTGCCAGAGAAAAAAATATAGTGTTTCACTAATTTCAAAAATATAATAAAATATTAATAAAATATTATTTCAAATTTTGGTAAATGCGATATTTTGCTAATACTAACCAATGGTGAAAAGATGACAATGAATTTTTGAAAAATAATTTTGGAGGGAAAAAACGATATCTATTTTTCTTTTTAAAAAGAACCCCCCTTGCTCGATTGGTAGTTGCACCAATTCAGAGCGGTACCCACTCTAATACTAGTTGTTGGATCGTGAAAATGCTAGAGGGGGTGAATAGCGATCGTTAAAAAAAAAATTCATTATCGAATAAGCAACAGAAATAGAAAATTAAACACAATGCTAACACAAACCAATTTTACTTCGTTTGGAGCCTTCGGTGACTCCTACTCCAAGGCCCGCACATGAGAGTGCTTTCATTGGGCAATCACTAATAAATCGTAATAAGTACAAGAATTTATAGAATGAAAACACCGACAACAAGAAAATAAAGACTCAATCTCTGGTTGTTGGAGAGGCTTCGCAGCATAGTAAGAGAGTCTTAGAAGTAGCGCGCACGAGAACAATCACAAAAGAGAGTTGCTGTACTTTGCTCCAGGTGATGGCCTCCTTATATAGGAAGCTCTGGGCACCCAGATCCCTTCCAGGCACCTGGAGTATGACGTCAGCCCAGCCAATCAGCGCGCTCTACGTTGCATCGGAATAGAATTTGCATTTCGGGCGCCCGGATCCCTTTCGAGCACTCGGACCACCATTTTCTAGCAACTCAATTTCCTACAAGAAAATGTTAGTCCGAGGCAAATGCAAATTATACTACCCTGCAAAACAAAGTGTTAGCACAATTATAGAGTAGTAATTAAATTCCATCTCACCGAGATCGGAATCTAGTCACGATCTCAACTTAGATTCCCGAAATGGTTTTAAGTTGAATCGACGCCTAAGTTCCCTGACTGGGAATGCGTCCTCACAAAGTCACTCCCCTCCAGTGACTTACCTTAACTTACTTGCCAGACATTAGGTCAGCCCGTTAACCTGTCTGAACTTCGTGCCAGCTATCAGGTCAGCTCGTTGACCTAGCTGGACTTCGTGTCAGACATCCGGTCAGCCCCTTGACCTATCTAGACTTCATGCCAGCTATCCGATCAACCCGTCGACCTAGCTAGATTTTGTGCCAGCTATAAGGTCAGCCCGTCGACCTAGCTAGACTTTGTGCCAGATATCTAGTCAGCCCGTCGACCTATCTGGACTTCTCCTATACACTTAGTCAAAGTGTTTTATCACTACGAAACTAACTTAACCTACTTTTTCATTCATCAAAACCTGAGTTAGAGCGTTAATGCTAACCGCACCAATAAGGACTCCTCGTTGCTTAGCTTCAGATCAAACATGACCTGCTGGGACTTCTTTACCAAGTGTCCGGTCAATCCTTTGATCCACTTGGACTTTTCTCCTCATGTCAAGTGTCCATTCAATCATGACCCATTTGGACTTACCATCTCATGCTAAGTATCCGGTCAGCCTTGACCCACTTGGACTTCCAATCACCAAGTGTCCGATCAACCTTTGATCCACCTAAATTTTTAACTACCTATCTTCACTCACCAAGACTTTTCATTATCTAGCCTCACTCACTAGGATTTTCATTAACCTAGCTTCACTCACTACAATTTTTCACCTAGCTTCACTTACCGGGATTTTTCTTCTTCCTAGCTTCAATCATTAGAGTTTTTCACCTGGCTTCACTCACCAGGATTGTCCATCTACTAAGCTTTACTCACTAGGGCTTTTCACCTGGCTTCACTTAGTAGGATTTTTCAACTGCCTAACTTCACTCACTAGGACTTTTCAACTACCTGACTTCACTTACCAGGACTTTCACACCAAGTGTTTGGTCAACATTGACTCATTTGAATTTTTTTCTTCTGTCAACCTTCTCGTTGGTATTGTCATTGCCTAACCTCCAGTTAGGACTTTCCAGTCAAGTATTCGGTCAGCCTTGACCTACTTGACTCTTCTTCACATCAAACTAGTCAAATCTTGATCATAGGGGAATTACACCAACAATCTCCTCAAACGGACAATTGCACTTGAAATCTCTATATATTGTAATACATTAAAACTCAAACATCAAGACTCAAGCTTGAGCCAACTCAAGCTAAGTCAAACTAGTCAACCTTGACCTACAAAAATTACAACAATAGTGTGAACCCGGTCTGGATGATAATCCACACCTCCACTTGCGTCTTTAGGTGATACTTCATTCAGCCCTTCCAATATCCGAAGTCCTCGCTAGAGAAAAGAGACAGACGTGCGGTACTATAACCTTCTTGATGAACCATTAAAAGAAAACCTCACATACAATAAAGGAAATGACGAATGTTCCAAGACTTGGTCTTAAATTAGTAGTGCGTAATAAAAGAGAAAAAAAACTAAGAGATCGAGTGGTATTCCACCAACTTCAAGAAACAAAAAAAACCCGATCGTGAAAAATCAATCGAAAGAGGTGATAGCACCGATTCCGATCGACTCCGAAAAATTCAAAAATACCATGACATGATGCCTGAATGGTGGTTTCACTTATTCAAAGTGGCCTAGCTCTTATACTAATTATAGGATCAATGCCCTAGGAAGGGGGGGGGGGGTCAAAGCACTTATGGATTTTCACGTTCGTCTAAAACTCGGAGTAAACCGCAGCGAATAAATAAAGAATGGAAGTAAAAAAAAACAACACTAACAAGTTTGTTTTTACTTGGTTTGGAGCCTTTGACAACTCCTACTCCAAGGCCCACGATCGTCGATCATTTTCATTTAGCAATCACTAATAGCTAGAACAAGATTACAAAATTGAAGTACAATAGCTATAAAATAAAGTTACCGACAACAAAGAGAATTAGTAGAGATTCGATCGATAGTTGTTGGAGCAGCGTTTCAACGTCGTAGAATCATTTCTGAAGTAGCGCACAAGAACGGAAGTTGTTTGAATTGTTGTCTTGAAGGTGTTGGTCGAACTCTCCTTTTATTGTCCCATCCGAGCACCTAGATCCCCTCCCGAGCGCCTGGAGTGTGCTGACGTGGAAGCTCTCGTTAAAACTTCATCTGAGAAGTTTATCCATGGGCGGGTGCCTGGACCACCTCTGGGCGCATGGACCATTGACATGGGTCAGCCAGTTGACGCATTCCAACTCAGAATGAAAATGAACTTTGCTGGTCCTAGCGCCTGGAGCAACTCCGGGTGCTTGGACCATCCGGGTGCCTCAATGATGAAGGAACTCACCTGAGTGCTCCTTTGTCGCCACTGACCCAAGCGCTCGGACAAGTTCCAAGCACTTGGAGCCCCATTTTCTAGCCATCTTTTGCCTTCAATCACCTGCACCACAGAGTTATAAAGACAAACAATAACATATAAAGTAAAGTGAATTTTGATAGTCTCCGGACTATCCAGTCATGACTTTGAGTTTCGCTGAAACTCTAGGACGGACCAACGCCCGACGTCCTTGACTTGCTAAGACTTTGCCCAGTCTCACAGACTAGGACTTCGTTGTTTAACTGCAGCTAAGACTTTCCACCTGCCTAGTGTTCACTAAGATTTTCTTACCTAGCCTCAATCAGGACTTTCCTACACACTCAATCTGTTAGGATGTATACTAAAAGTCTAGCTTTTGGTATAAATATTTATCTAGAAATAAGAATCACATTGGTCAAATATCTACATTTATGATAAATGTAGTTGTTCAATTAATTTATATTGTAGATAACATGGTGTGTGGTGTCACACACAGAGGATCATGTTATCAATATCTTATAAATTATAAACAGTAGCTCACGACCAAGATGGAAAGGAACAAACCATTGGAAGGTCGTAGTGTAATTAGGTATTAGTTTATCTTAACTATATAATTACACTAGTACACTTAGAGTATATTGAGTAGGACCATTAGAGGTCGTTTCTTTTTATACTAACTTTATAAAGGAACAAGGACCTCAGTTATTATGGAAGTGTGTGCTCTTAATCCTAATATAATAACAAGCACATATATTTGATATTTATTTCTTTAATTTATCAATGGGTGAGATTTAGTTCGATAAATCAATAAGCCCGATAAGTTGGGAAATAATATCACTTATAGTGTGTGTTGTTGATTATAGAAGGAAACTGTGTCCTAGTGATCTAGGTTGAGAATGTCCCCAAGAGGAGCTCATAAGGATTGTCATGTTAAACCCTGCAGGTGGATTTAGTCTGACATGATAATAAGGTTGAGTGGTACTACTCTTGGACTAAGATATTAATTAAGTGAGTTGTCAGTAATTCATTTAATTAGTGGACATTCATTATCTTAAACACAGGGAGACTAATACACTCATAATAAGAAGGAGCCCAAAAATTTAATTTGGGATTGGTGCGGTAGTTCAATAATAGTTCTCTAGTGGAATAAATTATTATTGATAAAATTAAGTTGTGTGTTCGGGGCGAACATGGGATGCTTAATTTTATCGGGAGACCAAAACCAATTCCTCCTCTCGGTCCCTATCATAGCCTCTTAATTATAGAGTACTATACCCACCTATATCCACCTTCTTACCCATCCTTTAGGGGTCGGCCAAGCTAGCTTGGAGGCCAAGCTAGGGCCGGCCATGGCTTGGTTCATGGGCGAATTCATGTGGCCGGCCCTAGCTTGAACTCAAGCTTAGGTGGCCGGCCCTATTAAAATAAAAAGGAATTTTAATTTTAAAATTTTTTCTTATGTGGATAACATGATTTAAAAGAGAGTTTAAAATTTAAATATTTCCTTTTATAAGATTCTACAAAAGATTAAGAGAAGAGCTAAATCTCTTTCCTTATTTGTAGATTAAAAGGTTGATTTTAATTTTGGTAAAATCTTTTCTTTTAATCATGTTCATGATTTAAAAGAAAGTTTAAAAAATTAAAAATTCTCTTTTATTAGTTTCTACAAAAGATTAAGAAAAGATTTAATATCTTTCCTTATTTGTAGATTGAAAGGAGATTTTAATTTTTAGAGATAACTTTCCTTTTTGGAAATTATCCACATGTTTAAAAGAAAGATTTTAATTTATAAAATTTCTTTTTTATTAACCAATCATGAAGGGATAAAAATTATTGGAGAAATTTTTATAAATTTTTGGAAACAAATTAGGAAGTTTTAATTCTTGTTTTAATTAAAACTTTCCTTGATTTGGGGATTGTAGGTGGTCGGCCATTGATATTAAGAAAAGAAAATTATTTTTAATTAAATAATTTTTTCTTTTTCATGGCAAAGGAATTAAGGAAGTTTTTATTAAAATTTCTTTATTTGCCAAGACCAAGGATTATAAAAGAGGGGGTAGAGGTGCCTTCATGGCTAACGACTCTATTCTTTTTCTTCCTCTCTTTTCTTCCTAGGTGTGGCCGGCCCCTAGAGTTTCCCCTTCCCCTTCTCTCTTCTCCTTCTTGTGGCCGAGACTTCATCATCTCTTGGAGACATAGAAGTGGCCGGATCTAGCTTGGAGAAAAGGAGAGAAAGGAGGCTTGTTTCTTGCATCCCTTGGAGCTTGGTTGGTGGAAAAAGTTCTTCATCCTTTGGAAGTTTTTGCTTGGCCGAAACTTGAAGGAAGGAAGAAGAAGGTGCCTTGGTGGTTCTCATCTCGGAAGATCATTGCCAACACAATGTCCGAGGTTAGAAGAGGAATACGGTAGAAGATCAAGAGGTCATTGAAAGTTCACAAATAAAGGTATAACTAATAATTATTTTCCGCGTCATACTAGTTTTATTTCTTTGTAAAAATACCAAATACAAGAGACATGTGATTCTAGATTTCGAATTAGTTTTCGATGTTGTGTTCTTTTATTTTCTTTTCGATCTTGTGCTTCGATTATTCTTTTTGGTTAACCTAGAGTCATTTAAGGAAATTAAATATTAATTTTCCTTAAAAGGCTTTGTCTAGGCGGTGGTGGTTGCTCCCATATCCAAGAAGGTCATGTGCCCCGCCATGCAGTCCTGGAAGCCAAATTTTGGAAATTAATATTTAATAAACTTTGTGACCTAGGTGATTTGGATTGAACGTGTTAAGTTCCGCAGGAGATCCAAATCTAAACCTAAAAGAATATATAAGTTAAACTTGGGATCAAACGTGTTAAGTTCCGCAGACGATCCAAGTTTAATTTAAAAAAACACATGGTAGTTAGGAAAGGTTCAGATCTTGTACAAAATTTTTGTACAGAGGAACCATTAGATTTTCCGAGTTGCAACCAACACAATCAACCTTGTTAGAACAATAACAATACTTAACTTAGAATCTTTTATCTTTATCAAAACTCAGATTTGATCATTTGCTCCCTACACCAACAATATAATCTATTCTTTTATATATATATATATATATATAAACACTAACTGTAAACACCATCCTTTAATTTAATAGGGCCAAATTGGGGCATGATTACACTAAGTTAGATGTTTACGATAGAAAATCAAAAGAGCACTCTTTTGTCAAAAGGCATCCCTCTTTTAAAAAAAAAATATTAAAATAGCGTTTCACCTTTAAATTTCTATCCAAAATACCCCTCAAGGCCTCAGCCCTCTCGCTTAGAATTGCTTTGTATGAACCAGGGAACTACTTTTGTCCAAACTGCTCCTAAAAAAATATATATTAAGAAAGTGTGTGTAGTCGATGGTTAAGAACTTCAGTATTCTATGATTCTATTTTTATTTAGAGAAAAAATTGTTATAATTGACAATCGAACGAATGTTTAAATGATAATTTAATGTCTTTCCACTATATCACATCCCGGGGTACAAAGAAGCTTCAATCTTGAACGTGAAAAGGTATTTTAGAAATTAAATTATAAGTGAGACTCAATTTTAATAAATTTTGAAAGATGAAATCCTTTGATAGAAAAAAAGGCTCGTTTCATATTCTCCCTTCATTTAATATTTTAGAAAAAAAAATCCCTTTTTATTTTTCTCAAACTAAAGTTATTTTGATAAAAGAATTGATCAAATTATTTTACTAAATTACTTATCCCAAGATTGAGAGCCATTATTGTTGGAATACTTCGGAACTAGAGGAGGGTGAATAGTTTGCCGCGTTAGTTCACTTACTTCATTGTTGTTGATTTGCAACGGAATTGATTTGAAGCAAAACCTCCAATGCTAACACAAAGGATTTACTTGGTATCCACCTCAAGAAGAGGTAACTAATCCAAAGATCCACACGCGACACTAACTCCACTATGAAAATACTCATTCTCGATGACCACCAGAGATGGAGAAACCTCGTATAAGAAATCTCACACTGTACAACTCAACGCAAGAAGAAAATACAAGAACACAAAGGAAAAACCTCTTCTTGCTTGACTTTGCTGGTATAGATCGTCTCTTGAACCTTGGAAATGCAACAACTCTTGTCCCCAAGAGCTTCCAAGATCTGGTAGAGAGTGGTGGAGAGAATCGAGTGAAGTTCGAGAAAAGGGTTTGCGTCGCTTGAACTCGCTGTCACCTTTTGTATATGTGCTTTTAGGGCTCCCAATCGATTGAGCTTACTCCCAATCGATTGCCACGTCAGATATGCGCGATCCCAGCCGTCCAACGCTCGCTGCCTGTGCAACGGTCATATCCCAATCGATCGGCTGATCGATTGGGGAGGCTTGAATTGATCAACCGATCAATTCAGAGCGCCTATGTGTTCTTCGCTAGAAAAGCCCTGAATCGATTGACCGACCAATTCAGGCTTCCTCGCTTTCGCACGAGAATTCCAGCCACAATCAATCGGCTGATCGATTGGGAGCCTCTCTATGCTCGCGATAATGCTTCTCAATCGATTGACTAATCAATTGGGAGGTTATTACTTGCAATACTCTCCCAATTAATGGGCTGATTGATTGGGCTCTGGTTCAATCAATTACTTGATTGATTGACCACCCTTAACATGCCTAACTCAAGTCCAAGGTTCCCAAACCAAATATCCAGTTAACCGTGACCTATTGGGACTTCTCATTACCTGGTATCCGGTCAACCTTGACCTGCTAAGACTTCTTCACCAAGTGTTTAGTCAATCCTTTGACCCACTTGGACTTTTCTTCTCGTGCCAAGTATCTGGTCAAACCTTTGACCTACTTGGACTTTCACTTCACCAGATGTTCCGTCATCCTTGACCCACCTGGATTTCCATTGCCTGGCTTTACTCACCAGGTCTTTTCATCTGCCTAGCTTCACTCACTAGGACTTTCACCTGGCTTCACTCACCAAGATTTTCTTCTACCTAGCTTCACTCACTAGGACTTCCAACTGCCTACCTTCGCTCACCAGGACTTCCAACTGCCTGACTTCACTCACCTGAATTTTTCATCACCTAGCTTTACTCACTAGGATTTCCCTTCTACCTGACTTCACTCAACAGAACTTTTCACACCAAGTGTCCGGTCAACATTGACTCACTTGGATTTCCTTCTTCTGCAAACCTTCCAGTTGGACTTGCCCTTGCATAACCTCTAATTAGGACTTCCCAGTCAAGCATCTGGTCAACCTTGACCTACTTGACTCAAACGGATGATTGCTCCTGCAATCTCCGTTATTGTCAAACAATCTTTTATGTATTAACAAATATCGAAACTCAAACAACAAACTCAACCTTGAGCCAACTCAAGCTTAGTTAACCTGGTCAATTTTGACCCAGGGGATATTGCGCCCATAATGACTATTATTAGAATTAGAGTATATTTAGTAAACAAATTAATTATCGATAACTTAATTAAAAAATTGGTATTTCCTTATATCCAACCAAATTTGTTCTTATATATAAAAAATAATCATAAGTTGTTTACAAAATAAATTACACGTTAATATTCAAATATATTTTAAAAAATAGATATTTTTATAAAAATGATTTTTCAAATGTCATTTAATTATTTTTTATTAATAAGGGAAAATAACCTTTTATAGTTCCTTCCACATCATATTTAAGTTAGCATGAATCTAGTCGCCTAAATTGCTAAATCTAAATTTTATCATATGTGCACAAGTAGTTCAAATTGTTAAGTATGAGTATGTCTATAGATTTAGTCCCTAAAATAGCATTCAAATACTCATTTATCTTCTTATTTTAACTCTTCAATAAGGCCATGATTTTGAATCAGACCTATCAAAGGTTCTGCATCGTTTTATAATTGAATTAAAAAAATTATCATTGAATTAAACTTGAACAATCGTATAGAATATCAGTCAGGTCAAATTGATTTCAAGCTCATGCCTCACCCATGAGTTAGATTGTGCTAGGCACAACTAATATTATATGGGATCAAATCAAATCATGGGTTATCTAATCAAAACTTTTATTAAATAAAGCAACTCTGCTATTCAAATACCAAACTATAATAAAATTAACCTTGTGAGTACCTATGACGTTGATATTAATTTCCACATTTCTTATAAAGCTCCATCTTCTTCCTCTTCTCTTTCTCCCTCCTCTACTCTCCTCTCTTCACCATGAAGCCTCATGCTACGACGGTGCAGCTTTTCAAGCACTTCCTCAACCTCTTCTCCCTCTTCGCCTTCTTCCTCTCCCTCCTCGCCCTCCTCCATTTCTCTTATCGCCACTTGCCCTTCCAATTCAACTTCTATTCCTCCTCCCTCTCTCCATCTCCCTCTTCTTTTGTTCTTCCCCAATCTCTGTCTCCTTTTCCCTCTCCCTCCTCTGTTTTGACTTCATCAAATATGTCATCTCCTTCCTCCGCCGTCAGCGTCGGCAGCAGTATTGGTGCAAACTACAGAGCGGAGGAGGATTGCGATATATCTAAGGGCGAATGGGTGCGCGAGTCAGCGACAGAAGATTACTACTACAATAACACCAGTTGCCGCATGATCCAAGACCACCAGAATTGCATGAAGTATGGGCGGCCGGACGTGGACTTCCTCCGTTGGCGGTGGCGGCCGGACGACTGCGAGCTCCCCCGCTTTGACCCGCGGTGGTTCCTCGAGCTCGTCAGGGGGACGTCGGTGGCGTTCGTCGGAGATTCCCTGGCCAGGAACCAAATGCAATCGTTGCTCTGCCTCTTGTCAACGGTGAGTGTTCCATCAAACACACCCTCGTACTTTAATTTTTTATTCTTGAAAAAAGATCAGAAACTTAAATTTCTCATTTACCTGCAAATTTAGAGTTCAAACAAAATCAGAGATTATTAAAATCAAACTTTGAAATTGCTACGTGCGTAGCAATAGCCAACTATACTTGCTCCTCAACTAAAGCCATGTTTGTTGTTGTTGGTGACCAAACCAAAGAAAAACAATCGGTAAATTACCGGAACCTAGAAATTTTTTTGAAATATCTAGATCTCGTTCTTAAGTTTTAGAATTATCAAATCATATATAGCTTATATCCATTTTGTCCCTCTTATTATTCCCAATCAATGGGTAGATTCCTATGTTATATCAACCAATCTAAAGTTTAATTCGTACTAAAAAATCATTACCCTCAATATAATTAGTAAAATTGATATTTGAGAGGATAAATAAAATCAGAAGAACCAGATAAACGCATAATCCGATTTCATATAATTTCGAGCTATCAAGGTTTACATAACAATTGATTAAGATCTTAATTATTATTATGTTTATGTTAATCAATAATATTCCGAATCAACTATTATACAGTAGTAATTAATTAGGTAATTACGGACGGGTAAAATGAATATGGAATGATAATTTTAAAATTGAGATAGGTGATTTAATTATTCTGGAATTTCAGTTTAGGTAATTTACCCCCAAAAAAAAATAATTGAAAAGAAATAATTTATAAGCATTAGCCGTGAAGAATCGTGGGTTCATTCTTCCCATCTGATTATATATATTAATCTATATAACGACTGCGTCCTCTTTTGTGGGACAATCGGCCATGGAACCGTGATTGATTGTCTCTGAGTTTTGTGCTGACTGACTGACAGGTGGCTCATCCGGAGGACATCTCGAGCTCGAAAGACACGCAGGACCGGCGCCTCTTCTACGGCGACTACAACTTCACCGTCGCCATCCTCTGGTCGCCGTTTCTGGTGAAAAGCTACGACTCGGGCGGCGAATACACCCACATTTTCCTGGATGAGGTCGACGAGTGGGCCGGCGGCCACCTGGTTGCCTTCGACTACCTCATCCTCTCCTCCGGTACCTGGTGGACCCGCCCCTGCATATACTTCAAGAACCGCTCGCCCTTCGCCTGCAACTACTGCGGGTCTCCCGCCGCCGCCAACCTGACCCACCTCGGCCTCTACGAGGCCAACGGGGCGGCGTTCCGGGCGGCGCTGGACGCCCTGCAGTGGTACCAGGGCGCGGTGTTCCTGCGCACGTTCTCGCCGTCGCACTTCGAAGGCGGCCCGTGGAATGCGGGAGCGCGCTGCGATCGGAGGCAGCCGGAAGCGGGGTGGCGGTTGCAGGGGATGGAGCTGGAGTTGTACAGGACGCAGGTGGAGGAGTTCCGGAAGGCGAAGAGGGAGATGTGGGTGCTGGACGTGACGAGCGCGATGGTGATGCGGCCTGACGGGCACCCGGACGTGTACGGTCATCCGCCGGAGAAGCGCGTGGAGATGAAGCATGACTGCGTGCACTGGTGCTTGCCGGGGCCGGTGGACGTCTGGAACGAGCTCTGGCTTTATATGTTGAGCCAGCGACAGAGTCAGCTAGCCAAGACAGTAGGAGGGTAGTACAAAGGCCACCGCCACTTTTCATTTTTCATTTTCATTAATTGTTCAGAGCAAGAAAAGAAATATCGTCATCCAGTAAAAATTCTCAAATTTGTTTAGGGCAAAATACTCAGTAATTTATATCATTCGATAATGTATGAATTATGATACGGTATATTAGGAAAGGATCAAACATAATGTGAAATCGATGATTAAAATGATATGATAGTTAAAGTTAAGATGAGATTAAAGTAAGGGTGTATGTATTCGGATGAATTATCTTTCAGAAGCGATGTTCTAGTAGACACTTGGGCAGAGTTTAACCAAACTCGGGCTACCGAGCATAGCTTCTTATATCTTATGGGCAAGTCCGGTCAGCCTTATATCCGATCGGACTTAAGGGACTTAGTTGCTCATTCATACAATATAACTCTCAATATATACTCGGGCGGACTAAGAATCGGCCGGATTTATAGGGTTTAGTCCCCCATTATTCAAGCACAAGTCCCTCAACAAACGATCGATCAACCTCATATCTGGTCGGACATAAGGGATTTAGCACTCCACTCAGCGCCAAGATACTCTGCATACGGTCGATCAGCCTCATATCCAGTCGAACTTAAGAGACTTAGCACTTTGCTCCTCAGCGCTAAGACACTCTACATACAACCGGTCGGCTATGAAGCTAGTTGGGTTCCCCACTTCTCATATACAAGTCGTCTAACATATAGTCGGTCGGTTACTAGGTCGGTCAAACTACATCTAGGAGTACATTATCAGGAAATCATAATAACTTATCAGAGAATAGTAGCTACTCGACAGAGAATATTCCACCACCAAAGCATATACAGGAAACACAACCTTTCTCTGAGAATGGTCGTCTACATCCATTATCTAGTTTTACTTGACATAGTCTGACATTAAACATTCTCAGAAACCTTATTAATACAGGAGTTACAAAAGATAACTCATGTGCATTAAACGGAACCTTCCTCGAAGGGTGATCATACATATTCCATTACTCAACATATTTTGACACCAGACATTCTCTGACACCTCATAGTTGGGGGTTTGGGGGGCAATATAAAAAGGGGCCATCTCTGCTGGCTAGGTACATCATCACACGCTAAAAATACGCACACGTCTACTGTTCATCTTCTTCTCCACTTTTCGCTTGATATTGACTTGAGCATCGGTGTGCCTGTGTCAGGACCGCCTCCTTGGTTCTTGCTCTAACGCTCTCCTTTGCTCTCTTTACAGTGTACGTAGGAAGGAGTGTTAGGTGCCATCTCTTCTCCATCTCAGAGTCTTCTCTCAGTCAACGACAGAGCCATCTGCTCAACACATCATCTCCACCGCTTTCAGGCAGGATCAAATTTGTCTATGCCTATGGGAAATTCATCTGAATCTAAAACATGGAGATGAATGAGACTATACGATTCACTAGTCACATTGTCATAGGAAGATTTGGAGTTGCGAATAGCAGCTCGAGCGCAAAAGTTAGTGCAACAATAAGCAGCAGCCGACGATCCTTTGTCGCACAACCTGAAAGCATTGATAACGGGCCCTCACATCGAACGAGGGACCTGAGTAGAAGGCCCAATTGGGTTCCAGCCAGTCCCTCCTCCACCTACGGCTGACTTCATGCAAGCACCTGCACAACCAATCAGTTTATTGTCGTGCTACCATCCTCGGTTGCATATCATCGGCCATTATTCCACGTGCCTTTCTAGGAGATAGGTCGAGCAGAAAGGCCTCAAGCATCATCTTTGGGAGGCACGCCCATTCGAGATTCACGAAAGGGAAAGACTCCGGTCCCTAATGGCTCTCCTGAACGAATTAGCATGTCGTTCTCCCAAGAAATATTCGGAGGCAAATTGCCAAGTCACTTTCAACCCTTGACGATAAGGGAATATGGAGGGTGATATGGTATGTTGGGAGTGAAATCAATGGTCAAGATGATGTGACAGTCAAAGTCAAGGTGAGATGATAATCAAAGTAAGGGTGCACGTATCCGGATGAATCACCTCTCAGAAGTGAGGCCCCCAATACAAACTTGGGTGGACTTTAACCCGATCGGGGCTTGATAAACCCTAATTTTATCGTGAAATGGGTATCAAATAATTAAGTTACTAACCCTTCTACACTATTGTAGCATAGAGTAACTCGGATCGTCTCTCACAAGGAATGTAGATAGTGAATTCTAATCATAGGATTGAATTGTTATTAGTTTTGGTGTTTTGATGTTTGAATAGGGGGTTTGGATTTTGGGTTCTAAAGCTAAGAATTTAAAGACAATGCAAATAATGGAAACTAACCTAACCTAAACTACAACGGCAAGTAACTAAAGAACATAAAACATTTAATGGAACAACCAAGCATCCAAAGAATCTAACCAAATAATCCTAATAATGGAAATCAAATCAACTACACGCATTCAAATATAAATTCATGCAAATGATCAACAAATCAAAGTAATGAATCAATCTGGATCAAATCAACTCAACATAGTGTTTGGGGAAGTTCATTGAACAAGTTTCATGCACAATTCGATCGAAGCTAGGTACATGAAATTCTAAACATGGAACTTCTATTACAATCAGTCAAACATGAAGATCTACTACATCAAAGACTCATGCAAGCAATGAACTGGCAATACAGTCAAACCCTTGGCAATTGGCGGCTATTGGAATCTTCGGAAGTTGAAACACTACCCAGATTTGGAAGGAAGTAGAAGAACGGAGAAGGGATGGATGAAGTGTTGTAGCCTGATCTGATGGAGATGCTTGCTCTCAGTTGGTGAAGGAGATCAGATTTGATCTAGAGAAGAAGGAAAAGGGATGCTGGTTGAGTAAAGATTGGAAGATGTTGTTGTCCCAAACCTGAGATAACCTTTAGATGAAGGCTGGATAGAAGAAGATGATCCTCTGTTCTATGGTCAAAAAATGCTTGGTCGATCGCTGGTGGATGGATGCAGAAATGAAGATGGAGGACCCATGGAGAGGAGGAAGATGATGGAGTCATCAGATCTTCCTCTCCTATTTGGAAGAGGAAGATGGAATGGAAGTGTCGGGGTGATGGGAGATGAAACGCGATCGGGAATGATAAGGACTTCCTCTCCGAACCTGGATGAAGAAGATGGAATGGTAGCGTCCGGATGGCGGTGGAAAGTTGAAGATTGTCGTAGCTCTTGGTGATCGTGGATGTGGTCCGCGATCAGAGGAAGAAGAAGATCCTTTCACTTGCGCGTGTCTTCCTTAAATCTCATCCTAGATCTGAACGAACGGTCTAGAATGCTTCGAATCTTAATCAACGGTCGGATCAATTCAGTTCTGGATCAAAAGCTTCAAATCTTGATATATGGTGATGATCTACTTCCCCTTGTCTTGGACGGATTAGATCTTTGACAGATAGCTTAGATCGCTCATATCTTGAATGGACGATCAAAATTGTTCCAGAGCTTGATCTCCTCGTTTAAATCTAAATCTGAGCCCAAATTTGGTCTGCTCTAACTCGAGTCCCAATCCTTTGATGCCTATAAAATAACATTCAAATATTAGCATCAAATATAGCAAATATGAAAGAATTTGTAACTAAGTCTAAAAATAAATGTAACTCATGGAATGCGATATAAACATGAAAAGATCAAAAAGTATGCATATATGAGTCAAAATATCATGATAAAATAATGGTTATCAATTTCCCCACACTTATTCTAGCACCTCTCCGGCAAGCAAACAAAATAATGAAACAAACTAAAAAAAAATCATCCCCTAATTTTCCTAGCACTATTTAAAAGAATATAAACGATAATTAACTAAGACCATCTAAAGAGCAAAACGATCATGAATACAATCCCTAGAGTAATCAATAAGTATGGTGATTTCAATCCATTTGAGCAATTAAGAAAGATGCAACCTCACAAGATAGATGTCTCTACTCTAACTCACAATCATGTACGGAAGTGGAGGTTCACTCAATGTCACTCACAACATTTCACTATCATAAGCTTTCTTGTTTTCTAATTCTTCACCACCATAAAATGTAGCACACATTAATCAAAAGGATTTATTAAGAATAGAAATGAGATACAAAAGAAACTAAGTGAAGAAATTAAAATGATTGAAAGAAAAGGAAACAATGAGAGAGTGAGGGTTTTGGAAGAATAAACCAAATGAGTTGACCAAATGATGTGATTTAAAGAATATATCTTGTTGACGAAGTAAACAAAAGAATGCAGAATTTTTGTAGCTAATGTTGGACATATTTTTCCACCAATATGTGGAATCCACAAATCATCTTCCATATGCTTGGTTGAATGTACTTCAAAATGAAATTTCATCTTGCATCCAACTCCTTGCAGCCATCTAACATTTGGTTGTAATGTCACGCCCCGGGGGAGTCTCTGTCCGAAGAAAATTTCGGCAACACCTCCCCTGTACGGCTGATAATCTGAAGCATTTCTACAGACACAATATACATCAGCCACATGTGGCTGAAATATATACACAACCACGCAGTTAATAATCTCAGCCTACACGGTTGGACAAATATAACAACAACCATGCAGTTATATATATTTTTATCAGCCCACTCGGTTGAAATCAAAACCAAGACAGCGGAAAAACATAAAGATAAGCTCATACAAAACAAAACAAAACACTGCTAATCGGTTAGGCTTACACCACACAACAACATAACACTCCGGAAATAAAACCGGAACAAAAAGTACACACATTCATCTACCAAAATACAAATAAACAAAAACAGAGACAGGTCTTCTGATGTGACGTGGGGACCGGCAGGTAGGATACTCCAAGCGACTCCATAAACAACCCGGTACCTGAAAAAAATAGTGTCCACGGGGGTGAGTTCAACAACTCAGCGAATACCAATAGACATGCCTAGTAAGATATATCTAACAGCAATAAACATGGAATACAACTTCCTAATCAAATATAGGAAAAATGCAAAACTGAAAGGTAACTGAGGAAGCTGTACTCACCAGTATCTAGAACAAAAAGGTCATCAAACCGAGAGTGTCATAAATCCTGTATGCATGTCAAACATATGCATCCAACCAAATGCAGCAAATAAATGGAGCAAGCACAAGCAATAAATGCATCAATGCGTATGATGCCAATGGCATGTCCTGGTCACCCCTACTCTCCAGTCAACCGTCTCACACATGATAGTGAGACCGAGTGGGTAGTGCTGTGACAACCGTGCACTCTGCCATTACTACTCCTGATGAGTGACCGAGTGGATGGGATGCTGTCGGAGTACACCTATCCTCCTTACCCCAAATCATAAATGGGGGAGCTCAATGCTCTCATCTCCCGGTACACGATGACGGGGAGAGATCCCTGTCCTGCTACAACGATGCGTCATACTAACCCATAAGTGGACCAACGGAGCCCTTGACAGAGCACCTGCTGCAACACACCCTACCTAAATATACCACTAACCCATGAGTGGTCGTGTGTGCAGATACATGTAACTGGCGATGTGCTCAACAATAATGGAGCCGACAATCGCACAGCATGCAATCATGTGAATGGTGCATGACACTAAGCATGGCAATATCCTGTACCAATCCATATATATAAAACGTGTACCCTAGAATAAATTGACCTAATCAATGGTCTAGGTACACGGTCAGATAAGGAATCAAAAACCCTAGGTCCTGAACATATCCACCTCCATAAAATATGTACCAACAATATACATGGATCAAAACAAAAGTGTCTAGGTACACAGATCAGACATTATATAAAAATATACGTACACATGTCAGATAATAAAAATCCAGAATCTAGTCCTAAACTCAGTAAAGCATGGTATGTCACTTACTCTAGGAATTAAGGTACTCATGGCAATAATCACGAGGTATAATCATGGATACATAACAAGCGACAAAACAGAACATGCTATGGGTATCAAACCATGACATACCAAAGGCAAACATGATCATTGCTTGTAGCTATAAAATACTATGCATATCCAATTGACAATATCATAAAAGATAAGTCAAGAGGTACCCGCCTCCAATAAGAAAGGTCCAATACAGTTCAATCCAACGTCGAGATACTCGTCTCGCGTCAAAGTCCTGTGATATCAAACATACATTTTTATTTAGCTACAATTCTAATAAATAGCTAAATAAAAAATCTCTAACCCTGAATTAGGGCAAAATCCTAATTAACACATGAACATAAACCTAATTCACACTTAGTAACTTTGTATCCCTTCTACACTGACATGCTACAATTATCCAACCTACATGAATCTGCAAAATCACAAATCCATATTTAAAATTTACTACTAAATGATCAATGCACCCATATACATAAACACAACTCCAATCCCTACCAAATCTGACATCAACCACATCTTACCTAAATCGGTGTCAATCGCTTCCTCTTTGGTGACTCGTGTATCTGACCAGCAGCACTCTATTGTTGCACGCGATCCGGGAAACCCACTGTCGAAGTTGTGCAGTAAGAAACAATTGACCTCCAAGTCATATACTCAAATTAACTCTTATATAGATCAATCTTACCCAAAGCTGAAGTGGTTGCTGCGATGGATGAAGAAAGAACCCAGCAGTGGAAATCTAGGGCTCGGCAGAACCTGATGGCCGACGTCGATCGGAGGCGCACTGTGGGTTGCGGCCGACAATCGGTTGAGAGGGGCGAGGGTGAAGTCGGCTAGGGCAAAGAGGAGTCTCGGCGGTGAACACAAACTAGGGCACAGCGTCGGCTAGGGCAAATTCGCCATGAGGGCTCGGGTGGCGTCGTCGGGCAGAGACGAGAAGGAGGACGGCGCTAGAGCAGAGAGAAGGGCTCTGCTCGGTGATCGAAGGAAAGGCTCGATCGGCGATGCTCGCGCATCGTCGATGCTTGAGATAGGGAGGAAGAAGGGAGGCGGCGTCGACACACAAGAGGAGAATCAGCTCGCGGCTAGCTAGGGCACAAGGAAGGTTACTCGGCCGCGGAGAGGGAAAAAAGAAATGTCGACTTCTCTTGGTCCCGAGCTTATGCACGCATGGGAGGAGGAAACGGCCGGTTAGGGAAGAATGGTCGCGAGGGGGAGAAGGCATGGGGAACGGCTCGGCACGGGTCGGCGGAGAAAAGGAATAAGAATAAAAGAAAAAGAGAAAATAAAAAGGAAAAGAAAAATAACTTTTCCTCGCTTAAATGGGGTAGCCTAAACAGGCTTTCTGGGGCCCTATTTTTATCCCCGTTAACTCGTCCATACGAACTCCGAATATTTTCCGAAAAATTTCTAAAAATTCCAAAAATGCCCTTATTATTCTTCGCCATTTTTTCAATATTTTACATTCTCCTTCACTAATAAAAATTTGGTCCCCAAATTTCGTTATCTACCATCAGCAAGTACTAACAACATATATAAAGTATAAATACTGTGTTGGATCGAGACGCGCTAGAGGGGGGGTGAATAGCGCTCGCGGCTATTTCGTTCGTATCGGAATCATAAAAAGCGTAAGAGTTAATGCAGCGGAATAAAAACATACACACAAAGACGCATGAGATTTTTACTTCGTTCGGAGCCTAAGGCGACTCCTACTCGAAGGCCCGCGATCCTTGATTGCTTCCGATGGGCAACAACTATAAGCTCGATTATTACAAACTAAGTATTACAAGAAATGCGATAAAAGAGATCTATACCGACGACGAAAAGAGAAATCTTGGAGCTCTGGGTCGTCGGAGACTTGTAGCAGCACTTCCGGGAGTCTTTCGGAGCAGCACGTTGAAGAAAGAAGACTTGGAATTCGTTGAACAAAGCTGCTGGTCGAACCCCCTTATAAATAGTGTTCAAGGCGGCGATGAGGAGTGAACTGGTCGAATCTTATCACAGATTCAAGGCGCCTTCCACTGTTCACAGGGCGCCTTCATCTGTTCAAGGCTCCTTCTACTATTCATCAAGGCGCCTTGAACAGCTTCTCGCAGCCAGCTCCAGCCTTGCACCCGAGGCGCCTCCAAGCTCCATGAAGGCGCCTCGGACACTGTTCATCCGAGGCTTTAGGTTGCTCCTTTGCACCTGCAAGATACGTTAGTCCCAAACACTACCTTGCAACACAAAGTTAGCACATAACACAATAAATATGATAAATGAAGTATAGACAGTCTCAGGACTGTCCGAGTCTGACTTCGGATTTCCGACCGGAAACCCTAGGTCGACCCGACGCCTACTGTTCCCTCTACGAGGAACGCGTCCTCACCTACTCCACTCAGGAGATTTACCTGTTGCCAGTCGATCCTCCAGATCGACTGGACTTTTGCTCAGCACTCGACGCTTCCGGACTTTCTGCTGGACATCCGCTTCCCGGCCAGTCCAGTCTTTCACCTGGTTCGCGACACCAGGACTTTCCACCTAGGGTTACCACCCCCTAGGACTTTTGCCTGAAGTCATCGACCTGCCAAGACTTTCCGCATAGGGTTACCACCCCCTATGACCAAGGGTTACCACCCCCTAGGGTTTTTCCCTTTGTCTAATCGCAGCTAGGACTTTTCTCCACCTAGGGTTACCACCCCCTAGGACCTAGGGTTACCACCCCCTAGGGTTTTCACCTGCCTAACCGCAGTTAGGACTTTCCTGAAACACTCATTCAACATGTTAGATAATAGAGAATCTTAACTTTGAATCCCTTTGCCATTATCAAAACTTAGGTTCGATCGTCGGATGCTTCCTGCACCAACATACTGAACGATAAATTAAATCACATACCTCAAGTGAAAAAATGGGGATATCGAGCACGGATAGTATCCTCTAGCTCCCAAGTAACCTCCTCGTCCAAATGATGTTGGCATCTGACTTTAACCAGCCGGATAGTCTTGTTCCGCAACTGACGCTCTTTCCAGTCTAGAATCCATACCGGAATCTTCTCATAAGTGACGTCAGGCTGAACTGGAACTGAGATATCTGTCAGCACATATACTGGGTCGGCTACGTATCTCCTCAGCATAGATACGTGGAATACATCATGAACGCCTGCTAGGGATGGTGGTAGTGCCAGCCGATAAGCTACTGCTCCAATCCTCTCCAGGATCTGGAAAGGTCCAATGTATCGCGGAGCTAGCTTATCTCTGAGGTCAAATCTCTTCATCCCTTTCGTGAATGAGACCCGTAGAACATGGTCGCCAGTAGAGAACTCCAGGGTCTGCGTCTCCGATCAGCATAACTCTTCTGGTGGTCCTGCGCCTCTAACATCCTCTATCCAATAATACGACCCAACTCTGTGTCTTGCTGAGCTCTATGAGGTCCCAACAACTAGGCCTTCCCAACCTCATCCCAGAGGGTGAGTGTCCGATAAAACCTACCATACAATGCCTCAAACGGTGTCATTTGGATACCCGAATGAAAGCTGTTGTTGTAGGCGAACTCTACTAATGATAAATGGTCCTCTTAACTGCCTCCAAAATCTAATACACATGACCTCAGCAAGTCCTCTATAGTCTGAATGGTCCGCTCTGACTGGTCCATCTGTTTGCGGATGGAAAACTGGAGCTGAGTGCCCAAGGCCTGTTGCAGACTCTGCCAGAATCGAGACGTGAACCGGGGTCTCTATCCGAAATAATAGTCAAGGGACACCATGAAATCTGATGATCTCCCGGCAATACAGATCTGTCAATTGATCCAGGGAATCAGTCTTCCGGATCGCTAAGAAATGCGCGGATTTGGTTAATCGATCAACGATTACCCAAATCGCGTCATAGCCTCGTCGCGTCCTAGGCAGACTCACCACAAAGTACATGGTAATATGTTCCCATTTCCACTCAGGAATAGGAATCCGCTAAAATAATCCGGCAGGTATCTGGTGCTCTGCCTTCACCTGCTGACAGATAAGACCTCTCGCTACAAATTACGCGATGTCTTTCTTCATACCGTTCCACCTATAGGAATGCCTCAAATCTCGATACATGCGGTCCCACCTGGGTGGACCACAAATCGAGAGCGATGAGCCTCCTGAAGTAGCTCCTGTAAGACCGGATAAGACTGAGGTACGCATAATCTGCCTCGGAAGTATAAAATACCCTCCTCGTCTCATGTGAACTCGGTCTGCTGCCCGACAACTATCTGGCTGCCTATAAATTGCAAATGGTGATCACCAGCTTGGCCTCTCGGATCCTCGTCCTGATCGATGACTGAGCAACCATGGTAACAAGAATACCCTGCTCTGTCCGTCCCTGCTCCTCAAGGCCCAATTCGGAGAATCCCTGAATCAAGTCCGTAACCACAACTCGGTGGCAAGCCAAAGTCCCTCTAGACTTCCGGCTAAATGCATCGGCAACCACATTAGCTTTTTCCCGAGTGATAGCTAATGGTACAATCGTAATCCTTCAGAAATTCCATCTATCTCCTCAGTCTGATATTAAGTTTCTTTCTAAGTGAACAGCTATTTGAGACTCTTATGGTTAGTGAGAATCTCAAATGTAACACCGTACAGATAACACTGCCAAATCTTCAAGGCAAAAATAATGGCGATCAGCCACAAGTCATGTACTGGGTAGTTCTCCTCATGCTCCTTCAACTGCCGAGAAGTAGGAGACTACCCTGTCGTGTTGCATCAAAACAACACCTAAACCCTGTAGAGATGTGTCGGTATAGAGCACGAATTCGTCCTCTTCAGAAGGTAAAACAAAAAATCGGAGCGGACACTAGTCTCCGCTTCAGCTCCTGGAAGCTGGTCTCGCAATCTTCGGACAATGTAAACTTCACGCCTTTCCTGGTCAGGCGTGTCAATGGCATGACAATCCGAGAGAAACCCTCAACGCATCTCCGGAAATATCGAGCCACACAAAGGAAGTTGCGAGCCTCCTCTATAGACTTCGTCTACTCCCAACGGTAACAACCTCTATCTCCTGTGGAACCACGGTATACTCCTACTGGTGACTGTGTGTCTCAAACATCTCACAGAAGATAACCAAAATACACACTACTGATCTTCACATATAGACGTTTCCGTCGAAACGTCTCTAGAACTATGCGAAGATGGTGTATGTGACTCACCTCGGATCCGAAATAGATCACAACATCGTCAACAAAGACAATGGAAACCGATCCAAACATCCTAGGAATACCAAAATCATCGAGTCCCTGAAAACATCTAAGGCTCCGCAAGCCTTAATGGTAAAACCAAGACATATAATGTTCGTAAATCAAGCATCCTCAACCATAAGATCCCCGACAATAAGTCAGGAAATCTGATCACCAACGATATAAATCAAATAATAGATCCGCCAGTGTGAGAGCAACGCTCCATCACACGAAATACCACATATGTGGGAGCAACGCTCTACCACAAGAAATCCTCCATATGTGGGAGCAACGCTCCACCACAAATAATCCGAAATATGTATCTGCAATAAATATGGGAGTAATGCTCCGCTACAAGCAATCTGCAATATGTGGGAGTAACGCTCCACCATAGACAATCCATAACATGTGTGGGAGCAACGTTCCACCACAACCAATACATAAGTGCCCAAGGCACCTAACTATCCAGCTAGAAACTGCACGAGATCTCTCTACCACAGATCACTATGAGTAGCCTAGGGTGTAACAACCCAGTAAGCAATCAAATCCATAGTCAACTCTATCATCATCCCAGTGGATTGGTCACCCACTAATAGGAGAATTAGTTGACAGGGTAATACAACCAATAACATAATGTAGACACTCAACATTCTACATTCAACATAGGTAGAATCATCATGATGCTACCAACAATACACCGGGCACACGTGCACACACAACATAGGTATAATCAACATAATCCTCCAATTATTATACACCAAACACACACACACAACTCAGGTATATTCAGTATGATACCTCCAACAATACATACCGAACACGTGTGCAAAAATCAACGTAGGTATAATCGACAATACACCTCCAATGATACTCACAACACATACCAAATGAGTATAATCACTTAATACTTTCAATAAAGCCTAATAGACACAAGTGTACCCATAAATCAAATATAATCCACAAGATACCTCGAATCTTACACCGAACACATATGCTCATACCACAACTCAGATTAAATCGACAAAATACCTCCAATAAACCAATCAGACACGTACGCCTAACCACTCGGGTATAATCTACTAAAAACTCACAATAATCATCATCTGGACAAATATACATCCACTACATGCAATTTGACCGTCTATCATAGAACTCCTATAACACATAATAATCAAGTGTATAAACTACACAGGTATGTATAATCAGCATATTTAATCCAATCTACCACACAAACCCTATGCTACCTACTCTCATGGTTTAGTGGTATAACTAAATAAAATCAACATAAAGATCATATAGGAAAACACAATCATAGACAATCCAACTAAGTACCACTACAACAAAAATATTAAAAGACAACGGTTAAAAATCGTTGTCGTAGACCCTTTAAAACCGTTGTAATTGGCAGTGTTGTTAAAAGTGGGGGGCTACGACAACGGTTTTAAACTGTTGTCTTAGAGTGAAAAGACAACAGTTTTGCAACGGTTTTAAACCGTTGTCTTTGAATGAAATGACAACGGTTTAAAACCGTTGTTATTTAGAGCATTTTTACTGCAGTTACAATCGGTTTTGGAGCTACGACAACGGTTTTTAACCGTTGTCTTTGAGTGTGATAGACAACAATAACAATTTTAAACTGTTGTCTTTTGAATTATTATCTTTTAATATCAATATATCATATTTCAATTTAAATATATAATAAAGAATCATAATCAAGAAAGAATATTCCCCACATCAATATCATTCAAAATGTTACTTATACAAGAATTACAATCACAAAAGAAAAAACATGTCTCATATTCAAATAAAATTTATCCCAATACAAATAAACAAATAAACTCCATTTGCAACTAATGAACAATAGCCAAAAGACTAGAAACTTGTGATGGTGGTTCATGTCATGTAGGATTGCATTTTCATACTTTATCATGCCACCAGTAAGAGTTCCTTGCTGAGAATCTTGCCAGACCTTAAACATATCTTGAATTAATTCTTGACGGGCCTAAGCACAGACCAATCCAGCATATTTTGTCACCTCGAGCCAGTCTTAAGACACAACAACCTGACAAACCAAATATAATCAAGATAGTAAGGATGCAGCAAGGCAACTATACATCGATAAGTTGTTGTACCACCCAAAACAAGCAGTATAATTGTTAAACTGTTGTTATATGGATATCAAAGATATTTAAAAAGTCATCAATTTTCTAAATCTCATCAGAGTCAACCATACACAAGCATAAATTTAAAGTGAATTGAATCTTATGACATTTTTAATTTATTGGCTAAATACCAATTGACATCAAGCTTCATTATACCAAGACCCTTATCTTTTGGCAAGATTGTTATAGAAAATATACAATATATCTCTGAGGTCCAAAAAATGGTTGGCAAAGAAAAATATAACCTAACCCAACATGAACAGGAAAAATATATCAACCACAATACAAAAAAATTAATTCACACTTCTGCATGAGTTGTATGTGACAGCAATGAAGACAGACCTGACTTTGGAGCAAAGAAACTTCTTCGTCCATGATGGTTTTCCATTTTTCAACAAGCAGATTTCAACCTTGCATTGCAAAATTGTGGCAGAAAGATTCCAAAATAACCAAGAAGCATAGAAGAAAGAAGATATTACAAAGTTTTCAGAAAATTCCAGATTACAAACCTCTTGATCACCCAAAAGATCATATATTGTTGGTTCAACAGACTTCCCAAGGTATATGATCTAAACAAAGGCAGTAAAAGTAATGCATCAAAATCTTTGATCAAACAACACTATATTATCTTATGGAAGCTTACTGAATCATGATCACATTCAAGAAAAATGTCATGGACATTTATGAAGTCTGTAGAGCTTGGTCCATTGTAGAAAGTTACCTTCCGAGATGGTAACTGCGACTGCTTCTTTGTCCACAAACTCGACATCAGGATGGCATGTGAGGCCTTCTATATGAATACATCGGGTAGGGATTATGTCGCAGAGGATGGAACTGCTTCAGCCCTGGAACATTGGTTCGTTTGGCGGCAACCTGAAACAAAGCATTCATCTTGTTGTTAGAAAAACCAACGTTGCTGTTAATAAGAATTTAAAAGTGTGCTGGTAAGAAAAATACTTGAGATTAAATAGACAAACCTTGATTGGATGACCATGAAGCTCAGACTCATGCAACCAAAAGGCTTCTTGGATTGCCTCAACTTCCAAGAATTCGACATAAGCAAAACCCTTTGGCTGAACGTTTCTGTCAGTGAGAATGGTGACTCTGTTAACAGTACCACACGACTGAAAATGTTGTTGAACCTCTTCAGGGGTGCAAGCATAATCAACCTACAGTTTAATAGAAATATCAACATGAGTATCAATCTAGCAGTGGCTTTCCCAACTCAAGATGTTGCTACTAAATCACTTGTTGTTAAAGGTTTCAGAAGAATTCTATATGTATAAAACATAACAATCATTGACAAATAGTTACAGTGTGACTATTGATGCTAAGAATAAGAAACCAAAATTCTGTAATAGAAGACAACAACCCTATCCAATTCGGAACAAGTATCAAACAAAAAAGATAGCCTTAGCATAGACTATATATTACAAAATTCTAATAAGGTGCAAGTCGAGAATCCTCAGTAACTTGGGCATATATATATATATATATATATATATATATATATATATATATATATATATATATATTTCAAATAATTCTTTGTTTTAAATAATCTTTTTCCCTTTTTTTCTTTGGTAATTTTTTCAAGTACAAGCAAACGGTAACTGGAGTTCAATGTTACTCTGTACAATCTTATAGGACATAACTTTTGTATGGATCTACTATAAAGACGAATTGAAGATGTCTGGTACAAGGACAATAATACCAAATTTTAATCATTGAACCACTTAAATTCAGCCAAACCATAACAATGTTACTACAAATTATCAAACTTCTAATGAGCACAAACACAGTTTTGGGAACTTGAACATTATAGTAGGCACTCTTTGCATGTACCACATTCAAGTAATACGCACCAAAAAAGAAAAAGAGGGAAGGTAAATCCATTTGAATGTCTTTACCCATTATTTAACCTGTAGCAACTTATACAACTCACATAATTTACAACTAATCAGATATCTTGAGCGGGTCTAGCAACTTATCATATATAAGTAAACTTGCTGCATACAAAGCAAAGGATTTCTTGAAAGGAAATAAATAAATAAATAATCAGGCTACATACACTAACAAATAAAAAAAAGTACCTGGAGTCGAACTCAATGGCAAGCTCAATCAAAGGGCCAATGGAAGCCCCCTCGAAAGCAGATGCGGCAATCAGAAGCCCAAACCTCTTCTTCTGTTGCAAGAGAGAACAGATGAACAAAAGGAAAAAAAAACATTTTTATCTTCTCTTCAGAAGATCATGAAGAAGAGCTCACCTCTTCATATGGAGGCATGGAAAGCAGACACATGATGCTACCAAAGCAACCCATCATCGTCAAAAATCCGCCAATGTTCATCAAAATGTGGAGATAAGCTCCAGCCGCTGATGCCGCGAGCGCGCAACATAGCGTCAAGTAAACCTGGATCACAACCCCAATCGAGAAGTCAGAAAACAGATCATAATTTCCCACAAGAACTAGAGCAAACCCTAAGAAACCAAAAAAGGGGGAAAAAAAAAGGGGAAAATCACCAAATTAATTCGATATCGAAAGACACACAACCGATCTTTAAGACAACTATCAAATAAGGGGGACAAAGAGGGGAAAAGGCGTCGATCCGTACCAGCATCATATGATTTTGAACATTCGAAGGGATCTGACCGAAATTTTTGAAGGAATTCCGAGTCCATCCGCCATGGGACTGAGATCGGGATTGGAAGAACGCATCCATCTCTCTCTCTTCTCTATCTCTCTCTCGGCGAACAATGAAAACAGATCGAAGTCTCCGGGCGAGGAGAGAAGGCGTGTTCTCCCTTCGCCCTTTATACGCCATGATGATTAAACATTGGTTTCTTCTGGGAGCGTCTCGGGGGTTCGTGCGAGTAGCAAAACCTCCCTGTTTCCGTCGAAGAGTAGCAATACCTCGTCCCTAATGTTGAGATCCTTCTTCCAGGCATGCATCACGGAAGCGTCGTTGACCGAGATGCAGGCAATGGTGTCCACGCCTTTGGCATGCAGCTCCCCATCCTTTTCCACAAATCCAGGGAGGTGCTTTTGCGAGCACGTCGGCGTAAAGGCCTCGGGACGGTGAAGAAGATGGCTTTCTTGCTCTTGGTGAGATCAGAGATGGTGACGGTCTGGAGCTCCCCATCGGAGCCAAAGTAGGAGAGGTTGGCGTCAGGAAGATTGTCTCCGACGGAGATGGTGGTTGTGACGACAGGGGCAGAGGCGGAAGAGGTGAAGAGGCGGGGGAAGAGGGAGGACCTACGAGTGTGCAGTCAGAGGTGCAGAGTGGTAGTGGAAACGAAGCGGTGGAAGCGGACGACAGAAGGGAGGAGGCGGGGCAAAGAAGGGGCGACGAGTTTAGGTCTTGGAGAGGAAAGGAGAAGGGGCTTGGATCGAGAAGGTAAAGGGATGGAATACGACGGCAAAAAATTTCGGGGAGAGGGAAAGAAAAAACACCGCAGCAAAAAATGGCGAAGGGGAAAAAGCGGTGAAAGAAGCGCACATAGACAACAGTTTTTAAAAAACCGTTGTCGTAGCCTTTAAAAACCGTTGTCGTAGCCCCCAAAAAATATAAATAGACAACAGTTTTAAAAAATCGTTGTCATAGGCCAAAAAAATTACTACAAAACAACAATTTTTGTTAAAACCGTTGTTAAAAGGCAAAAAGACAACGATTTGGTATAAAACCGTTGTCGTTTGAGTGTTGTTAAATGAGGTTTTTCTTGTAGTGTACGTACAGTCTAAAACTAAAGTACCCATGGAATAGGATACATCGATCCTCTATAGACTGACCAAGCCGACAATGGTATACGGCTAATTCAGTCTTTTCCACGTTAGTACGAGTCATGTACTCAAATGTGCTCTAGATACCTAACTAAGCACAAATAATCTAAAGATTCGAATCTCTAAAAAAAGAGTATGACAGTCCCCTACTGATCGGACCAACATAATTAAATCAGTCATCTACTAACTAATCAAGAATACACTAATCCTCCATAAGCATTTAAGGTAAATCGATCCACGACTACCCAAATCAACATGTGTAAATCAGTTTTCTATTGACCGATCTAACCAGAGTACATTTATCATCTACCGACGAAAACTAACTAAAGTATATCGGTATTCTACTGGCTGAGTCAACTAGAATATATAGTTACTAGTCACTACCTAGCTAATAATAGCATAGGCTGGTATGTGTCTCCATCTCCTAACCAATTAGTAGTAACATAAGTTAAAACTACTGGGGGTATGATATGAAAAATCACCAGAGACTATAATCCTTAATGTTTATTAAGGTTGACCAAGATCAGTGGTTAACCAATCACATGTAATATGTGCTACAACAACCAGACGGGTACCAAATACAAAATGCTTATACATGTCATAAACAGTAATAGTCAACAGTACATATACTAACAAAAATGTAGGATAACAGTATACAAACATACCTCCTATAGCTTAGAGATGTCCTACTACTGCCAGGTCCCAAAACTTGAAAAGTCACATCGAGAAAACCAAAACACGAAATCCGAAACATAGGAAAATAAGACTCGTAAGCCGAGCTCTGATACCAAATAAATTCATATCAGATAAATCTCGAAAATCCAGAACACATAGCAAGTATCATAAAGCTGCTCTGATACCACTAAATTGTCACGCCCCGAGGGAGTCTCTGTCCCAAGAAATTTCGGCAACACCTCCCCTGTACGGGTGACAATCTGAAGCATTTCTACAGACATAATATACATCAGCCACAGGCAGCTGGAATATACACACAACCATGCAGTTATATGTAAAGCAGCCCACTCGGCTGTACCAAAACCAAAACACAACGGAAAAACATAAAGATAAGCTCATACAAAACAAAACAAAACAAAACACTGCTAGCCGGCTAGGCTTACACCACACAACAACATAACACTCCGGAAACAAAACTGGAACACAAAGCCAAATACACACATTCATCTACCAAAATACAAATAAACAAAAACGGAGACAGGTCTTCTGATGTGACGTGGGGACCAGCAGGTAGGATACTCCAAGCAACTCAATAAACAACCCGATACCTGAAAAAGATAGTGTCCACGGGGGTGAGTTCAACAACTCAGCGAATACCAATAGACATGACTAGTAAGATATATCTAACAGCAATAAACATGGAATACAGCTTCCTAATCATATATAGGAAAAATGCAAAACTGAAAGGTAACTGAGGAAGTTGTACTCACTAAGAACTCCTATCCAGAACAAAAAGGTCGTCAAACTGAGAGTGTCATAAATCCTGTATTCATGTCAAACATATGCATCCAACCAAATGCAGCAAATAAATGTAGCAAGCACAAGCAATAAATGCATCAATGCGTATGATGACAATGACATGTCCTGGTCACCCATACTCTCCAATCAGCCGTCTCACACATGATGGTGAGACCGAGTGGGTAGTGCTGTGACAACCGTGCACTCTGCCATCACTACTCCTGATGAGTGACCGAGTGGACGGGATGCTGTCGGAGTACACTTATCCTCCTTACCCCAAATCATAAATGGGGGAACTCAATGCTCTCATCTCCCGGTACACGATGACGGGGAGGGATCTCTGTCCTGCTACAACGCTGCATCACACTAACCCATGAGTGGACCAACGGAGCCCTTGACAGAGCACCTGCTGCAACACACCCTGCCTGAATATACCACTAACCCATAAGTGGTCATGTGTGCAGATACATGTAATTGGCGATGTGCTCAACAATAATGGAGCCGACAATCGCACAGCATGCAATCATGCGAAGGATGCATGACACTAAGCATGGAAATATCCTGTACCAATCCATATATATAAAATGTGTACCCTAGAATAAATTGACCTAATCAATGGTCTAAGTACACAGGTCAGATAAGGATCAAAAACCCTACGTCCTGAACATATCCACCTCCATAAAATATGTACCAACAATATACATGGATCAAAGCAAAAGGGTCTAGGTACACAGATCAGACATGATATAAAAATATACGTACATATGTCAGATAATAAAAATCCAAAATCTAGTCCTAAACTTAGTAAAGCATGGCATGTCACTTACTCTAGGAACTAAGGTACTCATGGCAATAATCACGAGGTATAAATCATGGATACATAACAAGCGACAAAACAGAACATGCTATGGGTATCAAACCGTGACATACCAAAGGCAAACATGATCATTGCTTGTAGCTATAAAATACTATGCATATTCAATTGACAATATCATAAAAGATAAGTCAAGAGGTACCCGCCTCCAATAAGAAATGTCCAATACAGTCCAATCCGACGTCGAGATACTCGTCTCGCGTCAAAGTCCTGTGATATCAAACATACGTTTTTATTTAGCTACAATTCTAATAAATAGCTAAATAAAAAATCTCTAACCCTGAATTAGGGCAAAACCCTAATTAACACATGAACATAAACCTAATTCACACTTAGTAAATTTGTATCCCTTCTACATTGGCATGCTACAATTATCCATCCTACATGAATTAGCAAAATCACAAATCCATATTTAAAATTTACTACTAAATGATCAATGCACCCATATACATAAACACAACTCCAATCCCTACCAAATCTGACGTCAACCACGTCTTACCTAAATCGGTGTCAATCGCTTCCTCTTTGGCGATTCGTGTATCTGACCAGCAGCACTCTACTGTTGCACGTGATCCGGGAAACCCACTACCGAAGTTGTGCAGTAAGAAACAATTGACCTCCAAGCCATATACTCAAATTAACTCTTATATAGATCAATCTTACCCAAAGCTGAAGTGGTTGCTGCGATGGATGAAGAAAGAACCCGGCAATGGAAATCTAGGGCTCGGCAGAACCTGGTGGCCGACGTCGGTCGGAGGCGCACTGTGGGTTGCGGCCGACAATCGGCTGAGAGGGGCGAGGGTGAAGTCGGCTAGGGCAGAGAGGAGTCTCGGCGGTGAACACAAACTAGGGCACAGCGTCGGCTAGGGCAAATTCGCATTGAGGGCTCGGGTGCTGTCGTCGGGCAGAGACGAGAAGGAAGGAGGACGGCGCTAAAGCAAAGAGTAGGGATCTGCTCGGCTATGCACGTGCGTCGCCGGTGCTTGAGACAGGGAGGAAGAAGGGAGGCGGCGTCGGCACACAAGAGGAGAATCGGCTCGCGGCTCGCTAGGGCACAAGGAAGGTCGCTCGGCCGTAGAGAGGGAGAAAAGAAATGTCGACTTCTCTTGGTCCCGGGCTTATGCACGCTTGGGAGGAGAAAACGGCCGGTTAGGGAAGAATGGTCGCGAGGGGGAGAAGGCCCGGGAAACGGCTCGGCACGGGTCGGCGGAGAAAAGGAATAAAAATAAAAGAAAAAGAGAAAATAAAAAGGAAAAGAAAAATAACTTTTCCTCGCTTAAATGGGGTAGCCTAAACAGGCTTTCTGGGGCCCCGTTTTTATCCCCGTTAACTCGTCCATACGAGCTCCGAAAAATTCCCGAAAAATTTCAAAAAATTCTCTTATTATTCTTCGCCATTTTTCCAATATTTTATAGTAACTGAGTCGAATGGGTCGGTGGCGCTGAGCCAAATGTTGAATAGATAGATACTAGTTGGTCGACTTGAACTAAATGCCGACCGATTGGAGTTTGAGAATTGCATCGGATAAGTGTAATTGAGTCAAATGAACGGGTGGTGCTTAGTCGAATGCTGAATAGATACTAGTCGGTAGATTTGAGCCGAATGCCGACTAACTAGAATTTGAGCAGAGCATTGAAAAAGTGTAACTAAGTTAAATGGACTGATGGTGCTTAGTCGAATGCCGAGTGATGGATCGGCTAGGGGTGACAAGCCGGGCGATGAATCCTCTCGCCTTGGGCAACCCGAACAGAAGTGATATGATTGACTCCTGTTTTTTACTTTGATTTCCCCTTTGGCAGGATTTTTTAACCATCTCGGTAGACGGTACACGGTACACGTGGAAAGTCCTTTACTCCGCTCATTAGGTATGATTTCAATAGTTGTTTCTATTATTTGTAACGTTTAATACATTTTTCACTTTGTTTTTACAGAGGACAGAATTTTTGAGGGCTTCCTTGAACAAACATCTGCAACAATCCACTAACATTACCATTTCTAATGATACGAATTCCTCACTCACTCCAACAAGAAAATTCCCACTGTCGAGATCCTTTTATTTTTGAAGAATTAGATATACCTAGCGACCTTTGAGATGGTCAACTAGAACAACAGGCTTAAGATTTAAAGTTTGAAACTAAAACTGAGTACTATTCAGAACATCTACTCTATCTTCAAGAGAAGCTAAAGGAGTCTGACAAACTTTTTCTGGAAGCCAATTGTAAATCCCTGGAAATGCAGCATCAACTGGAATCATCCGTAACAAAAGTAACTTTTTTTTGAAGAAGGAATTGATTAATTATGAGGCGGAGGAGGAGGGTTGTTGGGTTGCTCTAAAAAAAAACGAATTTCTGGGATCTAATGGATTTGCTGGGTCTCCACATCTTTCCTTGACCATTGCTCTCAGGGAGCTATCAACTAGTTCAAAGAGGACAGCTATCCTCTAGAAGGTATTTCTCCTGACTTTCTTAATATTTAGAAAGTGGTCGATAATATCGCAGAGGATAAAGTGTAAGATTGAATCGTGCAACTATGAACTTGTTCTGGATGTCGATTTGAGTGTTGACTCTTAGTTCTGGGGAAATGACTTATAACATTTTATGTAAGAGTACTCAAATTTCTATTTGCAACAAATATTTGTTAGCTTGTTCTCTTCTGATTGAACCAGGACTAACTGCTGATTATAAAAAAGAAAAAACTAAAAATTGTTGGTACCTAGAATAGTAGGAACCATCCTTGACAAAGGTTTGGATTTCAAAAATCATTTTAATGCTATTTAGAAGTTCCATTAAGACGAGTCGCCCTTCATTTGCTTTGAATCAAAGACGGATCACGAAATAAGGGATGAGCAGGGCTCCATCCCTTATTTATGGATTCGATACGTCACACCCTTACGTTGTACATCCCACGAGCACCTAAATTATTTTTTCAATTTGAATTTTTTTGTGTTTAATAATATAGCTCAATCTCTAAATCCAGGGTCTAGATTACACTGAACCAAGTTGACTCGGGATACCACTCAGTTCGTCGTGACCGCCAGTGCTTGGTGGAGTTCACGGTCGACCGTTATATCTTGAGAAACAGACGACCCGAGTAAACCTCGAAGCACAGTCGGAGGTGGGCGAATCTGTTTCAAGGAAACTGCTATTTGCAGGTCTCGGTCAGCTTCTTTGTCCGACCGACGACTTTACTGCCCGATCGGCCTTTTTGCTCTACAGATCTGGTCTTCTGACCTGGTCTGTCGCTTTGGTCTATCGCTCTGCAGACCTGCTCTACCGCTCTGGTCTGCTGCTCTGGTCTGCCACTCTGTAGACCTGGTCTGTTGCTCTAGTCTGTCGTTCTGCAGACCTGCTCGACTGCTCTGGTCTGCCGCTCTGCAGACCTGGCCTTCTGCTCTGCAGACTTGGTCTTCCGCTCTGGTCTGCAACTCTACAGACTTAGTCTTCCGCTTTGGTCTGCTACTCTACAGATCTGCTCTTCCGCTCTGCAGACTTAGTCTTCCGCTCTAGTCTGCCACTCTACAGACCTGCTCTTCCGCTCTGCAGACTTAGTCTTCCGCTCTGATATGCCGCTCTGCAGACCTGCCCTGTCGCTCAGCTCTGCTGCGTTATGAAAATCAGCCCCTGCTGGCAGTCTGAGATTATCCGCTCAGGTCATTTCGATTGTAAGTTGAATTTAAATTCCGTATATATATATATATATATATATATATATAGTCAGTACATGATATTATTTAATGTGATTGTGCACATAAGATTTTGAATTATAAAATTTTTATCTATATTTTTAATTAAATCTCGTTTAATATATTGCCTATAAAATTGAGTCTATTATATTAAGTGCAATCCTTATATGATATTGGTACGGAGATATACGATGGAGAAATGTGACTGGTCCCACCAACATACATGTAGGCATATTAGATTATGTCCATTTGTGCCTTAACACATAACATCAATATTACGTCAAATTTGACAAACATAATTAATTAATAGAAAGCTTATTATTTTGGATGGCTATGTCTCATTATTCTGGATGGCTATGTCCATAACTAAATTCATTCATCCAAATTATATTTTATTAATTATTATTTATGTAATAAAATTATTATATGGTTTAGATTGTTTATGATGATAGTTTTTTTTAGGAATGATTTAGTGTGAAAAAATAATAAGAATGCCATTTGTTTTATTGATTCGTTGAAGAAAAAAAATTATTTATGTTTTTTCTCCATAATTTATATTGTGTGACTTGATTTGTTTCCATTTGATTTGATGTTGTAGCAAGTTACCATGTAAGAAAATAACTTATGCTCATTTCAATGCCTTGATGTGAGCCCTCATGAGAACTCTAATAGCTATTGGTAATTAATTGTAAATTTGGGGTGTGTTACAGCCCACTACAGCCATAATCCGGCTATGCCTTGAATAGTCCATTTCCTTGCTCAAACAAGCTACCAACCTTGCAGTCGGCGGTTCTGTCTTGGATTGAGGAAGAATGACATTGGATAGTTCTTGTAAAATCTTAAGTCACATGGATTCTAAAAAATATATAGAATTCACATATAGAAAATACAAGAACAAGAAGATCTAATTTTATCGAAAACATGACATAAAAAAATAAATACATAAATATAATATATAAGGAACCTGATTGAAGAGTCATATCCTTGTCTTTAGCGTCGTCGGTTTGATCTTTGTGAAAGAAGATGTAACGGAAAGGAAAGTCTTCCAAGGGGCTTAGGGGATGACGGGGTCGTAAAGCTTTTTGTCAATGAGGAACAAGAAACTATTTCAAGATTATTACGAAGTCCTTGGAGACTAACCCTATATATAGTGAACATCTATTATCAGCCCATCGATAATTATAGATGTGGGACTATAAGTCTATATATATATTGAACATCTATTATCAACAAATAGATGATAATAGATGCAGGACTATAGGTTCTACACATATGAGATCCACATCCAATTACCCGAAATCCACTAGACATAAGTTAGATCACTTTAAAAGGTTCAGATCATATTCATGTATGCAACTTATAAATAAGTCCACCTAATAGGGATAATTATATCCAACAACACTGTCTAGTATAATGAACAGTTGTAGCAGATTTTAACCTATCCCTGATACAATAAGAGTTGCACTATTTCGGATAGTGGGCAATTTATTATAGGTGACTCTGTCCTTCGTAGAGGAAGTGTTGCACTATCGTGGATAGTAAACAATTTGTTGTTAGTGACTCTGTCCTTAACAGAGGAAGAGTTGCACTATCTCAGATAGTGGACAAATAATTTTAAGTGATTATTATAGGTGACTCTATCCTTAATAGAGAAAGAGTTGCACTATCCTCGATAGATGACAAATAGCTGTAGGCGACTTTGCTCCTGACAAAAGAAGAGTTGCATGATCTTGGATAGTTGACAAATTGTTGAGTTCAGATCCTTTGACTCAAAAATTACCTATTCCCGTGTCTCACTCATCACCCCAGCCTACCACCAGTGGCCTCCGACCTCCACCGCGATCAACACTATAACCCCTTGGGGAAGGTGAACCCAGGGGGATCACCATTGGCAAGATTGGTGTCGGAATCCGGCCGGATCTTAGCATGGCTTAGATCGACGGCAGAGGAAAATCTGCTCAGGTCCGAACGAATTTCGACGATAATCGTGCCAATGGCGACCCCCTAGGTTCACCTTCCCCAAGGGTTATAGTGCTGATCTGAGCGGTGGCCGGAGGCCGCTGGTGGTAGGCTGGGGCGACGAGTGGGACATGGGGATAGACGATTTTTAGGACAAAGAATTCGGTTTCCAAATTGTTGTAGGTGGCTCTGTCCTGATAGAGGAAAAGTTACACTATCTTGAATAGTGAACAATTTGTTGTAGATGATTATGTCCTTGACAGAATAAGAGTTGCACTATCTCATATAGTGGACAATTTATTGTAGGTGACTTTGTCCTTGACATAGGAAGAGTTGCACTATCTTGGATAGCGAACAATTTGTTGTAGATGACTTTGTCCATAACAGAGGAATACTTATGTTATCTTGGATAGTGGATAATTTATTGTAGGCAACTCTGTCCTTGACAGAGGAAGAGTTGCATTATCTCGGATAGTGAACAATTTATTGTAGGTGACTCTGTTCCTGACAGAGGAACAGTTATACTTTCTCGAATAGTGAACAATTTGTTGTAGGTGATTCTGTCCCTGATAGAGGAAGAGTTGCACTATCTCGGACAATGGACAATTTGTGTTCCAAATTTTTGTGAATAGTAAATATCATGAAAGGGATTTTTTATTATATGAACCATACATATGAGAATACAATTTGACTACCCTTTCACTAAAATCATCTACAGATAACTGACTATTAGACTCAATATAGATGAAGGTGAAAAGCACACCAGACTCAATAGAAGATCTAACTCAAGCAATCTTTCCTTTGAGTTCTCTGTATCATATGTACTGATACAAACTCCACTTCGACTTCCACATGTACTACAACTTATCCTCCATATACTAATTGAAATGGGATCCTTCTCAAGGAGTTGTTTGGAAAGATCAAAGAATACCAAGCAATTCTTTTACCCAATTACTGCCCTCTTACTCCAGCTTGACCCCCAAACCTCATACTAGTTCCCAATTTACAACCTCTGTTTGTCCATTACTTTGAGGATAAGCAATAAAAGGAAAGGATAGTTGGATCCTTAGCTCCGGATAGAATTCTTGAACATTCTTTACTTGAAATTATCTTCCATTATCTGAAATTAATCTACGGGGAACTCCATACCTACAGATTATGTTCTTCCTAAGAAATTTCCACATGACTTCTTCTATAATTGTAAACAATGTCTCATCTTCGACCCATTTAGAAAAATAATCCACTTCGACTAATAAAAATTTCTTTTGATTTAGACTGATAGGAAATTGTCCTACTCTATCCATCCCTCATTGATCAAAAGGACAAGAAGCACACCATGTTTTTAAGTATTCAGCAGGACATCTAATAACATATTGGTGTTTTAGAAAACTCAGACATGCTATTGTAAATCATTCTGAGTCTTCTTATAATGTTGGCCAAAAATACCCTACTAATAATAATTTTTGAGATAGTGTTCTCCTACCTGCATGATTACTGTAAATGCCTTCATATAGCTCCTGCATCACATATTCAACTTCCTGTTAAGCCAAACATTTGAGTAAAGACCGAGAAAAAGATTGTTTATAAAGATTGTCACCGATTAGAGTAAAATTTGTGATCTCTTTTTGAGTAATCACCTCTATTCTTTATCATTAGGAAATTTTCCTTCCTTTAAACAATAAATTAGCTAAGTATGCCAATTATCTATCCCTTGAGGTTGGTCAACTTGCACTATCAATTCTATATGAACAATTGGGTCTTCAGACTTCCAACTGGATAGAGTACTTGTCATCCGAGCAAGTTCGTCAGCCTTCGTGTTTTCTATCTTAGGTATTTTCCATAACGCTACCTCCTGGAACTTGACACTTATCTTCTCATACAATGTCATGTATCTATGAAGTTGATCACTTTTTTACCACATATTTACCATCTATTTATTGTGTTGCTAATTGTGAATATGAATGGATAATTATCTTGGCAGATCCTACATGCTTAGCCACCTATAAACCTGCTAGTATGATTTTATATTCTATTTCATTATTAGAATCCTTAAAGTTGAGTTGAACTATCAAAGAAATTTCATCACCTCAAGGAGGGATCAAAACAATATCAATACTATTGCCTTGCTTAGTGGAAGATTCGTCTGCCAATATCTTTTATATTTCTTCAGTTGCATCTCCATTAGTCTCCACCAAGAAGTCAGCTAAAGTCTAAGCTTTAATAATAGTATAGGGTTGATATTGTATATTATACTCACTAAGTTCTACCGTCCATTTAGTCAGTTTGCCTAAAACTTCAAGATTAAAAAGAACTCATCCTAAGACACTATTAGTGAGTACTATGATAGGATGAGATAGAAAATATGATTTTAATCGTTGTGTTGGTAATAATAAAGAATATGCAAATTTTTCTAAAATATTATATCTAATTTCAGCATATTTTAATAAATAACTAATGAAATAGATGGATTTTTTTAAGTACCTTCCTCTTGCTTAACCAAAATAAAACTGAAAACAACTTTGGCGGTAGCCAAGTATAACCATAATTGCTCACCTGCCATAGGTTTAGAGAGAGTGGGCGGATCTAAAACATACTTCTTGAGATCTGTAAAAGCTTCTTCATATTTTTTTGTCCCAAGTAAATGTAGTCGACTTCTTGAGCACTTTAAAGAAATGGAGGTTTGATCAGCTGACTTGGATATGAAATAAAATAAGACAGTGATCCTCCCTACTAACCTCTGCACTTCTCAAATATTTTATGGGGTCTTCATATTTTGCAAAGCTTGTACTTTATAGAATTTGCTTCAATTCCACTTTTTGTGACAATATAGTTGAGGAACTTTCTACTTCTAATGTCAAAAATATAGTTTTCTAGATTGAATTTCAAATTATACTTCCATAGAGTATCGAAAGTCTCTTCAACATCTTTTATCAAAGATTCAACCAAGAGGGATTTCACTAATATGTCATCTACATAGACTTCAATATTCCTATCTTTTTTCTTCTCAAAGATCTTATTCATCAATCTTTGATTTGTAGCACCTATATTCTTGAGACCAAAAGACATAACTAAATAATAGAAAATTCCATCAAAAATAATGAATCTAATATTTTTGCTAATCTTATTGCGCTAAAGGTATCTGATGATACCTCTGATATGCATCTAACATACAAATCTACTAGTTGATCTATCTAAGAAGTGGATAACAATCTTTGGGACATACTTTATTTAGATCTCGAAAATTTATATAAATTCTCAATTTACCTCCTGGTTTATACACAAACACTATATTAGCAAGCCAAGTTAGAAATTAAACTTTCTAAATAAGTCCTACCTTTAGTAATTTGAGGATTTCTGTTATGATAATCTTATCTTTCTGGACTCTAAAATATCTTTTCTTTTGTTTTACTGACTAAATACCAGGTTAATATGTTAATCTTATGTTCTATTATTTGGAGGGATACATCATGGACTTTTTGTGCAAACCAACTAAAAATATATTTGTTGTTTATCAAAACAAAATCAACCTATCCTTTAATTCACTAGGAGATCAACAGCAATCTTAGTAATTTATTATATTAACCTAGTATAATTGACACATTTTCTTGCTCCTCTTTGAATGGTCTTGATTTGGAAATTTCTAAAGGTTAGTAGTCGCCTGTGATTTACCTCCTCTGTGTTGGCCCTGAGACAAGTTGGTGGGGGTGCTGGGGACGAACGTATTCACCTTTTGCCACCTCGATTTGGAAATTTCTTCTAAACCTTACACTTCTACCATCTCTAATATTTGTGTTGATTATGATAGGCCTACTTTTGATCCACACAAATCATTTCTATATAACATTTTTTAGTAGGAATCTAATTACCTTATATTTTCCCTACTAGAGATCTGATAAGGAATTTCATTTTATTTTGTGATATATTGATACTACCACCTAAAAAGGACTTGTGGCAGGTTCTTCCTAAAATAACATTATATACAGAAGGAGCATCCACCACTATAAAAATAGTAGACCAAGTTTGTCATAGAAGATCAATACCTAAGAAAATAGATAGCACAATTTCCCCCAAAGATTGTGTTGGGGTTGCAAGGTTACAAACATAGTCCCATATTGAAAACACATGGAAAAGATCATGGGTTTATAAGAGAAAAAGATATCTCTATTGGTATGAGACCTTTTGGGGAGAGCCCAAGAGCAAACCCATGAGGGCTTAGACTCAACATGGACAATATCATGTCATTGTGGAGATATCTAAATTCTTTTCGATCCTACAATTAGTATCAGAATCCGGACTGCCAGAAGGTTTAACCGCCGACTGTGCACAAGAGCTATGGTCTGATTGAGCCATGTGGTTACAATATTGACCTCAAACAAAGAAAGTGAGAGCTCCTATGTTCGGATCAAGAGGACCAGACACCAGGCAGGAAGTCCTAGTAGGTCGGGTGGACCGAGGGGCAGGAAGACCTGGTGGGTCGATGATCGGATGTGGGAAGCCTATGGTCCTTTGCTTGAGGGGAGGATTATACCTCCTGACTTGTAAATCTGAATAAAGAAGTTGACATAGCATATAATTTAGTTGAATCTACCTGCATTTAGTTAAGAGCTCCTTTGAAAAGTATGTTGATCGTGTTAGGACCCTTGGTGGCTGGCTAGAGGGGGGGGAGTGAATAGCCCCTGCACAAATACAAAATGGAAAGACCTTTCTCGGCTTATAACTTAATTAAAAAGAACACTTGCATAAGAATGATAAAGAAACTAAATAGAAAGAGGCACAATGAATTACTTAGTTACAACCGGGAAGGTTGTTAATTTAATGCATATGAAGTTGCACTAATTTCTCCTTCAGGAGGAGAAGCCTCTTTACAGCAATAAACGCACAAAATCAGAAGCTAAACAAAAATCTAAAAGAGTACAAGTGTTGTTTCTTTGTATTTTTTGTTGTATTTGACTTCTGGGAGTAGGGCTGCTTATATAGCCCTGCTCGAGGTGCTTGGAAGGGTTCCAAGTGCTTGGAAGGTTCCAGGTGCTTGGAGTGGGATAGAATTCTATCTCTGATGCAATAGATAAATGCTAAATCGAATTGACTAAGATTTGGGTTCTGGGCGCCCAGAGGCCGTGCGCCTCGGACTGGTTCAAGCACCCCGAGCACCAGAAGTCAGCATTTTGTTGACTTTTGATCTCGGCCTCCTACTTCGGTTCCGCTCGCATCGGTCTGGCTCTTCTACTCGCTTGGATGATTTCGACCATCCGGAGTAGGGCTCACTCGAACCAAAAATCCGGTCTTCTCGAGCAAGCTTCCACTCCGGCTTCTCGTCCTTCGAAAATGTCGCGCGCCTCCTTCTCGTCTGCCCGCGTTGTAACAACCCACATTTCCTCATTACGAGTTCTAATAGTACTTATAAATAATTAGAAATGCTTTAGAAATATTCTAGAGATTTTTAGAAATTTTTAGAGTATTTTTATATAATTTTCAGAGCTCGTTTGGTATTTTTACCAAAAGAAACAAAGTTGAGGCAAAAAGAGGTCGGGCCGAGGATCGAATTGGAGACCTCTAGTTAAGCAAAGTCTTAAGTTGTTTCGGATGACCAAGAACCCAGCAGGGCCGTGTTGATCAAATAGATAGCGAAATAAACTTAAGCGGTAATAGGTAATAGAAATAACCTAAGTATAAAGGGAGATAAGTTAAGAGAGGAACTTAGGTTTTATTTTCGTGACCTAAACCCTCTCTTCTCCCGACTGCGAGCGCAGCGTCCCTGCTTGGGCGGAAACGAAGAAGGAAGCTAAGGCTTCGTCTCTGGCGGCCAGTCAAGGACCAATCCGAGGGCTTTTCACATCCTCACGATTCCCTTGTCGAGGAGAACACGTAGGCGCAAGGAGTTGTCGGAAATTTCGAGCTCTCCGAAACCCTAGAAGCCGATCTCAGCTGTGAGTCAAGGAAATCGGTAAGTGCTTCTCACCTGCAGTAGGAGTAGCTCTCGGATTCTTGTTTTCTTCTTGTTTTTCCGAAGCATGCTGTAAGGAGCGATGATTTTGAAGTTTGCTGCCATGAATCTCAAAGAAAGAAAATAAATTGTATAGATTAGGCATGTGGTTTAGATTTCTTCTACCTTATAATTAGCATTACAGACTTTGATTTAGGTTTCCTTTTGTTACCTTAATGGGCATGAACGGTTCATATAGAGCCTTGCAAGTTTCGGATTTTTTTTGTTGCTAGGCAATGGACATAAAATGACTTAGATTAATATTTGAGCATGTAGTTTAGTTTCATTGTTACTGCTTGGTTTCGGTCTGTGCTATGAAATGGGCACGAATAGCCCTTACTGTTGGTTTTGGTTTGTGCTATACATTGGATATGAACAGCCCTTTTGGGCTCACTGTTTAATTCCCGAGTTATTCTTTTATTAGAAATATTAACAAGTAACAAGTATTTTACTCGAAGAGGCTAGTACCCGACTTCCGAGGTTGTCGTTAAACAAATCCAGGTGACCGGTTCCGAGGTCTCGGCCCTGGTAAGACCAAGGTCTTCACCCTCGTAGGACTGGTGGTTCGCCACCCTAGTCCCTATTAGGGAGCACGCTTTGGTACTACGCCTGGGCCCAAGAGGAAAATTATCATTATTTTGAAGTATAAAAGTATAAGCTTTGAACAAATGAAACCAGCTCTATATAGATTTTAAACTTCAGCAGGTTTTAGTTTTGTTTGTGTAATATAGCATTTCAGTTAAGATTTTTTTGTAAATTCTGAGCATGAACAACTCTAATTCAAGTGTGCAATCCAGATCTTCTTATTATGTATTTTCCACGAGCAAGAATTGCCACCAATTGCATGTCAACTTTAGATCCTTTGCTGGGTTATAAATAGACGTGGACAGTTTGTTTTGGTAGTAGCGCTGTTTTGGTTCGGTTGTTGGCTTGAATGAGGGGAACGGCTTTATAAGTTGGTTTTGCAGTTTTCGGTTTTTCCTTGAAGCTTACTGGACCGAACAGCCATGTGTTTTGCCTTCCAGTTCAGATTTTTATTGAATATTTCAGCTTCAGATATTTCTTCAAGCATTTCAGTTTGAGATCTATATATGCATTTTGAGTTTTTATGAGTTAGATAGCGCTTACTAAGAATCCGCTTATAGTTGCATTTCCTCCTATTGCAGATAAAGGAAAAGGAAAGCTACAATAAAGGAAGGCGACAAGGAGGTGTGAGATGGATGTGTGATGTCTGGACTATAGAAGCCTTGGGACCTTGCTAAAGAATTTATTAAGAATTTTGTATCTAGACTGTTAGTGCAATTTAGGTGGATTAAGTCCTTCATGCATTGTTGGAATTATTCTTTTGTATTGCTGGTTGGTTCATAGAATGTGTTTTTTGTTTTAGAATTCTTTCACTTAAATTGCTATGCACATTAGTCTCACTATTTGAGTTGTATCATCGTTACATGCATGTACAGATTGATATATTTTAGTTGTGAACAAATGCTCGAGTGGAATGTTGAGATGAGTCATTTATGTTTTTAGCTGCTACTTAATTACATGTTTCGAGGTTCTTAGAGGGTTAAGTATTACTATCAACATGTGAGCAACACTAGTTAAGTAGAGTTTATAGTTAAGTAACGGCAACACCCTCATAGACTAGTAAGAGGAGGGTGGGGTCGTTCCAAAGTGGTATCAGAGCAGTCCCCATTTTCCAGCATCACACATACATCAGCATCAGCCTTCCCGTCTTCAAGTAAGAAAGTATTTAAATTTTTTATTTATTATGCCTTTCCTTATTTAATCGCAGTATAGGGAAATCCTTAGAAGTATTTGCTTATATGTGTTTAAGTAAGACAAAAGTTTTTGTTTCCTTTCTATATATATATATATATGTCTAGAGAGTGTTGGGATGATTTCAAGTTTTCTCTCTCTGCATGACTAGATGGCAAGAAGAGGGTGTCCCCATACCGCTCGTACTGAGGACCGAGCTCAGGAGGACGAAGAGCCCAGAACAACTGAGCCTAATCTCTCTAAAGTTGTTGCTCAACTCCAGAGACAAGTGGCAGAGCAACAACAAGTAATCGCCAATCTGATGGCAAATCAGCAACCAGTTCCTCCCCCTCCCCCAACTATCAATGTGGAGACCTCAGTGGTAGCTGAGATTCAACCAGCTGTCCTGGTGTTGGGTTCGTCGGGCCACGAAAACCGCTTTTTCGCGTCGCGGAAACCCCGAGTCACCCGAAGCCATGGATCTCGTGCAAAGATTCGTAAACAAAACTTTTCGAAAAACCTTTTCTTGTACGAGTTTGTAAAAACTTTAGATCTACACTAAAGTTAAGATCATTACCCTTGATGCGCGCCCCACGCGAATCCCGCTCGTCCAAATGTTGTCGGATCTCAAGACCATCAAGCGCACGGTCCTCTAGAAGTATCCACACGGACACACTAGATGGAGGTGACCAAAAACCAAGGTGTGCTAGCACCTATGTGGTTCGGCCAAGGAAGGAGGAGAGGGAGAGAGCAAGAAGAACTCTAGGAGGAAGAAGAAGGAATGAATGATAGAATCAATTTACAAAAATGAAAATTGTTCACGACATTCAAGTGGCCGGCCACCTTCTAGGAGGTGTAACCCCCACATTAATTCCAATTAATGTGGAGACCATTAAGAGTTGTAACCCCCATGAGGTGGCACTCTAGGATGATGTGGATCAACACTATTGGTCCACATCTTGCCACCTCACTAAATGACATGGCAACAAGTGTAACCTCCTCATTTAATGTGGGCCGGCCACATTAAATGCTATGGAGGCTTGTAACCTCCATGAGGTGACACACATTGATGATGTGGAGCAATTCTATTGGTCCACATCTTGCCAACTCACTAGTGATGTGGCAAAAAAGTCAAGTCAAACATGACTTTTTCTCTTCCTCTCAAATCAAGTCAAACTTGATCAAATCTCTCTCATGGTTGATCTAATCCAACCATATGATTCAAGCCAACTTAATATAATGAATCTAATTCATTAAATTAAGTTGATTTAATGAGTCATAATCTAAATTAGACTCATTGAATACATGAATCAACTTGAGTCCAACTCAATTAGCCCAGTTTGGATTACTCTTAATCCAATATGATTCATCAAATGAATCTAATCCTCTTAGTTCATCATATGAACCAAATCTCCATCTAATTGTCCTTAGTGTGTGACCCTATAGGTTCTTGTAACGTTGGCAATGCCCTAAACTCATTTAGGAGCATAAGTAATGAGCGGTATCTAGCAACACATCATTACTACCCAAGTTACAAGAATGTCGAGATCCGACATCACCTTGTGACTACTAATTGTGACTCCTCACAATATGTGACATTGTCCTTCTATCCTAGACATCTAGATTGATCAATATGAGGCATAGACCGTGTCATCCTCTAATCAATCTAAATCTTGAACTCCAAGTAGACTCACTCGATCAAATGAGCTCAACATCTAATGTTGACTCATTTGGGCATGGCCATGCACTTCGTGGTCTAACTCTATCAAGAATATTGATGTCTCTCCCGTCATATGGGAGGGATAGATCTCATCTACATCACTCACATCCCTCTGCATAATTTGTTACATACCCAGTAATCGCCTTTATAGTCCACCCTGTTACGGGTGACGTTTGACGAAACCAAAGTACATAACTCCTTATGTAGGTATCCATGGTGACTTCAGGTCTAAGGACTAATAGTCATACTAATAGCCACATGAGAAAGTATATGACACTCATATAACGATCCATGATACTTTCTCATGACGGGTCATTCAGTATACATTCTCTAATGTATACCAATGTGTCAGCTTGATATCTCTATATCCATGATTTGTGAGATCAAGTCATCGAGCTGACCTACATGCTAGTCTTATTGCATTAACATTGTCCCTGAATGTTAATACTCGACTAGGAATGATTTAGAGTAGTGTTCCCTATATCATCTCACTATCGATTCAACTAATCGATTGATATAGGTATGAACCTTTTACTCAAGGACGCTATTATACTTAGTCTATTTGGCACTAATACAAATAAGTATAATAACCAAACAAATGTCTTTATTAATATACAAGAATATGATATACATGAGTCCATACAATCATCAAATGATTGGCTCTAGGCCTCTAACTAACACCTGGAAGGCGCCACAACACCTAAACGACAAGAAACATACCTGATACAGTGGCTGAAGTTGAAGCCAGAAAGTTTCTCAGGCACGACTGAGCCCTGGGATGCCTAGGCTTGGTTCAAGACACTGGAGAGCACAATGGAGCTTCTTGACTGGCCAGAAGTCGAGAAAGTCAAGTGTGCCTCCTTCTGCCTGTCTGGAGATGTTCGTATGTGGTGGGAGAGAATTAAGAGCAAGAGAGCAGCCAACCAGATGAGCTGGGCTAACTTTGAGGCAGAGTTTCATAAAGAATTCTTCCCCCAACGGATCACCAATAAACATTATGAGGAGTTTATAGAATTCAGACAAGGTGGCCTGCCAGTAGAAGAAGCAGTCAAAAGATTCAACAGGCTAGCTCGTCTCTGCCCAGAGTTAGTGAGTGCAGAGAAGGAACGAGTCAGACTGATGCTCCGAATGCTGAGACCAGAAATAGCACTTAATGTGAGTAGTGGAACTCACCGGCCATAGACTGGTGAAGAGCTGGTTAGCAGAGCATTAGTCGCTGAGCACTATCTGAATAGCATCAAGGCATAACAAACGCAACTCAAGCCACTCAAGATAGAGGACAAGACAGCAGGGAGTCAGAAACCCCAGGCAAGTAAGCAGAACTAGAAGGGCAAGGATAACAAAAGGAAACGATGGAATACGGGAGGCAGCCAAAAGGGAGGTCCAGTAGACAAGCAGGCCAAGTTCTCTCCCTACCCTAAATGTGGGAGACTACATCCAGGAGCCTATCTTTTGGGTATGACTGGATGTTATTCATGTGGTCAAGAAGGACATCTGGCTAAGGCATGTCCTAACAAGCTCAAAGCACCTCAGCAACAGGCAGCGCCATACGGGAGCAAGCCTCAGTTACACTATATGCCTGCAACTCTGGACGGATCTCAGCTCAGTCAAGGAAGGTTGGAAGCCCCACCAGTTCCAGCCAGTGCTAGAGTATTCTCCCTCACTAAAGAGGAAGCTACTAGTGCCTCCACGGTCGTAACAGGTCAAGTAGTTATTTTTCAGCATTTAGCTACTGAACTATTTGATACTGGGACGACCCATTCCTTTATATCAGTACCCTTTGCCAAAGAATTTTAGGTACCTACAGAGAGCATGAACTCCAAGTTTTTGACAACCCTATCTTCTGGGGAAGTCATGGAGTCCAACTAGTGGCTTCGGGCTGTACTAGTCATAATTTCAGACCGAGAGCTATATGTTAATTTAGTAGTCCTTGCGATGCAGGATTTCGACGTTATTCTGGGTATGGATTTCCTCAGCAAGTACAGTGCCTCGGTGGACTGCCGCAGAAGGAAAGTGATTTTCAGCCCGAAAGGTGAACCACCCTTTGAGTTCACGGGAGTCCCAAAGAGAAAGACCCAGAAATTCCTTTCTTCTCTAACAGCTCACCAGATGTTAGCGAAAGGGTGTGCTAGTTTTCTTGCGTACATTGTGAATACAGAAGGACAAAAAGGACCCAAGAAGGAAGATGTTCAGGTAGTCTGTGAGTATCCAGAGGTATTTCCAGAAGAGCTACCTGGACTACCTCCCAACAGAGAAGTGGAGTTTGAAATTGAGTTGGTTCCTGGCACCGGTCTAATTTCAAAAGCTCTGTACCGAATGTCTCCAGCAGAGCTAAAAGAGTTACAAGAACAACTTCAGGAGCTACTCGACAAGGGTTTCATCCGCCCTAGTCATTCACCTTGGGGAGCTCCAGTGTTGTTCGTTAAGAAGAAAGACGGATCTATGCAGATGTGTATAGATTATAGAGTGCTGAACAAAGTAACAGTTAAGAACAAGTACCCTCTTCCCAGAATAGATGATCTATTTGATCAATTAAAGGGGGCAAGAGTGTTCTCTAAGATAGACCTGCGCTCTGGGTACCATCAGTTGAAAGTGAAAGAAAGTGATATACCCAGAACAGCTTTCAGGACCAGATACGGACACTACGAGTTTGCAGTCATGCCTTTTGGTGTGACTAATGCACCTGCGGTCTTCATGGACTTAATGAACAGAGTGTTCAGAGAATACCTCGACAAATTTGTCATTGTGTTCATCGACGACATTCTGATTTATTCAAGAACCCCAGAGGAGCATGACACGCACTTGAGAATAGTACTGCAGACCCTTCAACAAAGACAGCTTTATGCCAAATTCTCAAAGTGCGAGTTCTGGTTAGAGCAGGTGGCGTTTCTAGGTCACATCATTTCTAAAGAAGGTATCCAGGTGGACCCTGCCAAAATAGAGGCGGTCAACAGCTGGTGTAGACCCAAGAACGCCAGGGAGATCAGAAGCTTTCTTGGTTTAGCTGGGTATTACAGGAAATTCGTGGAGGACTTTTCCAAGATAGCCTCCCCACTAATAGACCTAACTAGGAAGAACAAGAAGTTTGAATGGTCAGACAGATGTGAGCAAAGTTTCCAAGCATTGAAGAAAAGACTGACCAGTGCTCCCATTCTGACTGTTCCAGAGAGTGACAAGAGTTTTAACATATACAGTGATGCTTCCAAGATGGGCCTTGGAGTTGTTCTCATGCAAGAGGGGAAGGTTATAGCTTATGCTTTCAGACAACTCAAAGACTATGAGAATAACTACCCCACTCATGACCTTGAGCTGGCAGCTGTGGTCTTTGCACTGAAACTCTGACAACATTATTTGTATGGAGTTCCGTGCAGAATCTTCACCGACCATCAGAGCTTGAAGTATTTATTTACCCAAAAAGAATTAAACATGAGACAACGCAGGTGGATAGAGTTTGTTAAAGATTATGACTGTGAAATCCTCTACCACTCAGGTAAAGCTAACAAAGTGGCGGATGCACTAAGCCAAAAATCCAGTGCAACCCTGATGCCCTTGTCATCATTAGCACTACCACTGCAGAAGGAATTGTCAGACTTTGGAGTTGAAATTATTTATGGGCAACTCTCGACATTGACCTTAGAGTCAACCCTGCTTGAGGATATACAGAGAAAGAAAAGTGAAGATCCAGATATCAAAGGATCAAGCAAGGGATACAAAAATAAGAAAATTCAGAATTTTGAGTATCAGACAGTGGAATCCTCTATCAGGAGAGTCGCCTTTGTGTCTCCAACGATGAGGAATTGAGAAGGAAGATTCTAGAAGAAGCTCATAGTACACCGTACTCCATGCATCCTGGTTCCATCAAGATGTATCAAGATTTGAAACAAAGATTCTGGTGGTCTGGACTCAAGAGAGATGTTGCAAAATATATCAGAACCTGCCTGACATGCCAGAGGGTCAAAAAAGAGCACCAGAGACCAGGAGGAGTCCTACAACCCCTCCCAATACCAAAGTGGAAGTGGGAAGAAATATCCATGGACTTTATAACAGGTCTTCCAAGGACCACTAATGGGTACGATGCGATATGGGTGATAGTGGACAGATTGACCAAGTCTGTCCATTTTCTAGCCATCAAGGTGTCCCACTCTATAGAGCAGTTGACACAGCTATATGTTAAGGAAGTGATCAGACTTCATGGGGTTCCGAAGTCGATTGTTTCTGATAGGGATGGGCACTTCACCTCCCATTTTTGGGAGTGTGTTCAGAATGCATTAGGCACCAAACTCAAGTTCAGCACAGCCTTCCATCCCCAGACTGATGGGCAGACAGAATGAGTAAATCAGATTTTAGAAGACATGCTCCGAGCTTGTCCATTAGTTTTAAGGGCAGTTGGTGCAAGTATCTGTACTTAGCTAAATTCGCCTACAACAATAGCTACCAGGCCACTATCAAGATGACACCTTACGAGGCCCTGTATGGCCAAAAGTGTAGATCACCCATATGCTGGCTAGAGGCTGGAGGCTGGAGAAAGAAAAGAGATGGAATCAGAACTAGACAGGCAAACTGAGATGATAGATGACACCACTCAGGCTATCCAAAAGATCAGACAGAGAATTGAGACTGCCTAGAGTAGGCAGAAAAGTTATGCTGACGCACGCCGTAGGCCACTGGAATTCCAAGTAGAGGATTGAGTCTTTCTTAAAGTTACTCCGATGAAGGGAGTGATGAGATTTGGCAAAAAGGGCAAGTTAGGTCCCCGCTACGTAGGACCCTACCTGATCACAGAGAGAATTGGGAAGGTAGCTTACAAGCTGGACTTACCACAAGACATGTCAACAATACATAATGTATTTCACGTCTCCATGCTAAAGAAGTGTCTCCACGACCCTAGTCAAGTGGTTCAGCCTCAGTCAGTGCAGATCAAGGAGGATCTTAGCTATGAGAGCAGATCTACACAGATAGTGGACAGAGAAGTTAAGAGACTAAGGAACAAAGAAATACCACTAGTGAAGGTCGTTTGGCAAAATTAGAAGCACGAGGAAACTACTTGGGAGCGTGAAGACAGTATGAGGCAGAGATATCCACAATTATTCTAAGTTCGAGGACGAACTTTTTATAAGGTATGAAAAATTATAACAACCCACACTTCCTCATTACGAGTCCTAATAGTACTTATAAATAATCAAAAATGCTTTAGAAATATTCTAGAGATTTTTAAAAAATTTTAGAGTATTTTTATGTAATTTTCGGAGCTCGTTTGGTATTTTTACCAAAAGAAACAAAGTTGAGGCAAAAAGAGGTCAGGCCGAGGATTTAACCGAAGACCTCTAGTTAAGCAAAGTCTTAAGTTATTTCGGATGACCAAGAACCCAGCAGGGCCGTGCTGATCAAATAGATAGCGAAATAAACTTAAGCGGTAATAGGTAACAGAAATAACCTAGGTATAAAGAGAGATAAGTTAAGAGAGGAACTTAGGTTTTATTTTCGTGACCTAAACCCTCTCTTCTCCTAATATATATATATATATATATATATATATATATGTGTGTGTGTGTGTGTGTGTGTGTGTGTGTGTGTGTGTGTGTGTGTGTGTGTGTGTGTGTGTGTGTGTGTGTGGAACCGCCACATCAGCGGCCCCCCTAGAGCTGGTCCCACAGATATGGAGGGAGGTAAATGCAGGTACACAGGTGGAAAGTGCATGGCGGAGACGTTAACCCCATACTACGAGCGTGGTGTCCCTGCTTGGGCGGAAACGAAGAAGGAAGCTAAGGCTTTGTCTCCGGCGGCCGGTCAAGGACCAATCCGAGGGCTTTTCACATCCTCATGATTCCCTTGTCGAGGAGAACGCATAGGCGCAAGGAGTCGTCGAAAATTTCGAGCTCTCCGAAACCCTAGAAGTCGATCTCAGCTGTGAGTTAAGGAAATCGGTAAGTGCTTCTCACCTGCAATAGGAGTAGCTCTCGGATTTTTGTTTTCTTCTTGTTTTTTCAAAGCATTCTGTAAGGAGCGATGATTTTGAAGTTTGCTGCCGTGAATCTCAAAGAAAGAAAATAAATTGTATAGATTAGGCATGTGGTTTAGATTTCTTCTGCCTTATAATTAGCATTTCAGACTTTGATTTAGGTTTCCTTTTGTTACCTTAATGGGCATGAACGGTTCATATAGAGCCTTGCAAGTTTTGGATTTTATTTGTTGCTAGGCAATGGATATAGAATGGCTTAGATAAATATTTGAGCATGTAGTTTAGTTTCATTGTTACTGCTTGGTTTCGGTCTGTGCTATGAAATGGGCACGAATAGCCCTTACTGTTGGTTTTGGTTTGTGCTATACATTGGATATGAACAGCCCTTTTGGGCTCACTGTTTAATTCCTGAGGTATTCTTTTATTAGAAGTATTAACAAGTAACAAGTATTTTACTCGAAGAGGCTAGTACCCGACTTCCGAGGTTGTCATTAAACAAATCCAGGTGACCGGTTCCGAGGTCTCGGCCCTGGTAAGACCAGGGTCTTCACCCTCGTAGGACTGGTGGTTCGCCACCCCAGTCCATATTAGGGAGCGCGCTTTGGTACTACGCTTGGGCCCAAGAGAAAAATTATCATTATTTTGAAGTATAAAAGTATAAGCTTTGAACAAATGAAACCAGCTCTACATAGATTTTAAACTTCAGCAGGTTTTAGTTTTGTTTGTGTAATATAGCATTCCAGTTACAGATTTTCTTGTAAATTCTGAGCATGAACAACTCTAATTCAAGTGTGCAATCCCGATCTTCTTATTTTGTATTTTCCACGAGCAAGAATAACCACCAATTGCATGTCAACTTTAGATCCTTTGCTGGGTTATAAACAGACGTGGACAGTTTGTTTTGGTAGCAGCGCTGTTTTGGTTCGGTTGTTGGCTTGAATGAGGGGAACGACTTTATAAGTTGGTTTTGTAGTTTTCGGTTTTTCCTTGAAGCTTACTAGACCGAACAACCATGTGTTTTGCCTTCCAGTTCAGATTTTTATTGAATATTTCAGCTTCAGATATTTCTTCAAGCATTTCAGTTTGAGATCTATATATGTATTTTGAGTTTTTGTGAGTTAGATAGTGCTTACTAAGCATCCGCTTATAGTTGCATTTCCTCCTATTACAGATAAAGGAAAAGGAATGCTACAGTGAAGGAAGGCGACAAGGAGGTGTGGGATGGATGTGTGATGTCTGGACTATGGAAGCCTTGGGACCTTGCTAAAGAATTTATTAAGAATTTTGTATCTAGACTGTTAGTGCAATTTAGGTGGATTAAGTCCTTCATGCATTGTTGGAATTATTCTTTTGTATTGCTGGTTGGTTCATAGAATGTTTTTTTTTTGTTTTTAGAATTCTTTCACTTAAATTGCTATGCACATTAGTCTCACTATTTGAGTTGTATCACCATTGCATGCATGTGCAGATTGATATATTTTAGTTGTGAACAAATGCTCGAGTGGAATGTTGAGATGAGTCATTTATGTTTTCAGCTGCTACTTAATTACATGTTTCGAGGTTCTTAGAGGGTTAAGTATTACTATCAACATGTGAGCAACACATGTTAAGTAGAGTTTATAGTTAAGAAACGGCAACACCCTCATAGACTAGTAAGAGGAGGGTTGGGTCGTTACACGCATACCCTTCCGCAGCACCTCGTCCCTCAGATGCACCGAGCCCGTCGGCTCTCTCCCGTGTCGTCCTTTTCTCTAGTTGCGTCTTTTGCTCAACTTCCTGTTCTCCTAAGTTCCTGCACACTTAGACACAAGGTTAAACACAAACAGGACCTAACCTGACTTGGTTGATCACATTGAACTACCTTGGGGTACCAACAATCTTCCCCTTTTTGATGTGAGCAACCCAAGTTAAGTTAGGGTAAACAACTCATAAAGTAAAACAAAATAAATTTATAATTACGTAATAAAGTGTAAAAATTTAAATTTAAACTACCTCTCCCTAGACTTAATTTTCCCTTCTCCCCCTTTGATCACATAAAAATGGGGTACTTTAAAAGTCTAAGGGTAAAAAATAATTTAAGTTTTTGAAAAAAAACTTTGAATTTATAAAAAAAAACTTTGAAATTTTTGAAAAATATTTGTAAAATAACTTTTATAAAGCAAAGCTGATACACTTAAAAAAAACTTTGTAAAAAACTTTAAGTTTTATAAAAAAATCCTAAGTTAAAATCAATTTGCAAGAAAAATATTTGAGTAACTTTGATGGTTATTCAAATCATTATTTAATTAAAATATTTATCAGTTAATCAATTAAATATTTTATTTTATTAATTGGTTTCTAGACTGTGACGAAGCACTAGGTCTTTTTGGTTATTGGAGCAACAACCACTTTCTAGACAAAACATCTTAAGGAAATTAAATATTTAATCTACTCTATGAAAGCCCTAATTTTAAAGTTCTAATCAAGTATGATTTTGGAATCCAATATAGGTTCCTTCCAACTGGGTTAATTAGAAATTTTTTTGGAATATATTTCTGAGAATTTTTTTTAATATGTCTCTTATGAAATCTAAGATGCCAGCTTAGTCTATTATAATTTTGAGTTTTAACATTTAAGCATGCATGATTTTTCAAGTCTTCTATTTGTACTTTTAATTTATCATTTTCTAAACTTAATTTATCAAAATCTTCTACTGAACAAGATTTATCTAAAATCAATTTCAATTCATTGTTTTCTTTTTTCTAACATACAATAGTTTTTTGATAGCAATTTAACAAATTTGAACAACTTATCAGGTGGAAGAGATCGTACCTGACTTACCTGGTCGATCCCGTTATCCGCAGCTCCCCCTGAACTGTTGCTTTCTTCCGATGTAGCTCCCCCTTCATCGATGTTCTCGATGTTCATTCTGGATGAGCTTGCTTCGTGTTTGTCTTCCTAATGGCTTGCCACTAATGCAAGTCTGGAGAAGGCCTCAATCTCTGATTTGGAGGACATTTCGTTCCACATCGCCTTTAGGTTTTTGTACTTGTTCATTTGGATAGGCTTCTTGTTCTTGCCCTTGTCCTTGTTCTTCAACTTAGGGTAGTTGTCTTTTACATGTCCTTCTTTATTGTAGTGGTAGCATATGCTTTTTCTTCTCTTTCTACCCTGCAGATGGTTAGATTTTCTAGATTTAAAAAAATTATTTTACCATCATTATCATTTCTTCATCGTCGAGAGAGGATTCTGAATCTTGTTCATCCATCTTTGCCTTAAGGGAAATATTGTGCTTTGGCTCCTTCGAATATGCACATCTCGTTTCATTAACTTCAAATGTTGAAAATATTTCTTCTAAGGTAACAGATTCTAAACTTTAGAAATATAGTAAGCATCTACTAATGATGTCCACTCGGTAGTTCTAGGAAATACATTAAACGCGTACCTTAGTGAATCTCGGTTGCTTACTTTTTCTTCGAGATTCGTGAGTCCGGTGATGAGTTCCTTCATTCTCAAGTGAAGATGTGCAACGGTTTCTTCTGCTTCCAATTTTATGTTACTTAGCTGGTTCCTTAGCAGATCCCATCTTGCGAGCTTGGCTTTGGAGTCCCTTCGTGTAGCTCAAGGAATTTCTCCTAAAGCTCCTTTGCTAAGTCATAGGCACCAATCTGGTTGACTTCTTATGGCGGTAAGATGCTCAGCAAATGGAATTCTGCTTTGTCATTAGCCACGAAGTCGGCCTGCTCCTTCGTCCACGGGTATTCTTCCTTACCTTCGGGTTCTACAAAATCGAATTTCATTATTAAAAAAATCAAAATTAGTTTTAAATAATACCTCCATTTTCTTTTTCCATCTGGCGAATTCTCCCTTGAATTTTGGTGGGTATATGCTTGGTCCGGTCATCATCTCGTTGCTTCAATCGGCGGTTAGTCCTTCTGAGGCATCTTGGCTCTAATACCACTTGTTAGGACCCTTGGCGGCCGGCTAGAGGGGGGGGTGAATAACCCTTGCACAAATACAAAATGAAAAGACCTTTCTTGGCTTATAACTTAATTAAAAAGAACACTTGCATAAGAATAATAAAGAAACTAAACAGAAAGAGGCACAACAAATTACTTGATTACAGTCGGGGAGGTTGTTAATCCAAGGCAGATGAAGTCACACTAATTTTTCCTTTAGATGGAGAAGCCTCTTTACAGAAATGAACGTACAGAATCAGAAGCTAAATAGAAAGCTAAAAGAGTACAAGTGTTGTTTCTTTGTATCTCTTGTTGTATTTGACTTCTGAGAGCAGGGCTGCTTATATAGCCCTACTTAAGGCGCCTAGAAAGGTTCCAAGTGCCTGGAGTGGGATAGAATTCTATTTCTGATGCAACGGTTAAACATCACGTCGAATTGGCTAAGATTTGGGTTCCGGGCACCTAGAGTTCGGGAGCCCCGGACTGGTCCGGGCGCCCCGAGCACCAGAAGTCATCATTTTGCTGACTTTTGGTCTCGGCCTCCTGCTTCGGTTCCACTCGCATCAATCTGGGTCTTCCGTTCTGGCTCCGCTCATTTGGGTGATTTTGGCCATCCGGAATAAGGCTCATCCGAATCCAACTTTCGGCTTTCTCAAGCAAGCTTCCGCTCTGGCTTCTCGTCCCTTGAAAACTCTGCACGCCTCCTTCTCATCCGCCCGCATATTCTTCTGTAGTACCTCATCCCTCAGACGCACTAAGCCCGTCGGCTCTCTCCCGTGTCGTCCTTCTCGCTAGCTGCGTCTTTTGCTCGACTTCCTGTGCTCTTGAGTTCTTGCACACTTAGACACAAGGTTAAATACAAATAGGACCTAATCTAACTTGGTTGATTACATCAAAACTATCTTAGGGTATCAACAGACCAAACTTTTAGTATCTACAAATAATCGAGCTACTTCATAATTAGGGATAGTAATTTCACCCAAACCCGATGGAGGATCCGACATCTGACTCGAATGGAGGAGGGTATGGAGGGACTATTAATACCCGATACCCGACCCGAATACCAGATTAAATAATATATATACATATATTAAAGAAAATTTTCTTTTTCCAAAATCAACTTACTATTTTTGTTGATATTAGGAGGACACTATATAAATGTTTAATCTATTTTTTTAATTATATATATATTTTTTAATAGGTTGTTAATTTTAATATGTTTTTGTTGAATGATAATAGTTGGATAGAAAGAAGAAAAATTATAACTATAGAAGATATCCGATCATTTAATTGGTATGGGTATACCCATCGGAGATCTTATACCCGATGGGCATGGGGATGGAGGATATAGAATCCGACCCAAACCCGACCCATTGCCATCCCTATTTATAATTAGCAATAATAGCTTGAATTACTAATGCGTCAGTGTGGGGTCATAGACATCCCCCAAAGATCTTCTAGTCCAAAACTGATTACTAGCCCCTTAATTGATTTCTACCTAGTTTTAACACCATAACTTTCCAGTTTGTGAACGTGAGCTTTTCGAGCCTAAATTGAAACTTCATCAGTCATTCCCCCTACGATCATATTTATTATACCTCACTGAGAGGGATTACCTTATGGAGCCCGATTCCTCGTATCAGGTTGATATTGGGAATTTTCTCTTTTTCTTCTTCTCTCGGCATTAGAAGGGCTTTGAGGTGTCCTTTGACATTGCCTCGGAGGAGATCGTTGTCAAGGAGGAGCCCGTTGATGATGGCATACAACTTTATCAATTTCTCCTCAGAGACTTTGACATGACTATGTGGAATTCCTATAAAATTGTAATAGACACAGAAAGGCCTATTGTTCGGTAGGGACCATTGCCACGGGAGACCTTTGTGTTGGGGTTGCAAGGTTGCAAACATAGTCCCATATTGGAAACACATGTGAAAGATCATGGGTCTATAAGAGAAAAGATATCTCCATTGGCATGAGACCTTTTGGGGAGAGCTCAAGAGCAAAACCATGAGGGCTTAGGCCCAAAGTGGACAATATCATGCAATTGTGGAGATATCTAAATTCTTTTCGATCCAACAAACAAAAAAAAAATTCACCGGACTACTAATCCAGGACCAAGTCCTGGAATTTTCTTGTTGTTTATTTTTCATAGTTGATCTAAAATGGCCCTTCAAGAGGGTTATAGCATTATCCGTCCCCCACTCTTCACCGGAGAGGACTTTGGTTACTGGAAGGGCAGAATGGAGAATTTCTTGAAGATCCAGTTCGAGACGTGGATGATCGTCAAGAATGGTTTGGATCTGCCAACGGATAAAGATGGCAATCCTACACCTTGCGAGGACTGGGAACCTGCATTAATCAAGAAGGTGGAGGCAAATGACAGAGCAACTTGTACCCTCCAGTGCGGACTAACGAAGGAGGAGTTAAACCGCGTCGGTCCATTCTCGAGCACCAAGGAGCTATGGAAGAAGCTGATCGAGCTTCACGAAGGGACCTCCGATACCAAGGTAAGTAAGCGAGATTTATTATTCAATAAATTATATAACTTAAAAATGCAGGAAAATGAGACAGTAAGCCAGCTTCACGCGCGCATTCAGGACCTCCTAAACGGCCTTCACGCAATCGGCCAAAGAATAGAAAACCGCGATATAATAAGGTACGCACTTAGCGCCTTTCCAAGGAACACCTTGTGGGCATCCATGGTTGATGCTTACAAGGTTTCTAAGGACCTCTCTTCAATCAAATTAGACAAATTTTTTTTGGAATTAGAATTGCATGAATAGACTAATACACGCCCGGTCGAGAAAGGTGTTGCTTTGGTTGCAGGTACCAGTAGAACGCGTGAATCGACGTCAAGGTGCAAATCCAAACCCGAGTCCAAAGACGAATCAGACGCAGAGGATGAAGATGAAGTTATTTCCGAACTAATAAAGCTCATGCGGAGAATATGCAAGTTAAAAAGGGCAACTCAAATGGACCCGAAGGACAAATCTGAAGTCACCTGTTTCGGCTGTAACCAAAAGGGGCACTACAAGCAAGATTGTCCAAACAAGAAGAAAAGAAGGAAGGTATTAAAGGCGACCTGGTCCGAATTATCAGATGAATCTGATTCCGACGTAGAAGAACCGACAAGTTCCTCGCGTTGCCAGCACAAGTAAATATTGACGAAACTGAGTCCGAATTCGAGTCCGAAACCGAGAGCGAGTCGAAAACTGAGTCCGAGTGAAGCCACGGATCCGCATCCATTTCCGAAGGACCGAACCCCACTGTAAGTGCCTTACTTGCCGAAACTCAATTTGATTTACAAAAGTTAATTCCTTACTTGCTTAAGAAATTGGCTAAATCCAATGTTCGTGTCAAGTCACTCCAAAAGGAGGTAACAACCCTTAAGGAGGTGACGGACTCGAGTTCCTTAACTGAGCCTATTCGAATTGGAAGTTCAACTCAAGTCCAACAACTTGAGGAAGAAAATTCCAATTTGAAAACTCAAATTAAAGAACTCAAGGACAAGTTGGAACGGTTCACTATGGGTTCCAAGAATTTGAATCTGATTCATGGAAAACAGCGAGCCGTTTACAACAAATCTGGACTTGGATTTAAAACCAAAAACAAATATAAATCATATCTATCTTTAGTAAATAGAAATAATAAAACCATAGTTCAAGCATGGGTCCCCAAGTCAAACTTGGTTAATCAAGTTGGACTTGGACTATATTGGGTCCCCAAGGATCAGATCCATTTCCTTGATAGACCCTATCGAGGCTATGATCCAGGGGGAGCCAATAGAAAGACCATCTTTACCAAGAGACAGATTGTTGCTTGTTTATTTATTCTTATTTACATTATGCATGTTTAGATTTAGGATAGCTTAAGGACCTAGGCATAATTTACACTTGTTAGTTAAATCTAGGGGTTTCAAAAAGAAAATTAAATATATATCTTCTTTGAACGGTTCTGTCAAGGAAGGGGTGGATGATCTCATACCCAAGAAGGCCTAGAGCCTCGCCCTGACTTAGGAACCAATCATTGAAATATATATTTAATTGACTTGAAAAACCTAATTTTAATTCAGATGTAAATTAATCCTTATAAATAACCTAAATTATAGATAACCATCTCACAAAATTATATAAGATTACCTGATTGATAACTTAGAATCGGATGAGATGGATCTAGGTTAAACTTAGTCTTAAATAAAATTATTTTAAAAATCCTTTGAAAAATTATTTTAAAAATCTTTTGAAAAATTATTTTAAAAATCCTTTGAAAAATTATTTGAAAAATTATTTGAAAAATTATTTGAAAAATTATTTGAAAATTATTTTAAAAATCCTTTGAAAAATTATTTGAAAATTATTTTAAAAATACTTTGAAAAAAAATTCTAGGAAAATATTATTTTTAAAATTCCAATTTTACTAGATTTTCAAAATATGGAATTAGCTTAGGCTCTACCCTAGAAATCTTGTTCCCCTAGAGTTAAGCTAGAGCATCTCACAAACACCTAGGTATACATTGCTTCTGCTTGAAAAACATAGAATGGTGTGAGATGCATAGGGTACAGCCTAGACTCAAGAATGCTTATTACTGTGCATCAATATGAGTCTGGGCGTTAAATACCTTATTAACAGTAATCAAGTCAAGTCTTCCAGCCTTAGTCAAATCTAACTGGACTAAATGACTTAACTTGACTAACCAAGCGAAAGCTGCTGCCCTCTAGGCAATCAGCAACTAGCTAAAGGTTAGACAGTTTGTGAAGGAAATGAGAATTTTAAGCATGCTTGTACTTTAGGGCTCTGATACCCGATCAAAACCAATTGATTGCTATTTAACTGGACTCATGCTTGGACTTAGGGACCAAATATATATATATATATATATAACCTAAATTAATTTTTTTTTTAGCTACTCTCTTCATCCTAAAATTTAAACAACTTCTTACTCCTAAGTTTTCATTTTATTCAAAATTAAGTTAGGCTGTATTTTCAAAAGTCAATGATTGCAAAAGGCCTAGCTAAGTGATTCATACAGCAACTTTCAAATTTTTTCAAACTTAGCCAACCTTGAAACATGACTTTATAAATTCTTGCTAAAATATTTTCCTAAGTTATCCTTCAAATTAATTCTTCACTTCGCTAAAAGTATTAAAAATTATAGTTTTGCAAAATTTTTATTTCAAAATTTTAGGAGTCAACTTAGCACCTGTCCCGTTCTTCAAAGCCTAAATCAGTTTTTTTTCTAAAAACTTATAACTTGCTTTCAAATGACTTATTTTTTGATAAATGGAAAAGGGGGAGAGTAGGAAATTCACAAGTAAATTCACAAGTAAAAAGTAAAAATTTCAAAGTGAAAATTCAAAAAGGAAGCCCTGTATTAAGGGGGAGCTTAAGTGTTAGCTTAAGTTATGCTTGTATTTGATTTTATATACTTAAGCTTGCTCACTTACATTTTTTTAAGTATCTTATGCACTTGTTTTACTTAACTTTGAATTTCGGTTGCCATAATCAAAAAGGGGGAGATTGTTGGTGTGGGAAGCATCCGATGATCGAACCTGAGTTTTGATAATGGCAAAGGATTCAAAGTTAAGATATGTGGTGATCTAACAAGGTTCATGGAGTTTGCAGGAAAGTCCTAAGTGATACTTAGGTAAAAGTCCTAGCTGCGGCTAGGCAGGTGAAAAACCTAGGGGGTGGTAACCCTAGGTCCTAGGGGGAGGTAACCCTAGGTGGAGGAAAACCCTAAGGGGTGGTAACCTTAGGTCCTAGGGGGTGGTAACCCTAGGTGGAGAAAAGTCCTAGCTGCGGTTAGGCAAGGAAAAACCCTAGGGGGTGGTAACCCTAGGTCATAGGGGGGTGGTAACCCTATGCGGGAAGTCTTGGCGGGTCGACGCTTCGGGCAAAAATCTTAGGGGGTGGTAACCCTAGGTTAAAATCCTGGTGTCGCGAACCGGGTAGAAGTCTGGATGGGTCGAGGACCGGACATCCAGCATGAAGACCGGAATCATCGGACGCTGAGCAAAAGTCCAGTCGATCTAGAGGATCGTACTGGCAACAGGTAAATCTCCTGAGAGGAGTAGGTGAGGATGCGTTCCTCTTAGAGGGAACAGTAGGCGTCGGGTCGACCTAGGGTTTCCGGTCAGAAACTTGAAGTCAGACCCGGACAGTCCGATGACTGTCAAACTTATTTATATATATTATCTTCTGTGTTCTAACTATGTTTTGCAGGAAACTAATATTTTTGTGCAGGGTTAGATCTGACCGGGATCGGTCGACCGAACCTTGGGATCGGTCGACCGAACCCACAAGCCAGCAGAGCAGATCTCCAGAGGTTGGACCGGGTTCGAACAGGGGATCGGTCGACCGGACCTCGTGATCGGTCGACCGAACCTGGGATAGGTATCGATTAGATCAAGCTGAGGTGAGCGGGTCAGAGGAGACTGATCGGTCGACCGGACCCTGAGATCGGTCGACCGAACCCAGGGGATAGAGCTTGACCAGATCGAAGCGGAGCGACGGATCAACAGATCAGATGCGGTGGAGATCATCTGATTGATCGACCGAACATGAGGATCAGTCGACCGATCCGCTTTGGGTCAAAGCTGATCCTGAGACTTGGGGATCTGGATCAGCGCCTGCAGAGCTATAAAAGGGAGACTTGGGGTGCAGCTTCGACAATCAATCACAAAAGTGAACTTTCTACTTCCTGCTGCTACCAAGTTGATCCCAAAGTGCTGCAATATCCTCCTGACTACCCGGAGCTCAGTTCTTCCATCTTTCCATTGTCGTCGGTATATTTTATTGTTATTAATTATTGTACTTTAAATTGTAATCATTTAACGAGCCTATAGTTGTTGCCCACCGAAAGCGATCAAGGATCGCGGGCCTTCGAGTAGGAGTCGAGATAGGCTCCGAACGAAGTAAATTGACTGTGTCTTCTGTGTGTTTGCATTTACTTTCTGCTGTGTTTCTACTCTGTGCTTTAAATCGATAAAATAGTCACGAGCACTATTCACCCCCCCCTCTAGCGCGTTTCGATCCAACAATTGGTATCAGAGCCCGGACTGCCAGAAGGTTTAACCGCCGACTATGCACAAGAGCTATGGTCTGATTGAGCCATGTGGGTACAATATTGACCTCGAACAAAGAAAGTGGGAGCTCCTATGTTCGGATCAAGAGGACTAGACATCAGGCAGGAAGTGCTAGTTGCGACTAGGCAAGGAAGTCCTAGTAGGTCAGGTGGACCGAGGGGCAAGAAGACCTGGTGGGTCGAGAATCAGACGTGGGAAGCCTATGGTCCTTTGTTTGAAGGGGGGGTTGTTGGGGTTGCAAGGTTGCAAACATAGTCCCATATTGGAAACACATGGGAAAGATCATGGGTTTATAAGAGAAAAAATATCTCCATTTGCATGAGGCCTTTTGGGGAGAGCTCAAGAGCAAAACCATGAGGGCTTAGGCCCAAAGTGGACAATAACATGCAATTGTGGAGATATCTAAATTCTTTTCGATCCAACACTTTGTATCAGGGCAAGAGGTATTGGAGTAAGCTCCTAATTTTTTATTATTGTTTGAAAATCCCTTTGTTGTTCTACCCTTTCAAATCTTTCTGTAGAAAATTTCACTAGAGCACGGCTGAGGAAAGGTCAGGAGATTGGATTTCGTGGGGGTGGCCTTTGAGTTCATTTATCTGAATGTTGTTTAGAACCTTCTGAGTGTTGGTACAATTGACCTAGATTTGATCGATACGATCATAATTTTGATGTGTGTGTCAAAGAGTTTAAGTTAGACTTTATATATGCTTGATATGTGTGTTTGAATCATGCAGGACTTAGTGAAACACACATGAGGAGCTTGGTGCGGCCAAGCTTGGGAAGCTCATCCTAGGGCTCAAGTCTTTGATACGGTGAAGGATGATGTGGAAGACATCCGAGAAACTGCCGGACAAGGAGCAATGGAGTGGAGCCGAAGGAAGCAAACTTCAAGGCAATGCGGATGATGCATGGAGATGAGCCACGGGCTCAAGTGCATTTGAGGGATGAAGGCCAAGGAAGAATGCTCCAAAGGGGCAACTCTAGAGAGGATGAGAGTTGAATGTGTAATCGAGACCAGTCAACTAAGGGAAGTTGTAGTCGACTGCTCAGTCGATTGGGAGCGAACAGAGGCTCTCTGTTTGCTCAGCCAGCGATGATCAGTCGATTGGTACTTTTACTAGTCGACTAGTAAGTGCTCATTGGTAGAATCCTGAATTCTACGAAGTAGCCATTGGCTACATCCAACGGTAGCACCAGTCGACTGATGGTTTCGCCAATCGACTAGTGCGCAGGAAATGAGTTGATAAGTGATCAACTCTTTCCTCTTTATTTATAGGGAGCTTCAGGCATTAAAGGAGGTTATTGTTTTGATTAACATACTCCTAGTCTTTGCCTCCAAGCTTCCAAGTCTTTCTCTTCCTCCTAATCTAAGTCTTCATCTTGTAAAGAGGAAGAGAGCCTTGTGAGAGGTTTGCTCCATCGAGAAGGAGAAAGCTCTAACCAGAGATTGCCAAGTACTAATCCACCGAAGGATTAAGGGTTTGTCCACCTCAATGACAAGCTTTGGAGTAGGAGCAAGAAATTTACGAACCACATTACATCGAACATGTTAGACAATCGATTTGGGGTGGTAGGTTCGTTAATAATGCCCTGAAGAAGTCCCCTTCCAATAACCCCTATTAAAAAGTACTAATTAATATGTCAGATGTTGTCGATGATACATCCAAGGTGATGTTGTTGAAGTGTCAAAAATAATCTCATAAAGTCTCCTAACTTTTTTGCTTTATGAAAAAAAAGGCTTAATGTCATTTTCGATATCTCTTGCTTATACTAAAGTGTTATAAGAACAAAGTGTTGAATTATTTAAAAAAATGGATGGAGTTGGGTGGTACTTGGCTGAACCAATGTTGAATAGATTTGGCTAAGGTGGTCAAGAAGACTACATTTTACACCATCTGAGTATTGATGTAAAAGAGAGGCATTCTCAAATTGCCCAAGATACTCTTCTGGATCTTTTGTTCCCGCATATTCTCCTATCTGGAGCAGTTGAAATCTTTTTGGCAATTCTTCACCAAAAATGAATTGAGAAAAAGGAGTAACTTGTTGAATTGTTCTCCTTACAACATATCCTTATCTTTCTTGGTTCTTCGCAGGTGGTGGGAGCGGTAAGGTAGACTTCTAGGATTGTTCTATTCGTTGTGATAACATTCTCTCTAGTCTCCCCATGAGAGGTAGAATGGGAGTCATTTGTTGTTTTTGTTGTAATTTTTCATGGATAGTAGTTGCAATCCATCCTATGTCCTCTGGCACAACCGTAGGTATAGTTTGGTCTCTTTCACTTGAAGTTGTTCTTTCACTGTCCATGTGGATATCACCCATCTCTACATCTCAACTTGGATTTCTCATAGATGATGCCAAAATGTTCTGATGAATATGATGGTGGGTCAAATCCTTGACAAATCACCTTCTATTTGAGTGTTGTTTGACTTTTATGATGAGTCAACAATGGTTTTGCAACGTGAAGTCGGTTGGAGGACTTGGTCATAGAAAAGTCAGCTAAAGGAGTTGACCACCAAAGAATCAACTATAAAGATTTCAACCACCGAGGAATTGACTATAAAGAAATGAGCCACATAGGAATCGGCTACAAAGAAGTCAACCACCAAGGAATTATCTACAAAGAAGTTAGTCACCTTTCTGAAAAGACAACAAGAGGTTAGAAGGTGGCCAAAGCTCACCTTGGTGTTACTCCTCCAACACTTGAGTCAAAGTAGTATGGTGAAGTTAATGGAGAGTATGAAAATGTTGTTGTGATCTCATAGATTGCATACCTTTGGTTTAAGAAGTAAAATACTTGTTATAGAGATGAAAGAACCCACCTTTTCATTAATTGAACTATAAATTACATAACCGCGTATCTAAATTTTTAGAATACTCAAATCACGTACCTTATTTTTAAAATTATCAAATCACGTATCCAATACCCATTTTATCTCTCTACTCATTCATCAAATCGATTGCTACAGTGTGATTCAGACATAATTTTTTTAAATGATTAAAAAATCTTCTATTAAAAATTTGTTGTTCTCAATATGATGTATCAAATTAATATTTGAGAATATGAATATAGTCAGGAGAACTAACAAATATATAGAATTTCGTTGATTGTGTATAATAGACTTAATAAGGTCCAATCCTTTCTCGGAACTCTGCATTGATGGGAGATTCGTGTACCGATCTATCTTTTAGGCTGAATTTTTAATAGATATTTGGATCAATTTTTAGTATGTGTAAAATATCATAATGAGTGTGATCTTTTCATATAAAGGGTCGTTGTGGTATGATAAAATATCTCTCATAATTTATCTTTCTGTATTTAATCTGGAGTTCAGCGATACCAGGCTGCTTGGAATGAGTTTGTTATTGGTGCAATATCCCTCTGGTCAAGGTTGACCAGGTTGACCAAGCTTGAATTGACTCAAGCTTGTGTCTTGATGTTTGGATTTCGATGTTTAACAATATAAAAGGAAGAAGTTGAGTAGGTCAAGGTTGACTGGATACTTGACTAGAAAAGTCTTAACTGGATGTTAGACAATGGCAAGTCCAACGGGAAGGTTGGCAGAAAATGAAAATCCAAGTGGGTCAATGTTCACCGTACACTTGGTGTTGGAAGTCCTGGTGAGTGAATTCAGGCAGTAGAAAATCCTAGTGAGTGAAGGCAGACAGATTGAAAGTCCTGGTGAGTGAAGCCAGGTAGTGGAAAATTCTGGTGAGTAAAGTCAGGTGAAAGTCCTAGTGAGTGAAATTAGGCAGATTGAAAGTCCTGATGAGTGAAGACAGACAGTGGAAAATCTTGGTGAGTGAAGTCAAATGAAAGTCCTAGTGAGTGAATCTAGGCAGATTGAAAATCCTGGTGAGTGAAGCCAGGCACGTGGAAATCCAGGTGGGTCAAGGTTAACCGGATACCTGGTATTGGAAGTCCAAGTAGGTCAAAGGTTTGACCGAATACTTGGCACGAGAAGAAGAGTCCAAGTGGGTCAAAGGACTGACCGGACACTTTGTGAAGAAGTCCCAGCAGGTCAAGGTTGACCGGATGCTAGGCAATGAGGAGACCCAACAGGTCATAGTTAACCAGATGTTGGGTTTGAGGACCTTAGCGTTGAGTTAGGCAAGTTAAGGTTGGTCAATTTAATCAGGTGATCAAATTGAACCGAGCCCAATTGATCAGTCGATCGATTGGGAGTGTACTGCGAATCTGAGACGGCCCAATCGATCGTCCAATCGATTGGGAGCCTGGATCGCAAGCACAAAGGAGTTCCCAATCGATTAGCCGATCGATTGGGAACCACCAATCGATCAGGCGATCGATTGGGAACCACCAATCGATCAGGCGATCGATTGGGGCTAGAATACTCGCATGGAAGCGAGGGAGACTGAATCGATTGGTCAATCGATTCAGACTATTTCCAGTGAGAGCATAGAAGGCTCTAAATCGATCAGCCGATCAATTCAAATCTCCCTAATTGATCAACCGATCGATTGGGATATGACAATTGCGTAGGACATATGTTTTGGATGGCTGAGATTGCTAGGATATGATATGACAATCGATTGGGAGGAAGCTCAATCGATTGGGAGACTTAAAAATGCAGATTTAAAGGCGACAACGAGTTTAAATGAACCATATCTCTTCTCCACATCTCTTCACGCCAGGTCTTGGAGCTCTTAGGAAGAAAGGTGCTGCTGCATTTCCCATCCTCAAGAGGCATATTCATCAACAAGTAAGCAAGCAAGAAGATGCTCTCATTTGAAATCTTGTATTTATTTCTTACTTAGAGTTGTAACTTGTTGAGTGAGTTTATATGAGGTTTCTCCACCTTCGGTAGTTATCGAGAAAGAGTATTTTCATAGTGAAGAGTGCTTGTGCGTGTGGATCCTTGGATTAGTCACCTCATTTTAAGGTAGATATTAAGTAAATCCGGTATGTTAGCATTGTGAGTTTGCTGTGAAGTTTATTCACTACAAATCTTCAACAACAAAGCAAGTAAACGAAGCACGACAAGCTATTCACCCTTCCCCCATCCTTTAGCTACAAATCAACCTTAACATTTGCTCTAATATAATTGGACGGTTACCTATAATGGTGTTGATATAGATAAGCTTAGAGTATATTCTTAACGGGAACGGAAGCTCTACGGATTATCTCAACTCCTACATGCAATACTATTATTAGACAAAACCATGCGTTATTATTACTAGATGAAACTCTCCGTGATCTATCTATTTATATTTAGATGGGGACCGACAATACTAAACTGCGATGAATTTATATTGGATTCAGTGCCACGGATATAATTTGACGGTCAACTCAAGCTCATTTATATATTCATGCCTAATGCATGGGTTAGATTGTGCTAAGCACGACTTCAATGATATTTGATTCAGTCTAGCTACCTAATTTAAATCCTTATTTAAATTTGAACATGAAACAATTATGGTTGCCACATATTATGCACGATCTAAATTGGGTTAAACCAAGTCGAAGCTAATTAAAATGTAAAAGAGGGGAAAGAAAGGAAAAAAAAAAACCATACTTGACATTAATTTCCGCCTTTTTTATGAAGGCAAAAAAAAATGCTTCATCTTCTTCCTCCTCTCCTCTCCTCTCTTTGCCGGATGAAGCCTCATGCTAGGACGGTGCAGCTTCTCCTTTGGAGAAGCTGCTCAACCTCCTCCCTCCCATTCGCCTTCTTCCTCTCCCTCTTCGCCGTCCTCCACTTCTCTTATCGCCACTTGCCCTTCCAATTCGACTTCTATTCCTCCTCCCTCTCTCCTTTTCCCTCTCCCTCCTCTGTTTTGACTTCATCAGATTCTTCATCTCCTTCCTCCGCCGTCAGCGTCAGCAGCAGTATTGGTGCAAACTACAGAACGGAGGAGGATTGCGATATATCTAAGGGCGAATGGGTGCTCGATTCAGCGGCAGAAGATTACTACTACACGAATTCCAGTTGTCGTATGATCCAAGATCACCAGAATTGCATGAAGCACGGTCGGCCGGACGTGGAATTCCTCCGGTGGCGGTGGCGGCCGGAAGACTGCGAGCTCCCTCGCTTTGACCCGCGGTGGTTCCTCGAGCTAGTCAGGGGGACGTCGGTGGCGTTCGTCGGCGATTCCCTGGCCAGGAACCAATTGCAATCGCTGCTCTGCCTCTTGTCAACGGTGAGCTTTCCATCAAACACACACCCTTGCGCTTCAATTTTCCGCATTTTCCTGCAAATTTTATAGTTCCAACAAGAACCAGAGATAAAAAAATTCTTCCTAATTAAAAGTAATTCAAACTTGTAAAATAGAACATTGAGATTGCAAACTTGTTCGAGTATGAATAAGTCAACTATACTTGCTCCGCAACTAAAGACAGTCAATGCATTGGCCCTTGATTCCCTGATCGTCTCCGTGATTGATTGCCTCTGATTTTGTGCCGACTGACTGACAGGTGGCTCATCCGGAGGACATCTCGAGCTCGAAAGACACACAGGACTGGCGCCTCTTCTACGGTGACTACAACTTCACCGTCGCCATCTTCTGGACGCCGTTTCTGGTGAAAAGCTACGACACGGGCGGTGAATACACCCACGTTTTCTTGGATGAGGTCGACGAATGGGCTGGATCCCACCTGGCCGCCTTCGACTACCTCATCCTCTCCTCCGGTACCTGGTGGACCCGTCCCTGCATATACTTGAAGAACAGCTTGCCCTTCGCCTGCAACTACTGCCGGCCTCCCGCCCCTGCCAACCTGACCCGCCTCAGCCTCTACGAGGCCAACGGGGCGGCGTTCCGGGCTGCGCTGGACGCCCTGCGGTGGTACCAGGGCGCGGTGTTCCTGCGCACGTTCTCGCCGTCGCACTTCGAGGGCGGTCAGTGGAACGCGGGCGGGCACTGCGATCGGAGGAAGCCGGAGGCGGAGTGGCGGCTGGAGGGGATGGAGCTGGATCTGTACAGGACGCAGGTGGAGGAGTTCCGGAAGGCGAAGAGGGAGATGTGGGTGCTGGACGTGACGAGCGCGATGGTGATGCGGCCGGACGGGCACCCGGACGTGTACGGGCACCCGGCGGAGAAGCGCGTGGCGATGAAGCATGACTGCGTGCACTGGTGCTTGCCGGGACCGGTGGACGTCTGGAACGAGCTCTGGCTTTATATGCTGAGCCAGAGGCAGAGGCAGAGGCAACTGGTGTAGACCGGAGTGTAGTACAAATTCCTCTGCCACCACTGTTCTCTACTTTTAATTTAAATTTTCATTTGATCATTTTTTTTTTTGTTGATCAATTGTTCGTTGGACATTATGGAATGAAATACGAGCGTGCAATAAATATTCTTAAATTTGTTTTTGGATCTGGATAATGTATCAATTTTGTTTAAGTTGGCATATGTTATCTAATTTTTAGAATCATTAATTTTTAGATGATTGATCTGAGCTTATAAATAAGTTTTATCAATTATCATGATAAATTTAAAAATATTCATGAATCAAGACGACTAATATTGTTAGAAGTATTTCTCAAGAAACAGAAAGATGCATCAAATATCCCTAATTATTAAAATCATCCGTAATTATTAAAAAAATTTCAAGGTCCTTGTTAAATCTCTAGATTATCTTTATTAGCGCTTCTCAATCGAACAATTTACTTGATATTTTCTTTAAAGTCGAACAGATTATAAAAAACATTTCAATATATTTCTCACATGAAAATATTTTATTCTAACGTTATTATTACAATTAGGAATACCCACAGCATGTGGCAACTACACCGTATCTACTAAAACATATTAAAATAGAACACAATTAAATTAGAGAATACACTATCAAAATCGCTTTAACAATATTAAAAGCATCATAACATTATTGTAGTAATTCAATGTGTAGTAGCTAATTAATGAATAAATGACTGTTATAATAATTTTATAATGATTTTAATTTTTTAAATGATTTTGATCAATTAAATTGATAAATATTTTTTATATAAAGATGTTATATTAAACCAATTTATTTTAAGAAAAAAAAATTAGGTTAATATCTTATTTTTTATTTCACACTGAAAATAATTTAAAATTTATTAATAATTTTTTCTAATTATTTTTTATATAAAAATATATACTGTCATGATTCTCTTTAATCTCATATCTTAATATTGATAACGTCACAAGTAAATAAACTTTTATAAATATTTTAGGTCGACAACATTAAAAACATATCTCTTTCGATCATTTGATTAAGATTAAATGTAATATATATTCTTATCATGATTAGTTGTAATAAAAACTCATTAGTATGTCATATATACGAGGATGTCCTTGCTCAATTCTATTAATTTTTAATTTGGGATGTTATATTGATTTTTGTTAAAAAATAGTTATAATTTATATTACAATTTTAAGATTTCATTATTTTTTAAATATAAGATTACCTCTCATGTGGCAAGTAGAGATGAGGGGGTATTCTGGTCATTTGACGCGAGCTCATTTTATTAGAGCACTATTTATGTAAAGGGAGGGAGCATGTTCTCTTCTTCTGCGTTTTCAAGTCGCTACCACCACGAAGAGGGGAGGGAGAGGGCTTCTTTTTCGTCTCTCACTGCCACCAACGAGCGACGCCCGTCGGCGGTGATCGCCTTCGAGCCGCCATCTCTTTGCCACTCCAGGCCATCACAATCCAGTACAAACGACGATGCTGCCCGGCGTCACCTTCTCCCTTGTCACCGACAATTCACCACTCCCCTACTCCTCTACTCTCTCCTTTCTTCATCTCTCCCCAGCGGCCACCGCAGCCACGCCCGTCGACGCCTCCTTCGACTCATCACGCACAGGGGAGGAGGGGCTAGTTTCAGGTGCCACCACCACAGCAAGTAGCCCTCAACCACCTCATCGCCTACCCACCAGCGCCAACGCTAGCGCCTCCTAGCCGCCAAGGCCTCCGGACTGGTGCCACCTTTCGTTCTTGCTGCCACTAGCATCACGACGCCATGACACCTTCGCTGCCTCCAACGCCAGTGACAACCGCTCTCACGCACGAGGCCTGATGCAAGCCGCCGAGCTCTCCTTCCTCTTCCTCGCTCATGTTGTGCTTCCCTCTCTAGGCTGACGCCACCAGAGAGCACCACTGCTGCCTTAAGAGGCCTTCGGAGTCACTAGCAACAGCCTCCTCTTGAGCTCGCCACCACACCAACAGTCCACTTCCCTCGTTGTCGCTCACCCGACCGCCTCTACTGTGGGTCGTCTCCTCTTCTTCTTCTCCTCCTCTTTACACAACCACCGTTACAAGATAGACTCGACGTCACCCCACCTCATGCAAGAAGTAGCTCCATGAGGGTGACGTTGTCCCCATCTCTTCGCGACGTACGCCGCAGTCATTTCCCTCTCGTTGCCTTCGTCGGCTGCCACTATCATAGTAAGCTACCACGTCAACCCCTCCGTTCACAAGTGGCCATCGTCGGCACAGGCCCGCTGTAGTAGCCGTCTTCACATGCCATCTCCCGCGGCGCTCATTGCCCTTAGTACTCACGGTTGTCATAGGTCACCGATCTTTCCGTTTTCGTGGTGTTTCGGACTCCACGCCGATCAGGCATGTGCGTTGTGTTCCAACCCCGATCCAGTTTGTATGTCTTATCCCGACCTATATGTCAATGTCTTATCCTAGCCTGCGTGCCAATGTCATATCCCAGCCTGAGTGTCGAGGTCACATCCGGTTTCGTGCCATCGTGTCCGCCTCCGCATCGGCAGATCCAGCTCTCTAGTTTGTTCAGAGTCATCTACCCTTCCGGGTCAGGGCAACGTAAGTAGCATCCTGACCAGTTCACTGATCCACCAGAGGGCGCCCCCTGGGCCAAGGTACGTTATTGTACTCATTTTACATTCATTTCATTATTCTACTATTAGTCTGTTCCTTATATTCGTTGGATTTGCCTTGAGCATCGGAGCACTAAGGACCAGGGCGACCCGGTCGCTGGCTCCAGGTAGCGTTGACCAGAGGATTTCTGACGACTTAGTTAACATAGAAGTCATCTGAGCATACCTCCCCTTTGGGCCATAGTAATTCGGTCAACATTCCATCCACCTCACCTAGCGGTCCGTCTGACTCAGATTCCGGACAGAATCAAATTTGACATCATTTGTGGGAATCTTCTCCACCTGTTCTAGAACGTGAAGATAGACGTCGTCAGAAGGTTCTCTACCATTATCACAATCCCGGAGGATCCTAACAAACATATTATCTTCTCCCCTCGCTCCATGGGTATTCGGGAGTCAAGGAATTGACTTGGAGCTTCAGCTGGCCGATAAGTTAGTTTTCCCATTATATTTTTTTCCCGACTCCATGGGTATTCGAGAGTTGAGGGACTGAGACAAATTCTCAGCTGGTTGATACGACTCCTCAAACAGGTATGTTACAGGCTCTACTCTTTTTTTACAATTACAGGATCTGCTATACCTCCCTAATAAGAGATGATCCTGTCTGAATGCTGAACCAACGGACGCTGGGCACGTGGCGCTCTCTAGGTCGCCGATGTAGATCTCCGGCTAGCCTCACGAAGCTCCGGCGAACCTGCACAGAAGTCGGGCCGGGAAGGGGTTCCCAGCGACGACCCTCCGACGCTCAAGTCAGGTAAGCAAGTGGTGGAAAAAGAGTGGCTCCAAAGCTTGTAGAACGCGTACCTCCGGCGAAGTCTGCGGCTCTTTATATAGAGCGGTGAAAGAGCTTCTACACGTCTACCGAGGTGCGTACGTGTCCGCGGCCCATACCTCGGTATGTATTTGTCAGAAAGCTTACCTGATGTCATACTGCAACAGTCCCATCGCGCCTTCGACGGGACAACAGGACACCTCGTTGTCAGACTAGGAGTATGGCTTAGCCGTACGATTTGACGACTGTCAGCAGATGTTCCTGTCCCTATTTATCCACCGCCGGCCAGGACGTCCATCCGGCCGGCTAGACGAAGAGCGCCGTCCGGACGGCCCTAATTCCCTGCGCCGGCCGGGCGGCGCGCCCATTACGTCCTGCCTTCTCTTAGGCCTTCCGCTCGGTCATTATTTACTGTTTCATTGAGCGTCGGAACCCCGATCCCTGTCAGGGCGCCTTTTACTATCAGATGTTTACTGGCAGACCGATCGGCCTGCCCTTTTCTCATGAGTCCGGTCGGCTCACCCTTCTTCGACGGACCACCTGGCCCTTTGACCTCCACGTGGCGTTGACCCCTCATTAGGGGGTCCCGTGCTTTTACCACCGGATCACTTGCCTTCCCCTCGAGTCTAGTCGAAGGAGGCGAAGTCTGACTGACTAGACTACCGATCTGACTAAGCAATGATCACTGCATTAGGCCGCTCGGCCAGGCATAGGGATGCTCATCCGTTCGGCGGTATCTTGTCCGTGCCTTGTGTTCTCTTGGTATCCATGTCCGATGCTCTCCCCTACTACCCATCACGTGCGCTGCGCACGATAAGGGGAGCTCATTAAATGTGGCCAGTATCCTGCTGACACGTGGCAATCGTGCGTTTGTCAGCGTATGGCGGTGGCGTCACTTCCGATGGGACACCCGCCGTTTGAAATGAACGGCTAGATGACGACCTTGATATCGGCGACCTGGATCGGACGGCTGAAATTAATAGTGGCCGCCCTTATAAAGCTCCGGCTTCCGCTTTCCGCCGCATTTCGGCCTCATCTCCTCCTGGTGTTTCGCTGCTCCTTTCTTCTCCGGCGACCTTGCGTTCCGGCTCTCCGGCGACCCTACAGCCCCCTTCGATCATTTTCTTTGCCCGTAAGGATTCCTTTTCCTTGCTGCCTCTCCTTTTTTCTCTCTATTAGCTATTTCTTTCATCATCCCGCATTCTTTCCCTGTTTTTATTTCTCCTTCCTTCCATCACGCGTCCATTCTTGGCCTTATACCATGACCATCTATATAAAGAGCCGCAGACTTCGCCGGAGGTGCGCGTTCTACAAGCTTTGGAGCCACTCTTTTTCCACCACTTGCTTACCTGACTTGAGCGTCGGAGGGTCGCCGTCGGGAATCCCTTCCCGGCCCGACTTCTGTGCAGGTTCGCCGGAGCTTCGTGAGGCTAGCCGGAGATCTACATCGGCGACCCGGAGAGCGCCACGTGCCCAGCGTCCGTTGGTTCAGCATTCGGACATGATCAATTTGGCGCCGTCTGTGGGACAACAGGACACCCCGTTGTCAGACTAGGAGTATGGCTTAGCCGTACGATTTGACGGCTGTCAGCAGATGTTCCTGTCCCTATTTACCCACCGCCGGCCAGGACGTCCATCCGGCCGGCTAGACGAAGAGCGCCGTCCGGACGGCCCTAATTCCCTGCGCCGGCCGGGTGGCGCGCCCATTACGTCCTGCCTTCTCTTATGCCTTCCGCTCGGTCATTATTTACTGTTTCATTGAGCGTCGGAACCCCGATCCCTGTCAGGGTGCCTTTTACTATCAGATGTTTACTGGCAGACCGATCGGCCTGCCCTTTTCTCATGAGTCCGGTCGGCTCACCCTTCTTCGACGGACCACCTGGCACTTTGACCTCCACGTGGCGTTGACCCCTCATTAGGGGGTCCCGGGCTTTTACCACCGGATCAAGAGAATAAGATCCTAGTCCCTTGATCAAAGACTAGGGTCGTAGATCTTTGATCGGACACTAGGGGCACAACTCCCCGATCAGACACTAGGGACACAACTCCTCGATAAGAGACTCGCGGTACAGCTTCCTGATCAGGATCTAGGGGTCTCGCTCTTTGATTATAGATTGGGGGCCTTACTCTCCGATCAGGGACTAAGGGTCCAGCTCCTTAATCAGGTGTGTTGTAGGTTCTGCACCTTTCACCATGGGGCTCTATATCCTTTTACTGCTACAAGCTCTGCACCCTTCACCTATAGGATTCTGCACTCTATTACTACTATATGCTCTGCACCATCCACCTATAGGGTTTTGCATCCTCTTACATCTACGGGCTCTACACCTTCCACCCACGGCTCTTTGCTTCCTCTTATTGCTATGGACTCTGCTCCTTTATATTGCTATGAGCTTCACTCCCTTTAATGGTCAGGGCTAAGATTATTCTCTCTCTGACTCCGTGAACATTTGGGAGTCAAGGGATAAAGTTAGATCCTCAGCCAGTCGACACCACTCTATGATCAGGTATGATAAAGGCTCTGCTCCCTTATATTGCTATGGGCTCCGCTTCTATGGACTTTAGGGCTTAACCTCTCCGTTCGGGGTCGAGCTATCACCACCGGTCTCGAACCGGAGTATCGCTACAAGTCTCAGATCAGAGTATCGCTACCGGTCTCAAACCGGAGTATCACCAACGACCTCTCAGTCGAGCTTCAGAATCTCGCCCCAGTGAGAGTTATAAGCTAGCACAGCTCTCGCAACCAACAACCTCTCGGTCAGCGTTCCAGACTCTCACCCTAGCATGAGTTATAAGTGAGCATGCTCCTGCAACCAACGACCTCTCAGTTAGCGTTCTAGACTCTCATCCCAGCGTGAGTTATAAGCGAGCATGCTCTCGTAACCAACGACCTCTCGGTCGACATTCTAGACTCTCACCCCAGCGCGAGTTATAAGCGAGCATGCTCTCGCGATTAAAGACCTCTCAGTCGACGTTCCAAACTCTTGCCCCAGTGCGAGTTATAAGTGAGCATGCTCTCATGACCAACGACCTCTCGGTCAACGTTCCAGACTCTCGCCCCAGCGTGAGTTACAAGCGAGCATGGTCTCACGACCAACGACCTCTCTGTTAGCGTTCCAGACTCTCGTCCCAACGCGAGTTATAAGCAAGCATGCTCTCGTAACCAACAACCTCTCGATCGATGTTCTAGACTCTCACCTAAGCATGAGTTATAAGCAAACATGCTCTCGTGACCAACGACCTCTTGATCGGTGTTCCAAACTCTCGCCCCAGCGCGAGTTATAAGTGAGGATGCTCTCACAACCAAAGACCTCTTGGTTGACGTTCCAAACTCTTGCCCTAGTGCAAGTTATAAGTGAGCATGCTCTCGTGACCAACGACCTCTCGGTCAGCATTCCAGATTCTCGTCCTAGCGCGAGTTATAAACGAGCATGCTCTCGCGACCAACGACCTCTCGGTCAGTGTTCCAGATGTTAGTGCGATTAGCACTAAAGGTCTAACTCGGGTTTTGATGAACGACAAATTAGGTTAAGTTAGTTTTGTTGTTGATCTAACACTCTGACCAAGTGTGCAGGCGAAGTCTAGACAGGTCGACGGGCTGACCGGATGTCTGGCATGAAGCCCAGCTAGGTCGACGGGCCGACCGGATAGCTGGCATGAAGTCCAAATGGGTCGAAGGGCTGAACGGACATTTGGCACGAAGTCCAGCTAGGTCGGCGGGCTGACCGGATAGCTGGCGCGAAGTCCAGACGGGTCGAAGGGCTGACCGGATGTCTAGCAGGTAAGTAAAGGTAAGTCATTGGAGTTGAGTGACTGGGAGGACGCGTTCCCGGGAAGGGAACTTAGGCACCGATCCGACTTAGAACCATTTCGGAACTCTAAGTCGAGATCGTGATTAGATTCCGGTCTCGAAAAGATGGAATCTAAGTCATACACTTTTCCTGTTAAACGATGAATTGTGCTAATAATCTGTTTTGCAGGGTATAATTGCCTCGGACTAACGTGTTTCTTGCAGGAAGGTGTCTACTGGAAAACTTGGGTCTGGGCGCCCGGGAGGTACCGAGGCACCCGGAGGCAAGATTTTATCCCCTTCGCATCAACGCCACATGGAGGCTCCTGATTGGGTCAGCTACGTCACACCAGGGCGCCCTAAAGGTTCCAGGCGCCCCCGAACCTCCTATATAAAGAGGGTCAAGTCTGAAGCTCCAATATAACTCAGAATTCGCTCTCCTTTGCTCCTGCGACGCTATGAAGCTCTCCGACAACGCGCTTTCCTTTTCAGTTCTTACTTTGTCGGTATTTTTTTTTATAATTCCTGTACTCAATTCTTGTAATCATTTTTCGAATTATTAGTGAATTGCCCATCGAAAGCACCCTTGTGTGTGGACCTTGGAGTAGGAGTCGTCAAAGGCTCCGAACCAAGTAAAAAGAACTTGTGTTAGCCTTGCAATTATTTTCTTATTATTTTCCATTGCTTAACTCGCTTCGAAATTTTTGTTATCGATATTCACCCCCCACCCCCCCCCCTCTATCAATTCTTCACGATCCAACAAGTGGTATCAGAGCAGGTACCGCTCTAACTTGGCGCAACCACCAATCAGACAAGGGGGTGATTTGTTTTAAATTCTTTTCTTTTCGGCTTTCAATTTCTCGTACAATTCCAAACTGGTACTTTTACCTTTTTGGAAATTTCTTTCCATTGTAATTAAATCTAAATTGGTGCAACACAAATTTAGTTATTTTTTTCTTCCCGCACTACTAATCCAAGACCAAGTCTTGGAACCTCTCTTGTTTGTTCTCCTGTGTGCAGATTAAAATGTCGCGGCTTGAGGGCTTCAGCACAGTGCGACCTCCCCTATTCAACGGGGATGATTTCCCGTACTAGAAGAAGCAGATGGAGGTGTATCTCAAGACGGATTTCGACCAGTGGCTTAACGTCACAAAAGCCTACAAACTGCCAGTTGACAACTCTAGAAATCTGCTTGATCCAGAACAATGGACGTCAGACATAAAGAAGAAAGCGTCAACGGAGAACAAGGCGATCAACACGCTACAATGCGGACTAACGAGGGAAGAGCTGAACCGGGTAGGACCGCATCAGAACGCGAAAGAACTCTGAGACAAGCTAATCGAGCTGCACGAAGGAACCAGTGGCGCAAAGGTAACGAAACGAGATTTGCTTTTAAATAAAATATTCAATATAAAAATGCAGGAAGGAGAAACGGCGAGTCAGCTTCACGCGAGAATCAAGGATATCCTCAACGGGCTTCACGCGATAGGCCACCAGATGGATAACAGAGACTTGATAAGGTACGCATTAAACGCATTCCCACACAATAGTTTGTGGGCATCCATCGTGGATGCCTACAAAATTTCTAAAAACTTATCTAAACTAAAATTAGATGAACTTTTTTGTGAATTAGAACTACACGAACAAATTAATGCTGGATCCGAGAAAGGTATAGCTTTGCTTGCAGGTTCCTGCATGGAAAAGAAGAACAAGCCTGAACCTGAAGAAGATTCTGACCAGAACTCCGAAGATGAAGAGCACCTAGTGAACCTAGTAAGGAAGATGTTCACCAGGAAGAAAAGGAGTTTCAGTAAGAAGGATCTTCAGAAGATCAACACTCCAACTGAATCGAGGAACATGACGTGCTTCGGATGCAACAAAAAGGGGCACTACAAGAATGAGTGTCTGAGATCGAAGAACGACAAAACAAAGCCGACCAAAAAGAAGGCCCTTAAGGCAACGTGGGACGACTCGTCTTCGAAAGAATCGGAGGACGAAGATCAGAAGAACCAAAGCTACCTCGTGCTGATGGCCCGCGAAGCAGAGTCAGAGGACGAATCGGAAGACGGGTCCGAACCCGAATCGAGCCACGAGTCCGCACTCGTTTCCGAAGGTTCCGAAGAGGTATACTTTAATTTGAACAAAAAGTTTTTTAAAATTATTTCATGTTTAAATAATAAATTAATGAAAATTGAAAAAAAAAAATAAATTGCTCCTTGAGGAAAATCAAAACCTCAAGGAACAAATCACAAATAACAAACCAACTCAAGATCTAACACTTGAGGAGGAGAATTCATCATTAAAATTAGAAATTAACAATTTAAAAGGTATGTTAGAAAAATATACTACAAGATCAAAAAATTTAGACTTAATCTTAAATAATCAAAAAGCAAGTTACAACAAAACCAGACTTGGCTATAAGTCAAGTTTAAATAAAACAGTTAATTCATTAATAACCCAACACAAACCAACAAGAAAAGCTTGGGTTCCGAAAGTGTGTTTAACCACACAAGTAGGACTTAACCAATATTACATACCTAAAAATAAAATATATTAGGTAAAGTCAAATAAACCAAATCAAAAACCACAATACAAACCTAAACAAAAAAACTTAAAATCTAAATATTCTAAAACTCACCAAAACTTAAACAATCATCAAGTAAATTATAACTATAAAAGAAATAGACATAAACCTAGAACGAAAAATTAAAAAGGCCAATAATTCAGGGGGAGGATCCAGAATAGCTGGCACCTCCAAAACTAACCTACCCGGAAGGGTAACCCAAACTAATCTACCCGACAGGGTACTCAAGGATTAATTAGAAAGGGATTCAAGTTTAACTTGAAAATTGGTACTGGTGAAATTTTGGATGATAATACGTTAGGGAAGCTTAGTCTATGCATGCCTAGGAAGATATGACTTCGACCTGGTGCATTTGGCTAAGTGGAACTGACCGAAGCTACCCTTTATGGATTCTAACCAGTTAGACCAAGGTTTTATACTAAGTCTAGTGGATAGGACTATTTGGAAAACCTCGAAGGCATGGTTACTCTAATGATGTCCAAGTGACTCACCATAGCCCAGAAGTTTATCCAGAGAATGCCTATCTGTTGAACCCAAAGTTAAACCTGAATCTAACACAAGTTAAAACCAAACTCTAAAATTGAACCTAATTCATCTCACAAAATTATAAGATTCCCTGATTGAAAACGTAGATCAGGTGAGATGACTAAGGACCCAATTAAAATTCAAATTAAATTAAATCGAATTAAAATTCAAATTAAATTAAAATTAAATTAAATTAAATTAAAATTCAAATTAAATTAAATCGAATTAAAATTCAAATTAAATTAAATCAAAATAAAATGAAATTAAATTGAGTTAAATAAAATTTAAATTAATTTTTTTAATCAAAAATTCATTTTAAAATTTATTTTTTTTACTTAAAAATTAAACTTAAATTTTTTTAAATTCATTTAAAATTAAACTTTAATTTTTTTATTTTAAAATTCATTTTAAAATTAAAACTTCTTTTTAACTTAAAAATTCATTTTAAAATTAAAACTTCTTTTTTAACTTAAAAATTTATTTTAAAATTAAACTTAATTTTTTTTTAAATTAAATTTTTTTAAAAGTTAAACTTAAAATTTTTATTTCATTTTAAAAATATTTTTTTTAAAATAAAATAAAATTCTTTTTAAAAAAATCATTTTAAAATTAAATTTTTTTAAAAATTAAACTTATTTTTTTAAAAAATCATTTTAAAATTAAAATTTTTTAAATTCATTTTAAAATTAATTTTTTTTTCATTAAACTTATTTTTTAACTTAAGAATTCATTCTAAAATTAAATTTGTCTTAATTTAAAAATTCATTTTAAAATTTTTTTAAACTTAAAAATTTATTTAAAAATTAACTTAAATGTCTTTTAAAAAAAATATTTTTTTTAAAAAAAAATTATCTTAACTTTTGTGTGCGTGAAAATTAAATCACACTCTCACATAAAATAATCAACCTTAAAAATGATTTTAAAAGAATAAAATTAGACTAACTTCAACTCCTACCTATTGTAGGAAACCAGGTAGATTTTGGATAGTGGTTGCTCTAAGCATATGACTGGAGATCACACCAAGTTCTCCCAACTTACCTACAAAAGTCTAGGAACAGTTGCCTTTGAAAACAATGACAAACTCAAGGTAATCAGTATAGTAACATTGAATTAAAAATAGATTTCATTATTACAAATGTTTTACTTGTTGAAAATTTTAAATATAATCTTCTAAGTATAAGTCAATTGTGTGATACTAGGTATAAGGTTAAATTCTTATCTACAGAATGCTTAATCAAACACTTAGATAATCCTACCATCAGTCTAAAAGGATTTAGAAAAGACAACATCTATGCAATCAACTTAACCACTTCTTCAATTAAGTGTAATTTAACACAAAAAGAAGAAACTTGGTTATGACATAGAAGAATGTCACACACAAATTTCAGAAACATAAACAAATTAAATGGATTTAGGGGTGAGCATTCGGTTAATTCGGTCCATAAATTAACCGAATTAACCGAAAACCGATTTAGTGTTGGCTAACTGAATCAAATTAAAATTTTACTAAAACTGAATTAACCGAATTAATTATTTCAGTTAACACCAAATTAACTAAATTTATTTAAAATAACAATAAAAAGAATTTATATAAAATTAATATTAAATTAACCGATTTAACTGAATTAACCGAATGCTCACCCCTAAATGGATTAGTTAGAGGCTTACCAAAATTACCTAACTTAAACTCAACCATATGTAATGCTTGTCAAAATGGTAAACAGACAAAATCTACTCACAAACCAACTAATCAATCACAAACAAACTCAATATTAGAACTTCTACACCTAGACCTATTTGACTCCCATGGAGTCAAATCAATAAATGGAAGTCTATACTGCCTAGTCATAATAGATGACTACTCCAGGTTCTCATGGGTCAAATTCTTAAAAAATAAAGATGAAACTTTTGAAAGATTTACAAACTTTTGTAAACAAGTTAAAAATGAAAAAGACATTAAAATTAAAAGAATTAGAAGTGACAACGGGGAAGAATTTAAAAATCATAACTTTAATAAATTTTGCCTTGAAAATGACTATCATCACGAATTTTCATGTCCTAAAACTCCCCAATAAAATGGAATTTTAGAAAGAAAAAATAGAACTCTACTTGAAGCATCTAGGATAATGCTAAATGAATACAACCTACCTAAATACTTTTAGACAGAAGCAGTTAGTACAACTTGCTACGTATAAAATAGAATAACACTAAATAAAACACATAATAAAACCTTTTTCGAGCTTTATTATAATAAACAACCCAATATAAAATATTTTAAAGTATTTGGATGTCCAACCTTCATCATAAACACAAGAGAACACTTAGAAAAATTTACCTCTAAAGTAGAAAATGAAATCTTTGTAGGCTACTCCTTAAATAGTAGAGGTTACAGAGTCTATAATAAAGTTACCTTAAAAATTGAAGAAACTACTAATATAAAGTTTGAAGAATCCAAACAAAACGTAGAATTAACCCAACTTCAACCAATTGAATTTGTTCAAGAAAATACCAATTCTGAAGGAACCAATCAATCTCTAAATCATGAAGAGGAAGAACAACCTCAAGAGAATCAACCTCCTAGAACTATTAGAGTCAACCTAAATCACTCAACTAGCCAAATACTTGGTGATCCAGACCTAAGGGTTCAGACTAGGTCATCCTTTAGAAACCTAAGTCAAATCTTATTAATTTCAAAAATTGAACCTAAAACAGTGGCTGAATCATTACTTGACCCAGACTGGATAATTGCGATGCAAGAAGAACTAGCTCAATTTGAAAGAAATAAAGTTTGGAATTTAGTGCCACCACCCAAAGATAAAAAGATAATAGAAACAAAATGGGTATTTAAAAATAAATTAAGTGAAACTGGGGAAATCACAAGAAATAAAGCTAGACTAGTTGCTAAAGGGTTCAGTCAAGTAGAGGGACTTGACTACGATGAAACTTATGCCCCAGTGGCTAGACTAGAGTCCATTAGAATGCTACTTAGTTATGCATCCCACAAAGGATTTAGACTCTACCAATTGGATGTTAAGTCATCCTTCCTAAATGGACTAATAAAAAAAGAAGTCTATGTAGGACAACCACTTGGGTTTGAAAATTTAGAACACCCTGATTATGTCTTTAAATTGAAAAAGGCTTTATATGGACTTAAGCAAGCTCCTAGGGCATGGTATGAAAGACTTACTTCATACCTAATTTCTAAAGGGTTCAACCAAGGTCAAATTGACCCAACCCTATTTGTTAAGTCAATACAAAAAGATATTTTCATAGCCCAAATCTATGTAGATGATATTATCTTTGGGTCAACAAATTCAAAATTTTTAGATGAATTCACAAGTCTAATGGAACAAGAATTTGAAATGAGTCTAGTGGGAAAGCTAACTTATTTTTTAGGTTTACAAATCAAACAAACAAATGAAGGAAACTATATTTATCAACAAAAATACACTAAAGAATTACTTAAAAAATTCGGAATGGAAAATACTAAAGAAATAAAAACGCCTATGGCTGTGAACACAATCCTAGATAATGACCCAAATGAAAAATCGGTTGACTTAAAATATTATAGAAGTGTCATAGGCAGCCTACTATACTTAACTGCAAGTTGACCAGATATTTTATTTGCAGTTAGTATGTGTGCTAGATACCAAACCTATGCTAAAGAATCTCATTTGACTCAAGTCAAAAGAATCTTTAGATACATTAAAGGAACAACAAATATAGGAATTTGGTATCCTATGTAACACTCGAAAATTCTCAAAAAGACTTTTAGAGATATTCTATTATTTTTCTGGAATTTTAGGATATTTTAATGGAATTTTTAGAGTAGTGGAAGTAGCAAAAATAAATAGGAACGTAAAATAGTCTAAGCGGGAATTGAACCCGAGATCTATGAGACCCTATGTCTTATAGACAACTCTAGTAACCAGGAGGCCCCAGCAGGGGTGTGCTGAAAGAAGAGAGAAGCAATTATATTTAAGTTTAAGTTGGCCGAATAAACCACTTAATATAAATAGGAAAAATTATTAAGTGGGGAATTGTTTTAACGCAACTTTCTCTCCTCAAACCCTCACACGCCGCCCCCTCTTCCTTCTCTTCTTCTCTCGGCGCACCAAGCCAAAGGGGCTAGGGTTCCGTCCCAAGGGCTATAGGATCACCTTCCGGCGACAACTCCGGCACGAGGACGCTCCTCTCCGCGAGAAGAGCACGTAAACGTAGGAGGATCGTAGAGAAGATCGTCCTTCCGGAAAACTTAGCGACCAGATCGTAAGGAAATCTAGCGCAGGATGTAAGAAACCCCTCACCTGCAGTATAAGTAGCTATTCGTATGTTTTTATGCATTAGTTTAGGCATATGCAGATTTTCAGTACGTAGGGTGTGTCCTAGTGCACACCAAGTGGTTGATAAAATGTTTAGCTCAGTAAAATGCTACAATAGGCATTTTAATAGCTCAGTAAATGAAGTAGAAGCATTTAAGATAGCATATTTAACCTTGCTTCAGCTTATATGGGACTACGGTCCAATGGGTGGGCTCCCATAGTCACCTCTAGGTTCAGATAACCTAGTACTAGGTTCAGATAATCTAATAAGAGCAAGGTAAGATATATTAGCTACAAACTAGTATTTTACTTTTCAGTGGCACTGTACTGGACTTTAGTGGTCCTTGGGCTGGGCTCCCATAGTTGTCCATAGGTTTAGATAACCTAGTAACTCTATTAAATTCGGGACTTGCAACCCCGGGTCTAGTTAGGGATGCGCGCATAGCAAGTACAGTTGCGGGGCCCATCAGCAGCATGATTAGTATTTTCATCTATTTATGATAAATAGTTTTTCAAATCTTCACAATTTAGTTATGTGATTACAGTTCAGAATTTGTATCAGCTTAGCATTAGTTTGATTAGCTGTTGTGTCAGTTTAGTTCTACCTTGTTGATACTAGAAGATATTGCCATGATCAGTTTTGATTTCTAAGTTTGGATGATAGTATGCCATGCCATGCTCTAACATGTCCAGTATATATTTCAAATAACATGTTTTTAAAAACATAAATTGCATCATATGCATGTTTTGTGAGGTAGATGGTTTCTTACTAAGCTCCCAAGCTTATAGATACTTCTTTTCCTTATACTGCAGATAAGGGTAAAGGAAAGATGGATTAGTGGAGGCTAGAGGACAATGCGATGAGGATGCGTGTGGAGGGGAACTTGGAATAAAGATCTTGGAGAAACTAGCAAATTTAAGAACTTAGCATTTCTTTATGTTGTTACTTTTCTGCACTCTTGGCTCTTTAAGTGTCTTAATTTATGAAAGTGATGCTTAGATTGTTAGTTGGCATGATATTAGACAGCTAGCCATGAGTAATGATAGGTCTAGTAGCTTGGTTTTTGCTTATAGAGTTGATATATATGGTGTGAGCACGAAACAGTGTTGAAATCAGGCTTCTGATACGAAATCAGAAACCCTAATCGATCAGCCGATCGATTGGAGGCTCCTCAATCGATCAGCGGATCGATTGGGGCAACTTGTTCCGCGAACAGTAAGCTCCTGGATCGATCAGCCGATCGATCCGGTAGCGTTCTGTCGCGAACAGAGAGCTCTGGAATCGATCAACCGATCGATCCATAAATTCTTCCGTGCACAGTAGCACGCTGAATCGATCAGTGGATCGATTCAATAGTTCCAATCAATTCAGTGATAAGCTCAATCGATCAGGAAGCTGGATCTTGACTAGAAACCTTTGGTGGTAGCTCTTTGACTATGGGGGATGAAAGATATGTCCTGTATACATTCAATCCCATCCCTTAGCACACGTAGAACAAAGAAATTGCATTAGCATAAAGAAATCTTAAATTAGATCAGTTTTTCGCATATTAAGAATAGTTTAGCAACAGCATAATGTAACCCCCGGCCTTACAGCTTAGCCGGTAGAAGGCGGGGTGTTACAGAGTGGTATCAGAGCTAGTTCCATACTTCCTCACACACACATCAGCATTGAACCTACAGCTTCCAAGTAAGAACATCTCTCACTTTATTTATGTTTTGCTTGTTTTCATATTCCTAGATAACTAAAGCATGCTTATATATGTATGATAGTACCTAACATGATAACAATAGTTATGCAATATGATCCTATTAGTTATGTATGCCCTCTTTTTCTTTAGAAAATGGTACGAGGACGCCCAGCTAGAAAGACACCAGCTACTGAGCCCCAGCATGAGGCAGGCAGCTCAGTGCCTCCTCCAGACCTTGCAGAGGTAGTGGCTCAGTTACAGAAGCAACTAGCTGAGCAGCAACAGGAGATAGCCACTTTAAGGGTTAACTAGCAGAACACTTCCACTGTCACCCCAGAGCCTAACTTAGCAACTCCAGTAGTGATAAAGGTTCCACCAGTCCAACCTGCAGCACCAGTAGCTCCAGCAGCAGGGGCAATGAGGGAAGCCTATCTGATCTAGTGGTAGAAGATCAAGCCAGAGAATTTCTCAGGCACCAGTGAACCATGGGATGCTCAAGCCTGGTTCAAAACGCTGGAAAGTACGATGGAGCTTTTGGATTGGCCAGAAAAGGAGAAGGTGAAGTGCGCCTCTTTCTGTCTGACAGGAGATGCACGTATGTGGTGGGAGAAAATTAAAGCGAAGCGCCCAGTGAATCAGATGACATGGGGTGACTTCGAAAGGGAATTCTTCGAAGAGTTCTTCCACATGCGGGTCACAAACCGCCACTACGACGAGTTCACTGAATTTCGTCAGGGCAGCCTTTCAGTTGAGGAGGCCGTGAGGAAATTCAACAGATTGGCTCGTCTATGCCCTGAACTAGTCAGCACTGAAAGAGAGCGAGTCCGGTTGATGCTCAGGATGTTAAGGCCAGAAATAGCAATAAATGTGGTCAGCGGTGTCCGTAGGCCACAAATTACGGAAGAACTAGTGAGCAGTGCTTTAACCACCGAGCATTATCAGAACAGTATCAAACAGCAGAAGCAAGCCCTCTCAGAGTCGAAAGGCCAAGGAGGCTCAGGTGCTCAGAAACACCAGGGCCACAGCTCCTACGGCTCTAACTAGAAAGGGAACTCCAGCAACAAATACAAACCAGGGAGTTACCCAAAAGGAGGACCAGCTAGTAAACAACCCAGCTATCCCAAGTGTTCCACTTGTGGGAAATTCCACCCAGGAGTTTGTCGCAAGGGCATGCGAGGATGCTTTAAATGTGGCCAAGAAGGGCATATGGCTAAGCAATGCCCGAACAAGACCAGTCTTCCTCCACCACAGCTGATTCAGTACGGAGACAAACCAGCCCAGTTACATCAGATGCAGGCTGCTATAGATTGTCCACACATCAGCCAGGGCAGACTAGAAGCCCCCTCAGTCATGACAAATGCAAGGATCTACTCACTAACCAGAGAAGCCGTAGTGAATGCCTCGACAGTTGTTACAGGTCAGATCAGTATTTTACAGCAAAGTGCAACTGTCTTATTCGATACCGGGGCAACCCATTCTTATATATCCAGGGCATTCGCCGAAAAGATAGCAATACCCCCAGAGGTATTCAGTGGTCAGTTTTTGACGACGCTACCTTCGGGAGAAGTTATGGCATCCAAGCACTGGCTCCGAGCAGTGCCGGTCATTATAGCAGACAGAGAACTTTTTGGTGATCTGATAGTATTAGATATGGCCGACTACGACGTCATCTTGGGAATGGACTTTCTGATGAAGTACGGCGCCTCCATAGAGTGTCGTAAACAAAGAGTTGTATTCCAACCTGAAGTAGGAATGCAGTTTGGGTACATCGGGGATCCAAAGAGGAAGGCTAAGAAATTCCTCTCAGCTCTGAAAGCACAGAAACTACTGGATTCGGGATGTACAGGATTCCTAGCACATGTAGTCAGTACCAGCCAGGACAAGGACCGAAAGCTAGAGGAGGTCCGAGTCGTATGTGACTACCCAGCAGCCTTCCCTGAGGAGTTACCAAGCCTAGCACCAGACAGGGAGATTGAATTTGAGATAGAACTTATTCCTGGTACAAATTCCATCTCCAAAGCACCCTACCGCATGGCTCCAGCAGAATTGAAGGAACTTCATGGGCAACTACAGGAGCTGCTCGACAAGGGATTCATATGCTCTAGTCACTCCCCATGGGGAGTGCCTGTATTGTTCGTGAAGAAGAAGGACGGGAGCATGCGCCTGTGTATAGACTACCGGGCACTAAACCAAGTCACGATTAAGAACAGGTATCCTCTTCCCAGAATAGATGACCTATTTGATCAGCTAAAGGAAGCAGCAGTGTTCTCTAAGATAGATCTCAGATCGGGATATCACCAGGTTAAAGTCAAAGAAGGTGATATACCAAAGACGACTTTCAGGACCAGATACGGACATTATGAGTTCGTAGTCATGCCCTTTAGCGTGACAAATACTCCAGCTACTTTCATGGACCTCATGAACAGGGTATTCAGAGAATACTTAGATAAGTTCGTTATCGTATTCATCGATGACATCCTTATCTATTCCAGAACTCAGGAAGAACACGCAGAGCACCTGAAGATAGTACTGCAGATCCTTCAGCAGAACCAGTTGTACGCCAAGTTCACGAAATGTGAATCTGGCTCGATCAGGTAGCCTTCCTGGGTCACATCATCTCCAAGGATGGTATTATGGTAGACCCCAGTAAAATAGAGGCTATGAGTAACTGGAAAAGACCCAAGAACGCCAGTGAAATCAGAAGCTTTTTGGGACTAGCAGGTTATTACAGGAAGTTCGTAGAGGATTTCTCCAGGATAGCCTCCCCACTGACAGCTCTCACCAGAAAGAACAGAAAATTTCAGTGGATAGAGGACTGTGAGAATAGTTTCATGGAGCTCAAAAGAAGATTGACCAGTGCACTCATTCTAACTCTGCCAGAAAACACAGACAACTTTGATATTTATAGCGATGCCTCTAAATTGGGACTACGAGCGGTACTGATGCAAAATGGCAAGGTGATCGCCTACGCCTCTAGACAACTCAAGGACTATGAGAGGAACTACCCTACTTATTATCTTGAGCTTGTAGCAGTCGTCTTCGCCCTCAAAATTTAGAGACATTACTTGTACGGAGCTCAGTGTAGAGTATATACAGATCATCAGAGCCTGAAATATTTCTTCACTCAGAAGGATCTGAATATGCGACAGCGCAGATGGCTCGAGCTGGTCAAAGATTACGACATATACATCCTCTACCATCCAGGAAAAGTCAATAAGGTGGCAGATGCACTTAGCAGGAAGTCCAGTGTTACCTTACTATCCCTAGCAACCATGTCACCGCCCCTGCAGAAGGAGATCATAGATTTCGGTCTCGAACTTATAGTGGGACAGCTCTCTACTATGACGTTAGAATCCACCTTGCTTGGTGACATCCAGGCAGCTCAGGGTCAGGACCCTGAAATTCAGAAAATCAAGCAAGGTCTAGCAGGATCAGAAGGTCGAGAGTTCAGAATATCTGATAGTGGGGCATTATATTGTGGTGACAGACTTTGTGTTCCAGATCGGGAGGAACTACGAAGGAAAATCCTAGACGAGGCTCATAGGACTCCTTATGCGATGCATCCTGGCTCCACCAAGATGTATCAAGACCTAAAGAAACGCTTTTGGTGGCCGGGGATGAAAAGAGACATCGCTAGGTATGTCAGTACCTGTCTGACCTGCCAGAGGGTCAAGGCAGAACACCAGAGACCAGGAGGAGTTCTGCAGCCTATCCAGATTCTAGAATGGAAGTGGGAGGATATTTCCATGGACTTCGTAGTGGGACTACTCAGAACCACGAATGGTTTTGATGCCATTTGGGTAATAGTCGACAGATTGACTAAATCAACCCACTTCTTAGCTATCAGAATATCCTACTCCATGGAGCAGCTAGCTCAGTTGTATCTCAAGGAGATTGTTAGACTGCATGGAGTTCCACGGACCATTATTTCAGACAGAGACAGTAGGTTCACATCACACTTCTGGGAGTGTGTACAGGCAGTGTTGGGCACCAAGTTAAAATTTAGCACAACTTTCCATCCTCAGACAGATGGTCAGACGGAGCGAGTGAATCAGGTACTCGAAGATATGCTCCGAGCGTGTGCCCTGGACTTCAAGGGAAGTTGGTGCAAATATCTGCGTTTAGCAGAATTTGCATACAACAATAGCTATCAAGACACTATCGGTATGGCACCCTACGAGGCTCTCTATGGGTGGAGGTGTAGATCTCCAATCTGCTGGTATGAGGGTGGTGAACAGAAAGAACTAGAGCTTCAGACAGATCTAGTAGCAGATACCACAGCAGCCATACAGCAGATCCGCTAGAGGATAGAGACAGCTCAGAGTCGTCAGAAAAGCTATGCTGATACACGGCGCAGACCCTTAGAGTTTTCAGTTGGGGATATAGTCTTTCTCCGAGTGGCTCCCATGAAGGGAGTAATGCGTTTTGGGAAGAAGGGCAAATTAAGTCCCAGATATGTGGGACCATACCTTATCACCAGAAGAGTTGGCAATGTAGCATATGAACTAGAGCTACCCCAGGAGATGTCAGCTATCCATAACGTATTTCATGTCTCTATGCTGAAGAAGCATATCCTAGATGCCACCCAGGTGATTGAGCCCCAGTCGGTACAAGTCCGCGAAGACCTCAGCTATGACAGTCGGCCTATTCAGATAATAGACCGAGCAGTTAAGAAATTTCGGAACAAAGAAGTACCATTAGTAAAAGTTATTTGGCAAAGTCACACAGCAGAAGAGGCAACTTGGGAAACAGAAGCCAGTATGAGACAGAAGTACCCAGAGTTATTCTAAGTTCGAGGACGAACTTTTTATAAGGTATGGGGGATTGTAATGCCCGAATATTCTCAAAAAGACTTTAGAGATATTCTATTATTTTTCTGGAATTTTAGGATATTTTTATGGAATTTTTAGAGTAGTGGAAGTAACAAAAATAAATAGGAACGTAAAATAGCCTAAGCGGGAATTGAACCCGAGATCTATGACACCCTATGTCTTATAGACAACTCTAGTAACCAGGAGGCCCCAGCAGGGGTGTGCTGAAAGAAGAGAGAATCAATTATATTTAAGTTTAAGTTGGCCGAATAAACCACTTAATATAAATAGGAAAATTATTAAGTGGGGAATTGTTTTAGCACAACTTTCTCTCCTCAAACCCTCACACCCCGCCCCCTCTTCCTTCTCTTCTTCTCTCGGCGCACCAAGCCAAAGGGGCTAGGGTTCCGTCCCAAGGGCTATAGGATCACCTTCCGACGACAACTCCGGCACGAGGACGCTCCTCTCCGCGAGAAGAGCACGTAAACGTAGGAGCATCATAGAGAAGATCGTCCTTCCGGAAAACTTAGCGACCAGATCGTAAGGAAATCTAGCGCAGGATGTAAGAAACCCCTCACCTGCAGTATAAGTAGCTATTCATATGTTTTTATGCATTAGTTTAGGCGTATGCAGATTTTCAGTACGTAGGGTGTGTCCTAGTGCACACCAAGTGGTTGATAAAATGTTTAGCTTAGTAAAATGCTACAATAGGCATTTTAATAGCTCAGTAAATGCAGTAGAAGCATTTAAGATAGCATATTTAGACTTGCTTCAGCTTATATGGGACTACAGTCCAATGGGTGGGCTCCCATAGTCGCCTCTAGGTTCAGATAACCTAGTACTAGGTTCAGATAATCTAATAAGAGCAAGGTAAGGTATATTAGCTACAAACTAGTATTTTACTTTTCAGTGACACTGTACTGGACTTCAGTGGTCCTTGGGCTGGGCTCCCATAGTCGTCCCTAGGTTTAGATAACCTAGTAACTCTATTAAATTCGGGACTTGCAACCCCGGGTCTAGTTAGAGATGCGCGCATAGCAAGTACAGTTGTCGGGCCCATCAGCAACATGATTAGTATTTTCATCTATATATGATAAATAGTTTTTCAAATCTTCACAATTTAGTTATGTGATTATAGTTCAGAATTTGTATCAGCTTAGCATTAGTTTGATTAGCTGTTGTATCAGTTTAGTTCTACCTTGTTGATACTAGAAAATATTGCCATGATCAGTTTTGATTTCTATGTTTAGATGATAGTATGCCATGCCATGTTCTAACATGTCTAGTATATATTTCAAATAGCATGTTTTTAAAAACATAAATTGCATCGTATGCATGTTTTGTGAGGTAGATGATTTCTTACTAAGCTCCCAAGCTTACAGATACTTCTTTTCCTTATACTGCAGATAAGGGTAAAGGAAAGATGGATTAGTGGAGGCTGGAGGACAATGCGATGAAGATGTGTGTGGAGGGGAACTTGGAATAAAGATATTGGAGAAACTAGCAAATTTAAGAACTTAGCATTTCTTTATGTTGTTACTTTTCTGCACTCTTGGCTCTTTAAGTATCTTAATTTATGAAAGTGATGCTTAGATTGTTAGTTGGCATGATATTAGACAGCTAGCCATGAGTAATGATAGGTCTAGTAGCTTGGTTTTTGCTTATAGAGTTGATATATGTGGTGTGAGCACGAAACAGTGCTGAAATCAGGCTTTTGATACGAAATCAGAAACCCTAATCGATCAGCCGATTGAATGGAGGCTCCTCAATCGATCAGCGGATCGATTGGGGCAACTTGTTCCGTGAACAGTAAGCTCCTGGATCGATCAGCCGATCGATCCGGTAGCATTCTGTCGCGAATAGAGAGCTCTGGAATCAATCACTGGATCGATTGATTAAGTTGGATCGATCAACCGATCGATCCATAAATTCTTCCATGCACAGTAGCACGCTGAATCGATCAGTGGATCGATTCAATAGTTCCAATCGATTGAGTGATAAGCTCAATCGATCGGGAAGCTGGATCTTGACTAGAAACCTTTGGTGGTAGCTCTTTGACCATGGGGGATGAAAGATATGTCCTGTATACCTTCAATCCCATCCCTTAGCGCACGTAGAACAAAGAAATTGCATTAGCATAAAGAAATCTTTAATTAGATCAGTTTTTCGCATATTAAGAATAGTTTAGCAACAGCATAATGTAACCCCCGGCCTTACAGCTTAGCCGGTAGAAGGCAGGGCGTTACATCCTAGGACCAACAACTTTGAATTAATAGGATATTCTGACTCAGATTATGTCGGGTGCAAGTTAGACCGCAAAAGCACAAGTGGTAGATGTCAACTACTAGGTCCATCACTTGTCAGTTGGTTTAGTAGAAAGCAACATTATGTTGCCTTATTTACAATTGAGTCAGAATATATAGCTATAGGAGAGTGCGTTGCACAACTACTATGGATGATACACACCCTAAAAGATTTTAACTTAAACCTTACAAATATAAAAGTTTTAATTGACAACATTAGCTCAATTAATTTAACAAAAAATCCCGTGCATCATTCAAGAACCAAACACATTGAAATTAGGCACCACTTTATCAGGGATCACGTTACTAAAGATGACATTGAACTCAAATACATTGAGTCTAAGTCAAATTTAGCTAACATTTTCATCAAACTACTCCCTGAGAGTGAATTTAGCAATCTACGTAGAAAACTAGGAATGCGCCTAATAGATTAGGAATTTCAAAACTGTCTTCAAAAAGTGGTTATTTTCAAATTCTACGGTAAAATACTTTTATGTTTTCAAAATTTCCTATTTTTAGAATTTTAAAACACTTTTAGCCTTAGACTAGAATAATTCCTTAGAAATCATGTTCACCTAAGACTAGTATTTAAGCATCTCACCAACACCCTAGGATTCCCTTGTTTGTGATTACCAAACATAGAAATGGGTGATCTGCATAGGCAGATTGTTTGGACTTAAGATGCTTATTTCAGTGCATCGACATAAGTCTGGGCGTTAAATACCAAACAGATATTAATCAAATTAAGCCATTCAGTGTAGTCAAACACTAACTGATACTTAGACTTAATTTGACTAACCAAGTGAAAGCTGCTATCCTCTGAATAGTCAGTAAGTAACTAACTAGTTAGACAGATGTTGTATATCAGGTTCAGGGGGAGAAATTAATCCTTTTTATTTAAAAATTTTCTTAAAAATATTTTGAAACTAACTTTTACAAAATTTAGCTCGTTTTCTTCTAAAAAGTTTTTTTTGGTTTTAAATTAAACTTGAAAATTGGATCTACCTCAGTTAAATTTTGTGAACTAAGTTTTTGGAAATTGAAATTTAAAAAATTACTTTTAACTCAGTGTTTGAAAATTGGAATTAAAAATAGAATTTACTTAATATTGAAAATTTGGTTCTACAAAGTTAGTTCTTTTTAAAATTAGATTTTTCAAAACCTAATTTTACTTAGTTGGATTTTGTAAACTTGAGTTTAAAGTTATAAATTAAGTTTTCCTTCAAAATAGTTTTCCTTAAAACTAGAATCGTGTCAACTTACAAAATTATTTTGAAAATTGATCTCTATAAAACTCATGTTTTAAAGGTTTTGAAAATTTGGTTAACTTTTTAAATTTTATCTTTAAAAATATATTATAAAAAGTTACTAAATTATCTTTTTAACTTAATCATTTTTTCAAAATCTAGCTATTTTGAAAAGCTTTTAAAATCTTTCAACGCTATCTTTCTAACTTAACATGTTTAGCTACTTTTGAAAAGGTTAAAGAGATACTTTTAGAGTAAAATGTTTAATTAAACTCCCCTAGTCAATCTGGTTAGTGTTTACACTTTTAAATTTTTTATGTTTATTTAATCCTTGTTTACATTTGATGAATGCCAAAGGAGGAGGGTTAGGTGGTTAAGTTAGCTAAAACAAATTGAAAATAAAAAACTAACATAAAAATCTGTTAATACTTTTTTACTTGTTTTTTACACTAACTTAACCAAGTTGTCATTCCATCAAAAAGGGGGAGATTGTTGGTGCGGTTAGCACTAACGATCTAACTTGGGTTTTGATGAACAATAAATTAGGTTAAGTTAGTTTTGTTGTTGATTTAACACTCTGACCAAGTGTGCAGGCAAAGTCCAGACAGGTCGACGGGCTGACAGGATGTCTGGCACGAAGCCCAGCTAGGTCGACGGGCCGACCGGATAGTTGATACGAAGTCCAAATGGGTCGAAGGGCTGACCAGACATTTGGCACGAAGTCCAGCTAGGTCAACGGGCTAACCGGATAGCTGGCGCGAAGTCCAGACGGGTCGAAGGGCTGACCGGACGTCTGACAGGTAAGTAAAGGTAAGTCACTGGAGTTGAGTAACTAGAAGGACGCGTTCTCGGGAAGGGAACTTAGGTGCCAATCCGACTTAGAACAATTTCGGAACTCTTAGTCAAGATCGTGACTAGATTCCGGTCCCGAAAAGATGGAATCTAAGTCATACTCTTTTTCTGTTAAACGATGAATTGTGCTAATAATATGTTTTGCAAGGTATAATTGCCTCGAACTAACGTATTTCTTGCAGGAAGGAGTATGCTGAAAAACTTGGGTCCGGGCGCCCAGGAGGTACCTAGGCGCCCGGAGGTCCGAGTGCCCGGGAGGTACCCGGGTGCCTGGAGGCAAGATTTTATCCCCTTCGCGTCAACGCCACATGGAGGCTCCTGATTGGGTCAGCTACGTCACACCGGGGCACCCTGAAGGTTCCAGGTGCCCCCGAACCTCTTATATAAGGAGGGTCAAGGCGGAAGCTCCAATATAACTCAGAATTCGCTCTCCTTTGCTCCTGCGACGCTACGAAGCTCTCCGACAACGCGCTTTCCTTTTCAGTTCTTACTTTCTGTCGGTATTTTTTTTATAATTCCTGTACTCAATTCTTGTAATCATTTTTCGAATTATTAGTGAATTGCCCATCGAAAGCACCCTTGTGTGTGGACCTTGGAGTATGAGTCATCAAAGGCTTCGAACCAAGTAAAAAGAACTTGTGTTAGCCTTGCAATTTTTTTCTTATTATTTTCCGCTGCTTAACTCGCTTCAAAATTTTTGTTATAGATATTCACCCCGCCCCCCTCTATCGATTCTTCATGATCCAACACCAGACTCTCACACCAACGCGAGTTATAAGCTAGCATGCTCTCGTGACCAACGACCTCTTGGCCGGTGTTCTAGACTCTCGCCCAAGCGCTAGTTATAAGAGAGCATACTCTCGCGACCAACGACCTCTTGGTCGGCGTTCCAAACTCTTGCCCCAACATAAGTTATAAGCGAGCATGCTCTCGTGACCAATAATATCTTGGTCGGCGTTCCAGAATCTTGTCCCAGCGCGAGTTATAATCGAGCATGCTCTCGCGACCAATGACCTCTCGGTCAGTGTTCCAGACTCGCCCTAGCGTGAGTTATAAGAGAACATGCTCTCGCGACCAACCACCTCTCGGTCGGCATTCTAGACTCTCACCCTAGCGCAAGTTATAAGCGAGCATGCTCTCGTGACCAACGACCTTTCAGTCGGTGTTCCAGACTCTCGCCCCAGTATGAGTTATAAGCAAGCATGCACTCGCAACCAACGACCTTTCGGCCAGTGTTCTAGACTCTCAACCCAGGTTGAGTTATAAACAAGCATGCTCTCGCCACCAACGACCTCTCGATCGGTGTTCTAAACTCTAGCCCCAGCACAAGTTATAAGCGAGCATGCTCTTACGACCAACGACCTCCTAGTCGACTCTCCAGACTTTCGCCCCAACACGAGTTATAAGAGAGCATGCTCTCATGACCAACAAACTCTCGGTTAACGTTCCAGACTCTCTCTCCTGCACGAGTTATAAGCGAGCATGCTCTCGCGACCAATGACCTCTCAGTCAGTGTTCTAGCTTCTCGCCCCAGTACGAGTTATAAGTGAGCATGCTCTCGCGACCAGCGACCTCCCGGTCGGTTCTCCAGACTCTCACCCTAGTGCGAGTTATAAGCGAGCATGCTCTTGCAACTAACGACCTCTCGATCAGGCGCAACGACTAGTTGGTCGAGTTTTGCTCCTCTGCCTAGCACTCACCATTCACATTTCACTCGCTACTCTGCTTGACACTTGTCGCTCAGTTAGCACTCGCCCCACTCGCCGCTAGGCTCACGAGGTTTGCGCCCACTCGGCTCCACGGCTTTGCCCCCTCTTGCATTCGCCTTTGATCTCATGGGCTTCACGGCCATTCGGTGCAGCGACGTTATGCCTTTCGATCCCTCGGGATCTGCGCTTGACTCAGCTAGCTAAGCATATAGGATTTGCACCTACTTGCCATCCTTGCAATCATCCGGTCACATTTTATGGTCGTTGGGTTATCATTTTTCAATCGTAGTTTACTGTCTCTCGGTCAATATTTTCTCGATCGCACGCTCGACCCCACTCGCCCATCGTCTTTCTACCTGCTCGGTGTTCTCCCGATTGCTTGGTCGATATTTTCTCGGTCGCATGCTCGACACCGCTCGCCCATCATCTTTCCAACCACTCGACATTCTCCCGATTGCTCGATCGATACTCTCTCGGTCGCACGCTAGACACTGCTCGCCCATCGTCTTTCCACCTGCTCGGCGATCTCCTAATTGTTCGGTCGACATTTTCTCGGTCGCGTGCTCGGCACTGCTCACCCATCTTCTTTCCACCTGCTTGGTGTTCTCCTGATTTCTCAGTTGACATTTTCTCGATAGTATGCTCGACACTGCTCGCCCATCATCTTTCCATCCGCTTGGCATTCTCCCCATTACCCGATCGGTATTTTCTCAGTCGCGCGCTCGACACCGCTTGTTTGTCGTCTTTCCACTCGCTCAGTGTTCTCCCGATTGCTCGGTCGGTATTTTCTCAGTCACTCGCTCAGCACCACTAGTTCATCGTCTTTCCACTCGCTCGATGTTCTCCCGATTGCCTGGTCAGTATTTTCTCAGTCGTGTGCTTGGCACCGCTTGTTCATCATCTTTCCACCCGCTTGGCATGCTCCCTATTGCCTGACTAGCATTTTCTCGGTCATTCGCTAGACTTTGCTCACCTGTCTTCTTTGCAATTGTTCCGTTCCATTCGACTGGCCTTTTGGTACTCTCTGGGTCGAGTTCCCAAACTCTCACCCGAAAGCGAGTTATAAGCGTGCATTGCTCATACGACCCATTGATTGTTTCCCTGGTTGGGGTAAATCCCATGATAGGTACCTATCTTAATAGTCGTTCTATCTTACACTCACCGTGTGCATTTCACATACTACTCTGCCCGACACTCACTGCTCGTATCTCACTCGCCGCTTTGCCCGGCACTCACCGCTCGCGTCTCACTCATCGCTTTGCCCCGCATTCGTTGCTCGGACAACATCTATTTTTTACTTCTTACTTGCATCTGCATAATCGCATGATCGCTCTGTTCAGCATCGCCCGACCGTCTTCTCGATATCACTCGGTTTCCCTCGGCATTCGACCAATCGTTTACTTGGCATACATTTGGTATTATTTCTTACATCACTCAGCTTAACATTCCTTACGTCGCTCAGCTTGACACACCTTTATTTGATTAATCGCCCCTTAAGCATTCGCTCGGTCACCTGCTCGGCTTTCTATTTCCTGTTCAACTCGGCATTGTCATAACTACTCGTTCGACGTTATACAACAAGCCTAGCGATCTGACTCTACATTCAGGAGAGATTACACTTTATGTTAGGTTTGGTCTAGTCAGTCGGATTTGCGCTTCCTTCAATTAGACTTGAAGGGGAGGCTTGTGATGTGATAAGTAGAGATGAGGGGGCATTCTAGCCATTTAATGTGAGCCCATTTTATTAGGGCATTGCTCATGTAAAGGGATTGGGGGGGGTGGGGGGGGGGCACGTTCTCTTCTTTCGCGTTTTCACGTTGCCGCCGCCACGAAGAGGGGAGGGAGAGGGCTTCTTCTTCGTCTCTCGCCACCACCAGCGAGTGACGCCTGCCGGCGGCGACTGCCTTCAAGCCGCCATCTCTTTCCAGCTCCAGGCCACCGCAATCCAGGATAGACGACACTGCTATCGACGTCGCCTTCTCCCTTGTCGCCGGCGATTCACCACTCGCTTACTCCTCTAGTCTCTCCTTTCTTACTCTCTCCTCAGTGGCCACCGCAGCCATGCCCGCCAATGCCTCCTTCGACTCCTCACGCACAGGGGAGGGGGGGGGGGGGGGGGCTGGTTTCGGGTGCCACCACCACAACAGCTAGGCCTCAACCGCCTTGTCGCCTACCCACCAGCGCCAACGCTAGTGCCTCATATCCGCCAAGGCTTCCGGACTGGTGCCACATTTCGTTCATGCCGCCACTAGCATCATGGCGCCACGACACCTTCGCTGCCTCCGACGCTGGCGGTAACCCCTCGCTCTCACGCATGAGGCCTGACGCAAGCCGCCGAGCTCTCCTTCCTCTTCCTCGCTCACACCGCGCTTCCCTCTCCAGGCCAACACTGCCGGAGAGCACCGTTGCCGGCCTGGGAGGCCTTCGACTTCACCTACAGTAGCCTCTTCCTGAGCTTGTCAGCACGCCGACAACCCACTTCCCTTGTCGTCGCTCGCCCGACCACCTTTGCTGTGGGCCACCTCCTCTTCTTGTTCTCCTCCTCTTTACGCAACCACCGTTACAGGATAGACTTGACGTCACCCACCTCGCGCAAGCAGCAGTTCTATGAGGGCGACGCCTCCCCCATCGCTTCGCGGCGTACGCCGCAGTCGTTTCCCTCTCGTTGCCTTCGCAGACTGCCGCTATCGCAGTAAGCTACCACGCTAGCCCCTCCGTTCATAGTTGACCATCGTCGGCACAACCTCACTGCAGTAGCCGTCTTCATATGCCATCTCCGGCGGTGGTCGTCGCCCTTAGGACTCACAATTGTCGTAGGTCACCAATCTTTCCGCTTCCGTGATGTTCCGGCCTCCACGCCGATCAGGCGTGTGCGTTGTGTTCCAACCTCGATCAAGTTTGTTTGTCTTATCTCAGCCTACGTGCCAAGGTCACATCCGATTTCGTGTCACCGCGTCCGGCTTCGCGTCGTCAGATCCATTCTCTAGCCTGTTCAGAGTCATCTATTCTTCTGGGTAAGGGCAACGCGAGCAACATCCCGACCGGCTCACCAATCCACCAGAGGGCACCCCTGGGCCAGGGTATGTTATCGTACTCACTTTACATTCATTTCATTATTCTACTATTAGTCTGTTCCTTATATATTCGTTAGATCTGCCTCGAACATTAGGGTACCAGGGACCAGGACGACCCGGTCACTTACTGCCGGTAGCGTTGACCGGAGGATTTCTAACGACTTGATCAATATAGAAGCTATCTCAGTATATCCCCCTTCGAGCCATAGTGATTCAGTCAATATTCTATCCACCTCATCTGATAATCCATTTGACCTCTTACTTTTATTTATTCATCACTATCTAATATTACCCATCATTCATCTTATGAATCACCATTTTTATCAAATTATTTATTAATAATATTCATAAACAGAATTTGCATTAATAAAGTTCAATTTATAAATAAATAAATAAAAAAAATCAAAACGAAGAAATTATAAGCATAATATCAAACTCAAAAACCAATAAAAAATCTTAAAAATATCAAAATCGTAAAGAATCAAAGTTGAAACTCATAAAACCCAAATGAATCAAGTGTTCATAAAACAAATCAAGTCAAAATCAAATAACAATTTCAACCGACTTAATATGTCTCGTTTAGATTTGACTGGATTTTTAAATTTGTTAAAATTGCTAGCCTATATTAGAAAAAAAAAAAGTCGGCATCTCGTAGGATTATCACGCGTATTACAAGCGCGTAGTGGTTGGCATGTCTTAATGCTATCCAATGCAATCATTTTCTCATTCGACAAATAGTCGATTAACTTGTGCAATAATAAGTAAATTAATTTTTAAGTTATCGACATTATCTAATCTACTCAGATCCCCACGAGATAAGAGGTGTTTTGAAAAGCAAAATACTATTATCTTCCTTCCTTGGAGGAGAACATCCAGCGAAGCCATGTAAATCCCTTTCTCGTAAACGCAATCCAAAGCCCAGACGAGACAAAAGAATCCATCTGTCTCATTCCCCCGTTCATGTCTTCAGGATCCTAATTACAAGCCAAGAAAGCGCCACTTTGTTTCCCTTGCAAACCAAGCAAGAACCCAATTTCTCCCCCTCTTCCTCTCCTCCCTCTTCCTCTGATGAATCATCCACGCCAAATTCAAACCCATGCAAACAGCTCGCGTTCCTGCTGCGAGTCAACCCTAAACCCAAAAGCGAACCCCGAAATTACCCTAATTTCCATCATACATTTAGAAAATTAACAATAAATAGCGCAGATGATGAGAAAAGTGCGAAGGAAAATTAGCAGAGTCTCGTCCGTCATCCTTTCTCAATCTCTCAGTTCTTATTTTAACGCCGACAAGAAGAAACCATCCTCACCTTCTCCTCCACCACCGCCGCCGCCGCCGCCGCCGCCGCCACCTGCAGCCAACATGCCATTCCACCACCGCCACCACCATCACCCTCCGTCCACCGCACCGCTCCCCACCGCCCCCTTCCTCTTCCCGAGAGCCAACTCCACCGTCCTTCCTGATCCATCCGCCTTCTTCTCCCCCTCCCTCCTCTGCTCCCCTCTCCCCACCAACTCCTTCTTCCAGAACTTCGTCCTCAACAACGGGGATCAGGCGGAATACATCCACCCCTACCTCATCAAACCCTCCTCCTCCTCCCTCACCTTCTGCTATCCTTCTCGCTTCCATATCCCCGCCTACGTTTACCAGTCCTTCACCCCCGATCTCACCATCGGCGCCGCAGATGGCGGTGCCCGCCACGTCGTCTCCGCCTTCGACGACCTCAGTGTCACCCTCGATTTCCCCCCTTCGCTCCGCTTCTTTCTCGTCCGCGGAAGCCCCTTCGTCACCTGCTCTACCACTACCACCACCACGATTTCCATCTCCTCCGTCAACGCCTTCATCGATGTCTCCGCCAACGGCTCCTTCACCAAGCACACTCTCCGCCTCAACAGCGGCCAGACCTTCCTCTGCTACTCCTCCGCGCCGATGCGCCTCGCGCAGCAGGGCAACTCCCTCCTCTCCGCCCCAGGCTTCGCCGGTGTCGTGCGCCTCGCAGCTCTCCCTGATCCCGCCTATGAGCCCGTCCTCGATCGGTTCAGCGCCTGCTATCCGGTCTCCGGCGAAGCCTCCTTCGCCCGTCCCTTCTCTGTGGAGTACATGTGGGAGAAAAAGGGATGGGGCGACCTGCTTCTCCTCGCCCATCCCCTCCACCTCCGCCTCCTCTCCTCCGACGACTGCCGCGTCACCGTGCTCGACGATTTCAAGTACAATAGCATCGACGGCGAACTCGTAGGGGTCGTCGGCGATTCGTGGACTCTCAAGACCGACGCCATCTCGCTCGCCTGGCATTCGACAAAAGGCCTGAATGAGGAAGGCTATGCCGAGATTATCTCCGCCCTCTCTAAGGATGTCGACAGTCTGGCTTCTGCTCCCATCACCACCACCTCCTCCTACTTCTACGGCAAGGCGATCGCCCGTGCCGCTCGTTTAGCCTTGATCGCAGAGGAAGTTGGTTTCCCAGACGTCATTCCCTTCGTGCGACAGTTCTTGAAGCAAACCATCACTCCATGGCTGGACGGCAGCTTCAACGGCAACGGATTCCTGTATGACACAAAATGGGGAGGAATTGTCACCAGGCAGGGATCCACCGACTCGGGTGCCGATTTCGGTTTCGGAATCTTTAACGATCACCATTACCATCTGGGCTACTTCCTCTATGCGATTGCCGTGCTCGCCAAGCTTGATCCGGCATGGGGCAGGAAATACAGGCCTCAGGCCTACTCCATGATGGCTGATTTCATGACCCTGTCCCGGAAGCAACATGCCAACTACACCCGGCTCCGGTGCTTCGATCCCTGGAAGCTGCATTCCTGGGCAGGAGGGCTCACCGAATTCGCAGACGGCCGTAATCAAGAGAGCACCAGCGAGGCTGTGAACGCCTACTATTCAGCAGTTCTCATGGGACTGAGCTTCGGGGACGCCCACCTGGTGGCAATCGGCTCGACGCTCACCGCCTTTGAGATTAAAGCCGCAGAGATGTGGTGGCATGTGAGGGAGGGGGAAGGCATCTATGAGGACGACTTCAGCAGGGAGAATAGAGTGGTGGGAGTGCTGTGGAACAACAAGAGGGACAGTGGCTTGTGGTTTGCTCCTGCTGAATGGAGAGAATGCAGGCTGGGGATTCAGGTCTTGCCGCTGCTGCCCATCACCGAAGTCCTGTTCCGCGACGTTAGATTCGTAAAGGAACTAGTCAAATGGACTGTGCCTGCTTTGGCAAGGGAAGGAGTTGGCCAAGGTTGGAAAGGGTTTGTCTATGCTCTGGAAGGCATGTACGATAGAGAGACGGCGTTGGAGAAGACGAGAATGCTAACTGGGCACGACGACGGCAACTCCCTTTCTAATTTGCTCTGGTGGCTTTACAGTAGGGATGCCAGTGCCGCTGAGCAAAGCAGCTTCGGATGGGTTAGAGATGGTTGGTTTGGCCATTACTGCCATTGATGAGAGTGGCACTTTGGTAAGATGTTAAATGCTTGCTGCATGCTTTCTTTTCGTTATAGAATCGATGAGAACATGAAGATCAGAAGATTGCAAACCTTCCGCAGTTGATTTCTTCTTTGCTTGATACAGTGATACTATGTCATTTTATTTCTTTCTTTTATGTGTGTGATATGATTGTTATAATCTACAAAAGGATTATTCGCATTATAATTGAGATGATTGATGACTCTTTTGTGTGCTCAGTTAGATAATAGTATATCTACGAGCTTATTAAAAGAAAAAGTGAAATCGACACTGGGTTATGGTATCTTATCGTCTGAAAGGAAAATAAATTACGGGACAGTGGCTGTTTGGTAAGATGTTAAATGCTTCCTGCATGCTTTCTTTTCGTTATAGAATCGATGAGAAGATGAAGATCAGAAGATTGCAAACCTGCCGCAGTTGATTTCTTCTTTCCTTGATACAGTGACACTGTCATTTTATTTCTTTCTTTTATGTGTGTGATATGATTGTTATAATCTACAAAAGCATTATTCGCATTATAATTGACATGATTGATGTCTCTTTTGTGTGTTCAGTTAGATAATAGTATATTTATGACATCTTCGAGTCCCAACTATGATGAATTTATTGAAATTTTTTTTTCAAATAGGACATGTTACTAAAAAATACTAGGCTCCTGAGTTACCCGCTGTGAATGCTTCTCGATTTATCCTGGTGGCTGCTGAGAAACTTCTATGGGGTTGGGTCTACCACTCCAGGTTCGACGTTATCCAACTTGGTTAATTATTTTTTTTATTAAAAGAAAAAATGAAATCGTTATTAGGGTCGTGCCTCTAAGGTGATATCTTACTGTCTGAAAGGAAAATAAATTACAAGAAACTTCGTCTAACAACAACAGTATATATTATTATATTTGAGAGGTGTTCTAAGACAATCATTTTATGAAATGTACCATTTACTGGATAAATAAATTTATATTTGAGTGCACATTCTCTCATGATTGAATCTTAAATTCATTTATTAATATTCACAATATGATTCATAGCATGAAAGAATTTATAATTGGATTACCATTAGTTTTTGATGTTGCAAAGAGTTTAATTATGCTATTTATTGTTTATTTTTTTCTCTTCTAAATATATTAAAATGTTATTAAAAATTAATTAAACTTTAATGGTACGTTTGATTCAAGTTATCGTGTAACTTTGGTTATATGATTACCTGATAATCACATAACCAAGATTACGAGAAATAAAATATAATCTTAATCTTATTTGGTTCTCCCTTTTTACTATGTTTCTCCATCATGGTCGATTTTTTCATGCTGACATCATCTCCAACGCAACAATGCTGCCTCTTCTGTAAGCTGTTGACGCACCATGAGTTAGTTCCGATCGATACTCGAAGAGCATGGAATAATTTTGAACCATCTCCGCGAAGAGGAAGTGAAATTGATCGATGCCAGAGGGATCGATGATAAACTTCAACCCCGATCTCCTCCACGATGTGGTGCCGTGCAACCCCATGGGGCTAGGCAAGATTCTCCGCACGAAGTGCGTGACGAGGTTGACCACGTCGCACGGAGGTTGTTGAAGGCAAAAAGGAAGACACCCCCGGAGGCAGTGAGGAAGTAGAGATCCTCGCCGGGGGTGATGATCGTGCTTATGATGAGGATCATGAACCACTGGTTGAAGTGGTTATTGAATCCCCGTAGTACGAAATCCCTAAGGGTACGTTTGGTTCGGGGTTATTCTTGATAACCTTGGTTATCCATCCAAGGTTATCAACAAAAACCTTGTTTGGTTTAGGTATTCGATGATTCTCAAGTAATGTTCCATGCCCAACACGTCAGCAAAAGGGTCATGCAGCCCGGAATCGGAAAACCTCAGAAAACTAAGGTTTTTGTTGATTCCGGGGTTAACAAATTTTTTTTACCAAAAATACCCTCCGATAAGAAAAAACATGAAAAAAAAGAAAAAATGTAAAAAAAATATTTAAAAAAGTAAAAAAAATAAAAAAAATGTTATAAAAAATTTAAAAATTTATTTTTTAAAAAAATAAATAATTTTAAAAAATAAATAATTTTAAAAAATAAAAAAATAAAAATTTAAAAAATAAAAAATAAAAAAATTTAAAATAAAAAAAAAATTTAAAAATGTTAAAAATTTTTTAAAAAATTTAAAAATTTTAAAAATGTTAAAATTTTTTTAAAAAATTTTAAAGAAATTTATAAAAATTTAAAATTTTTTAAAAAATAAAAAAATTATAAAAATTTTAAAAATTAAAAAAATTAAAATTAAAATTTAAAAAATGTAAAAAAATGTAAAAAAATAAAAAAAATATAAATATAAATAATATAAAAATATAAAAACAATAAAAAAATTAAAAAACACATAAAAAAGTAAAAAAATATACAAGGAAAAAGAAAAGTAAAAAAAAAATTAAAAAATAAATAATAATAATAATAATATGTATAGTTGGTTTTGTAACTGAGGGTAATACGGTAAAATATTAAACTAGGGTATTCATTAAAACCTTCAAACAAACAAGTTTTTGTTGCATTACCTAAGTTGAACCAAACAACATTTGGTTATGTTTTATTCCCTATAACCTTGGTTATGTGATTACTTGTTAATCATATAACCAAGGTTATACAGGATGACTTGAACCAAACGCACCCTAAGGGGCCTCTTCTTGTAGATGAAGAGACATTCGCTGCTACGATTGGGGCGTCCCTCACTGAGGTAGCGGAAGCCATGAGTGGATACGAGAAAGGAGAGTGCCTTGGCGATGGATCAGACACGGAGAAGCTTCGGGAGGGCGAGATGGAAGAAGATCTCATGGAGAAACTCGGAGGGGAGAAGATAAGGGCTGACAATAGTGACGTCGCGATCGACGCCCCTCATAATTTGCTCCTGCTTATCTCTTGTTCATCTCGAAGGGTAATTTTGAAAAAAATATTCATAACCCTAGAACTATGGAAAATCTAAAGTTTTCCAACATTTTTTGATTTCGAGTTATATTCCTTGATTGCTGACATGGTGGGAATGTTGCATTATCAGGATCACTGATTACTTAAATCAAATAAGGTTGTCGTTGATAATCTACTAAGAGCATCCACATCACCTATCATATTAAAAGATTTTATCCTAAATTTTGGATAGGGTAGTTAAATTTTTTTTGCTTCAGCTGCCCTATCTATTCTCTAAATTTAAATTTGATGAATAGTGATTATCTAAATTTAGGGAATGAAACTTACCCTAAAAGTAAAATAATATTTCTTTTCAATCTTTTTCTTTTCACTCATTCTTTTCAATCTCTCTCCTTCCACTTATTCCATAAATATAATAATAAAAAATAGAAGAAAATAATAAAAAATTAAAGATAATATAAATTTTAAGGTAATTAATTTAGTGTGTAGTGAAAAATGATTGTCTAAATGTAATAAAGTGAGTTATTTACTCTAAATATTAGATATAGTGATAGGAAAACTGATGTGGATGCTCTAAGGTTATAAGCAATAACTCCAACCAAACACACCCTAAATGTTGTGGGCATAATATATTTGCATGCAAAATAAAAGAAGAAAGAGAAGAGAAGAGAAGAAAATTAAGAGAAACTACATGCATATGGGATAGGAGAGAGAAGAGAGGAAAGAAAAGAGAGAGAAAAATGATAGATAAAAGAAAAACAACAGCAAAAGTCAGATTTATCAAGAGAATAGAATGAAAAATGTACTTAAAAAGATATATCCTTTGATAAATACCACAATAGCAAGTGTCTTTTGATCAATTCAAAAATATAAGTATGTCTTTCGATAAATTATCGAAAAAGGAAAGACACATTCAGAGCCTTAAGACATCTCCAATTGAAAAACCTCAAAAATGAGGTTTTATATTTTCTATGTATCATATCATTATCACACCAAAACTAAAAAAATCTCACTTTTCTCCCCATAAGAAAAAACCTCCATATAATTTTTTTTTCTTTTTTTTTTTGTTCCGGTCCTATATTCAATAATTTACATATTTTATAACAAAAACCTCAATTATTTGGTATGGAGTTAAAATTTTATAAATTTAAAATGAAGAAATATAATATTAAATAATAAATTATTATAAATAATTTATAAAAAATAATCTTTTACTATTAATTTAAAATGGCAGGAAAAAACATCAGGAAATGTAGGAAAAAAAAGCGACAAGGAAAAAAACAAAAACGGCAAGGAAAAAAAAAAATCAAAAACAACGGTAATCATAGAAAAAAAAATTGTTGTTGTTTTTTTTTAAACTATGGCCCACCATTCGATTTTTTATTCCTGGTCTTTTTTTTCTTGCAATTTTAAACCAGCCGATTTTAAAAAAAAACGTTACACATTAATCGCTATAAAATTAGCCATTATAAAATTAATTATTATAAATATTTCTATATATATTATATATTATGTTGGTGCATACAATACGAGTAATCGGGGTTTGATATTGGTAAACATTTAAAGTTAAATTTTATTATGATCTAATGAGATTGACGAAGTGTAGGTAATTCAACCAAAAAGTTTTAGTAGATCAAGTTGATTGAATACTAAAGTCCTAATGGACACTAGACAGAGAAAGTCCTAGTTGCAATTAGGTAAGAAAGTCTTGGTCAATGAGATTGAGAAGGAAGACTTGGTAGATCGAGTACACTATGTGAGAACTCTAGATGAGCTGGAGGACCGGACGTCTAGCAGTTCGATGGGTCTAGAGGACCAGACATAGAGAGGAAGTCCTGGGGTCAGAGGATCGAATGTCTAGCAGGAAGTCCAAACAGATATGGAGGACTGAATGTTTAACAAGTCAGGTAAACTCTTATGAGAGGAGTAGGTGAGGACGCATTCCATTCAATCGAACAGTAAGTGTCGATCTGACCTAGGGTTTTAACGAAATCCAAAATCAGGACTGGATAGTCCTGAGACTATCGAATCATTTATATCTTATATTATGCCTATTTTTGTTATTCTATGATGCAGGAAATAAAAGTTGGAAGTTGGTTGAAAAAAGACTTCCGGGCACCTGGAGTGGATCCAGGCGATCGGAGTGTCGGGACACTTCGGAGCTAGGGGTGGGGGGATGAATAGCTCGCTCGCTTCGCCTCGATGATGATATGTAGTGGAATGAACTCGAAGTAATGTTAATGCCAAGATTTACTTAGTATCCATCTCAAGAAGAGGTGACCAATCCAAGGATCCATGTCGAACATGTTAGAGTGTATACTAAAAGCCTAACTTTTTGTAAACATTTATTTTTGAAATAAAGAATCACATTAGTCAAATGTCTACATTTATATGCTAAGTGTAGTTGTTCAATTAATTTATATTGTAGATAACAAGGTGTGTGGTGTCACATACAGAAGATCATGTTATTAATTCCTTATAAATTATAAACAGTAGCTCACGACTAAGATGGAAAGGAACAAACCATTGGAAAAGTCGTAGTGTAATTTGGTATTAGTTTATCTTAACTATAAAATTACACTAGTACACTCTGAGTGTATTGAGCAGGACTATTTAAGGTAAGTTCTTTTTATACTGACTTCATAAAAGAAAAAGACCTTTGTTATTATGGAAGTGTGTGCTCTTAATCCTGATATAATAACAAGTACATATATCTAGTATTTATTTCTTTGACTTATCAAAGAGTGCGATTTAGTTCGATAAATCAATAGGCCCGATAAGTTGAGAAATGATATTATTTATAATGTGTGTTGTTGATTATAGAAGAAAACTGTGTCCTAGTAATCTAGGTTGATGATGCCCCCAAGAGGAGCTCATAAGGATTGTCATGTAAACCCTGCAGGTGGACTTAGTCCGACATGACGATAAGGTTGAGTGGTACTATTCTTGGAGCTAGATATTAATTAAGTGAGTTGTCAGTAACTCATTTAATTAGTGGACATTCGATATCTTAAACACAGGGAGATTAACACACTCATGATAAGAAGGAGCCCAAAATGTAATTTAGGATTGGTGCGGTAGTTCAATAATAATTCTTTAGTGGTATGAATTATTATTGATGAAATTAAGTTCGGTGTTCGGGGCGAATACGGGAAGCTTAATTTTATCGGGAGACTAAAACTAATTTCTCCTCTCGGTTCCTATCATAGCATCTTATTTATAAAGTATTATACCCACCCATACCCACCTTCTTACCCATCTTAAGGTGGTCGGCCAAGCCAAGCTTGGAGCCCAAGCTAAGGACGGCCAAACCAAGGTGAGTTGGTTTCATTAGGTGGCCGGCCCTAGGTTGAACCCAAGCTTGGTGTGGCCAGCCACATTAAATTAAAAAGGATTTTATTTTTTAAAAATCTTTCTTATGTGGAAGCCATGGTTTTAAAAGAGAGTTTAAAATTTAAATCTTTTCTTTTATAGCTTTCTACAAAAGATTAAGTGAAAGGTTTGATATCTTTCCTTATTTGTAGTTAAAAGGAAGATTTTAAGTTTTGATAAAACTTTCCTTTTTTAACCATCTTCATGATTTAAAAGAGAGTTTTAAAATTAAATCTTTCCTTTTATAATTTCTACAAAATATTAAGAAAAGATTTGATATCTTTCCTTATTTGTAGATTGAAAGGAGGATTTTAATTTTAGAGAAAACTTTACTTTTGTAAATCATCCACATGTTTTAATAGAGGGATTTTAATTTATAAAAGTTTCCTTTTATGACCAACCATGAAGGGAATTTTTTAAAGAGATTAAGGTGACCGACCATATAAAGTTTGAAAGGGAAATTTTAGTAAACTTTCCTTTCATTAGCAAAGAGAATAAGGAAGTTTTAATAAAGCTTTCCTTATTTGCCAAGACCAAGAAATATAAAAGAGAGGGCAGAGGTACCTCACCTCATAACAATATCTCTTCTATTAGTTCCTCTCTTCCTTGGTTGGTGGCCGGCCCCTCTCTTCCTCTCCATCTCCTATTCTTCTTCCTTGGCCGACGACATCTTCATCTCAAGGAGTTTTTGTTGGTGGTAGGATATTGTTAGAGGAAGAAGAAGAGATAGGAGACTTTGTTTCTAGCATCCCTTGGAGCTTGGTGGTGGTGGCCAAACCTCATATTCTCTTGGAGTTCTTGTGGTGGCCGAAACTTGTTAGATAAGAAGGAAGCTTGGGTAGTTCTCGTCTCGGTAGATCATCGCTCACACGACGTCCGAGATAAGAAGAGGAATACGATAGAAGATCATGAGGTTGTTGCTTACAAAGAAAAGTATAACTAGTAATTCTATTCGGCATCATACTAGTTTTCATTGTATAGTTTTTGAAATACCAAACACAAGAGGCGTATGATTCTAGGTTTCGAATTTGTGAGTCGAGTTTGTGTTCTTTTGTTTTTTTTTCCGATCTTGTGATTTTATTGCTCATTTTGGTTAAACCTAGGGTTACTATAAGGAAATTAAATATTAAATTTTGTTGAAAGACTTTGTCTAGGAAGTGGTGGATGCTCCCATACCCAAGAAGGCCTAGTGCCTCACCATGTTTAACCTGGATGCCAATCTCTGAAATTAATATTTAATTGAATTTGTAACATGGGTGGATTTGGATCAATAATGTTAAATATCGTTTACGATCCAAGTCTAAACCTCTAAGAACAGATAAGTTAAATTTGGAATCAATAATGTTAAGTTCCGCTTGCGATTCCTAATTTAATTTCTAAAGAACACAATATGTTGTTAGGAATGGTTCAGGACTTGTATAAATTTTTTGTACAGGGGAACTGGTACAATATTCCGAGTATCAACCAACAATTGGTATCAGAGCTAGGGTTTGCCTCTGTCTGTTTGGTTTTCAGTTTAATTATGCACATGCCATACATAATTTAGGCAGAATAATAGTAGGATGTGCTAATTTTGTGGTTGCAGGCTCCAACTATTATGGCTTATAGATATTGTGTGTGATTGGACCCTTGCACATGTCAAGGGCATTTTTTTGTGTGCATGATTGTATGTATTAAATACAGTAGGAGCTGTATTAGTTTTAAGGATTTAACATTTTTGTTTCGATTTAGATTACATGTACATTCCTTTGTGGAATATAGGATCGAAATATGTAAAATTCTATTTTTATCGCGGATCGTATCCTTGCGAGGCGTGGTATTATTTGTGGACCAGAGGTGCAGTGGAAAAAGAAGCAAGATAGATGCGGCGACTAGACCCGATTACGGTGGCTAAAGATGGCAGCAGCTAGGGTTGACAGCACACGGAGGACAGTGATGGAAGAAGCTATAATAGTTGGAAAATTAATTTCTATATTTATTGCTTTTATTTACTGTGATGTGTGTGTGCATGTGATGTGTGCTTGTATAGTTAAAATTCCTCACCTTAAATAACTAAGTGGAAGAGGGATTAGTAAATAAATTCCACGGTCTCCATTACTGGTTTGTAAGTGATGCAACAAACTTGCGTGTTGGCTCTGAGTGCCTCCCTCCCCATCGGATGAGTTTGTTTGCAGATCACTAGATCAAACTTTCTTTATGGATGGTTATAGGAAATTATTTAGGAGCGTGTGATCTTTTCTATCTGAAGGGGCACAATCCTATTTAATGGACTAAGTATCAAGTAATGGTATATACTTAGACACATTAAATAGTATTCTCCCCATCGGAGTCACTGTTATTATTTGTGCGGCCGAAGGAAAAACCAACTATTAATTTTATTTGCCATAAAGTTAGGTTGACAAGAATAAAATTAATGGGCAAAACCTCCTCTTTCAAATGTTTGATTTTGTATACGTCCACACTATCATGACATGCAAAATTCACGGTGTTTGAGGTGTTGATAAATTTAAATATGAGGAATCAATATTATTCTAAATTTAGAGTCTTGACCAAATTTTATTTTGTGATTCTTAGGATGACTTTCAACCAATTGGCCATTATACTGAAAGAGAACAAACTTACTGGTCCAAACTACATAGATTGGAAAAGAAACCTAGACATTGTTCTAACTGCTAAAGGCTATTAGTTTGTACTGTTAGAGGTCTGCTCTAATGTGCCTAATAATGATTCTAGTGAAGAGGAGATTGAGTATCATAGGAAATGGGTCAAGGCAGATGAGATGACGCGGAGTTACATTTGGCTTTTATATCAAATATGCTGCAACATCAGCATCAGACCATGCCTATTGGCCAAGACATGATGTACAATCTCAAGGAACTCTTCGGACACTAGAATCAGGCTGACAGGCAAGACTGTATGATCTCTAGGTACTGGACTAAAAGCAGGAATGAAGAAGCCAAAAGGCAAGTGTTTCATTTGCAAGCAGTCTGACCATTTGTAGGCGGACTGTCCTCGTAGGAAGAGAACAATATAGGTATATCTTATTCTCTAGTAGTTGGAACATGATTAGTGGTGTTATCTATCGGTACCTGACATGTAGATATGATAACCACTGATCATGTCTGCAAATCATTGCAGGGGTTCCAGGAAACCCGACAACTACATGAAGGAGAAATCACTGTCTACATGGGCAATGCTATAAAAGTAGCAGTTGTTGCAGTAGGAGATGTTTATAGGAATAAAATATTGGTTTTAAGAAATTATCTTTACGTACCAAGTTTTAGAAAGAACTTGATTTCAGTTTCTAAATAATACAAGGATGGATATTCTGTCTAAACAAATGGAAATTAATAGCACATCTTCTAACTCTATTAAGAGAAAGCAATCTTCGGAAATGAACCAATCATATATTTGGCATCTAAGGCTAGGTTATATTAACTTGAGTAGGATTCAAAGGATAATAGCCGATGAACTTTTGGGTTCATTGGTAGTGGAAAACTTTCCAACCTACGAGTCTTACTTGGAAGGAAAAATAACCAAGAAGCTTTTAAGTCGAAGGGGTATGGAGCCAAAGATATGTTGGAACTAGTTCATTCTGATTTATGTGGTCCTATGTCTATCCAGGCAAGAGGTGGTTTCGAATATTTTATCTTTTTTATAGATGACTATTCGAGATATGAGTACATTTACTTGATACGCCACAAGTCTAAGTGCTTTGATAAGTTCAAAGAGTACAAGACTGGTGTGGAGAAACGTCAAGGTAAAAGTATCAAGACTCTACGGTGAGATCGTAGTGGCAAGTACCTCTTAGGAGTCACTTATCAGAAGTCGGAATTCAATCCCAATTGACTGCACTTGATACACCCTAACAGAATGGTGTGGTAAAATGAATGTATAGGACTCTTATGGAAATAGTTAGATAAATGATGAGTTATTCAGAATTACCAAATTCATTTTGGGAATATGCTATGGAAACAGCGGTGTACATTCTGAATATGGTACCTTCTAAGTCAGTACCCTCTACTCCCATAGAATTATGGAATGAGTGTAAGCCTAGTCTAAGTCATATCCGAATATGGGGTAGTCCAGCACATGTGCTGAAGGGAGATATTGACAAGTTGAAATCACGTACAGAAGTTTGTCTGTTTGTGGGATATCCTAAGAGAATGAAAGGTGGTTTGTTTTATAATCCTAAAAATCAGAAGATCATTATAAGCACACTACAACAAAAACCCACATAGACATCGGTTTTCCACCGGTGTCTATTACATTTTCGACCGATGTCTATGAAGGCGATGTAAAAAGTCTGTCATTTTAGACATCGGTTTAAAACTGGTGTACTATCACTTAATGACACCGGTGTTCGAATCGGTTATTAACTGGTGTAGTATCACTTAACGATACTGTTTTATCAACGGTGTAAAATCGATGTAATATTAGTTAATAACACCGATTTTATAGCGGTGGAAAACCGATGTAATATTAGTATTTTTTAACAGTACAAATTTGATTTCCGAAACAGTAACCAAACAAATACACAAATATTCACAAATTACACAAATATTCTTCATTCAACATTATCCATAAAATACACAAATATTCACAAATTACATAAATATTCTTCTTACAACACTATCCATAAAATACACAAACATTCTTTTTACATCAAAAGCTAATAGATATCATAATCAAGGTAGAACATTCTTTTAACAACACATCAAGGTAGAACCGCACTTCAAATGTAATCTAGCATGCATTCAGCCCACTTGAACCGCACTTCATCAATTTCAACTCTGGAGTACTTGAGATTTGTAAACTGTAAAAATACATAAATAATATATTAGTAAACCAAGACTAAAAATCATAGTTGAAAAAGCAGTAAGAGTACCAGGTAACAAGATGACTAATTGGAATGCTTAAAAAGAGAAACATTCATCAATTATCTCAACCACATCATATAGTGATAGATCTATCATTCCTGAGAACTGTTTATCACTAAGAGTACATGAAAATTCAATTCATTAGTAGTCGACCCAAATGACATAACTATTTATCACTAAGAGTACATGAAAAGTAAATAAATTCCTCAATAGTAATAAAGATGAGTAACATCAATTCATTTATATGATTTCCAATGATACAAAAACATCAAAACAAATTTTTATTTCAAGGGGAAAATAGCTAAAATGCTAACTAGTCAACATGAATTTCAACCATATATAGATGCAACCATATATATAAGTAAATAAATAAAAGAAAATAAAAAAATGCATCACACAAGAAAGTATCATGCTACTTACATTTATGGATTCCCATATCATGTTAATTCCAATATATCATAGGAACATTCGTGCAAATGTCTTCTTCAGAATATATCAAACCAGCTGCACTTCATTAGTACTTAAATATTTTTTTTATTTACTCAAGAATTTAGTTTACTACATCATATATCCAGTATTAAGGGAAATTAAGAGTAGAACTTTTTTCTATAGAGAGAACACAACGCAGACTCTATATGCTCCTACTACATCTTATTCGAAATGTTAAGTTGCTCCAAGGTTCTTGTAGTGCTCCAAACATGGACTCTTAGTAAACTCTTCAATCACCTGATAATTGAAAAGAATCAAACAATTTGTTACCTTCGGTTAGTGATCATGTTGATAGTTTTTCAAGTAGCACAAGTAAACAAGGCATGCTTATTTCAATGCTTGCAATAAGGATCTTCAGTGGTTCACAAGGTATCAGAAAGTTGAATTTGTAGTTACAAATAAAGTAAAAGAATCATATTCAGCTGTCAAAAGATAACTAGGTCCATTCTCTTAGAGAGAACCATACAAAACAAAATGAAAGGTTTCGAACATAAAAAAATTAAAAAAAAAATGTTAGCCATGCCAAGACTGAGATCACTCATCTATCTATCATTTCAACCTAATAAATTAGTTACTTTGGTTTTGCAAAGTCTCCCAATTGTGTAGGAACCTCAATAGCTTTTATCCCAAGTTCAGAGAAGAAGAATATCGGAACGTTTGTTCAAGTTTGCAGACACACTAGCCTCATTAAATTTGCAAATGCACAACACTTGTACATACAGTGAGAAAGGAACTGCAAATTCTATGGGTACATGATTAGAGTGTTAGTCCTTCATTGGCAATAATAGATAAAAGCTCATACATTGATAACTGTTAGTGTGTGTTTGTAAATAACTCACTGTAGCAGTTCGCCTCTCACTGAAGCATTTGGACTTCTGTAGTTCCTTGTAGAGTTCACGTTTAGCTTCATATTCCAGTATCAAGTAAACTCGAGTCTGTGATACAAAGGAGAATCTAGGTCAACTGAGGTGGCATAAACAAAATTCAGGTTCAATATGCCTACAATCTTTATAAGTCAAGATAGAGCCGAACCTGATCATAGAAGTAACCATAAAAGATATTTCAAATTTAATCAATAATGTAATTCTCTTACCCAGTTTAATCAATAATTTAATCAATAATGTAATTTAATCAATAATCTTTGGATCAGTATGACTTTGGGTTTCAATTTTTACCGGTTGAACCTGACAATCTGGACAAATTTTGCAAACACGGCCATATGATCATGTACACAAATGTGGCATGGTATTGACTAATTCAGTAGTGTTTCCTAGAATAGATTAATTATGCTTGAAGCATGTCCCATTTCTAGATGAATTTATCATTCTAATACTCATCATCTAAAATAGAAGGGAAAAAAAAGGCCACATGCAGAAAGTCCACATAAGGAAAAAAAACCTAGCTAGAAAATATCAGTACAACAGTTATAACTTTTCAATAGTTTAGAAACATTATAGACTAAACCCTATTATGTCTAATTGAAACAAGTTGATCGGGAAGGTTAAAATAAGTTAATCAACTTTTCATATATGTTGGATTTACTATAGAAAACTTGCTGCATTATGCAGAAAAGACATTCAATTGCACTTTACAGTATCTTAAAGTTTTTCAAGAAGAACAAAATACTCTACAAAAGACTATTGTATACTTCATAAGTAACTCATATCATACACATACTAAGTGCATAATGAAAGTTGTTAAATTGTAGTTAGTCCAACAGAAATGGCTTCATAATTAGCATCAAGAAGTTCACCAAAACACGAATGATTAGGAAGACTAGCATATGAGGAATAGATTTAAATCATGAAACTTCTGACGCAGAAGGTACATGCTGGTCCAACAAAGTTGTACACAATTTAGTTGTTAAAATAAGTGAGATGAAATGTAAAGCAAAAAAATAGTTATGTGCAGAAATACATGTAATAATAAAATCGCTGCATAATTGAACATGCCCAAGATACACAGGATGATGACTCACTAAAACGTTGATGTTGTTGCTCAAATGTTATAACACGAGGAGGAAGGAACCCAAAGCCATACATGATAAATATATAGAGCCGAACCTGATCATAGAAGTAACCCAAAGCCATACTATGCAATCTTAAACACTTAAAAGAGAAACATTTTATCACCTATTTGAGACCAATAATGTAATTCTCTTCCACGACTTTATCCCAATCAAACCTCTCTGCCAAACCATTTAGCAAGTCTGCGATCTACTCATAATTCATTGGGCGCAAAGTATCAACTTCAAAACCAAACTTTTCATGTTCAGTACCAATTCTGTTTCAGCAAAAAAAACATACAAGTCATCATAACAATATGACCAACGAGAGTGAAACGTCTCTTTAAACTTCAAAGATAAACAAAGAGGCATCCCTTCCATATGGAATAGAAAAAATGAAACAATTCAATAAGTACAAGGAAATTAATTTTGTAAAGCCCGAAAATTCTCAAAACTATTTTTATAAATATTCTATGATTTTTCTGGAATTTTAGAATACTTTTATGGAATTTTTAGAGTAGCGGAAGTAGCAAAAATAAATAGAAAACGAAAATAGCTTAAGCGGGAATTGAACCCGAGACCTATGGGTCCTATGACTTATGGTGAACCATGGTAACCAAGTGAACCCAGCAGGGCCATGCTGAAAGGAATGAGAAACAATTAAATTTATATTAGAGTTGGACGGAATTACCCACTTAATATAAATAGGGAATTAATAGGTGAAGAGTTATTTTAACGTAACTTCTCCTCTCCCTCAAACCCTCACCGCCGCCCACCTCCCTTCCTTCTTCTTCTCTCGGCGCCAACCACAAGCCAAGGCTAGGGTTCTGTCCCCTAGGGCCATAGGAGGACTTTCCAGCGACATCTTGGATACGAGGACGCTCCCCTCCGCGAGAGGAACGCTTAGACGCGAGAAGATCGTCGAAAGGATCGTCTCCTCCGGAAATCTAGCGATTAGAATCGTAAGAAAATCCGAATAGGAGGTAAGAAACCCCTCACCTGCAGTATAAGTAGCTTTCGTGTGAATTTCATGTCTTAGTTGAGTAATATGTAGACTATCGACACAAAGGATGCGAATTAGCGCATACCAAGTGTTCGATTGAATAGTTAGCACAGAAAAATGCAACTTAGGCATTTTATTAACTTAGATAAATGCAATAGAAGCATTTTATAGCTTATTTAGTCTTGCTCCAGCTCTTACAGGACTAGATGTCCAATGGGTGGGCTCCCACAGTCGCCTCTAGGTTTAGATAACCTAGTTCTAGGTTTAGACAACCTAGTAAAAGCAAGACAAGAATTTATTAGTTTATGTTCAGTATTTTACTTTTCAGTGGCACTGTACTGGATTTGATATCCATTGGGTTGGGCTCCCACAGTCGTCCCTAGGTTCAGATAACCTAGTAGCCCTACTAAATTCGGGACTTGCAAACCCAGGTCTAGTTAGGGACGCGCGCATAGCAAGTACAGTTTCCGGGCCCAAACAGCAGCATGATTATGTATATTCACCTATTATATGTATTAAGTTTTCAAACTCTCACAAGATAGTTAGGTGAATTCAGTACAGCATTAGCATTAGCTGGAATTAGCTCAGTTCAGCTTTTGTAACAGTGTAGTTTCTGTTCATACAACATGATAGTTTATGATTAGCTCTCATTGCCATGATTAGTTAGCTTTCTATGTGTTGTATGTCATGCCATGTTTAGCATATTCAATTTGTATTTCAAATAGCATGTTTTAAAATCATGAATTGCATCGTATACATGTTTTAGTGAGGTAGATGATTTCTTACTAAGCGAAAGCTTACAGATACTTTTTCCTTATACTGCAGATAAAGGTAAAGGAAAGATGTACTAGCGGAGACTGGAGGGCAATGCGATGAGGATGTGTGTGGGCAGGAACTTGGAATAGAGATCTTAGGGAACTTTAGCAAGCTTGGTTTAAACATTAGAACTTTTCAATGTTTTAGCATTTTGCACTTTAATATGTTAATTGCTATGAATTAGTTAACCATGCACTTTATTATGCTTAGAACACTATTTTTATGATGTTAGAATGTTAGTTATTATTGTTAGGATGTTCTTAGTCATTTTTGGAATCATTATGTGTGATTTGGCACGAGACAGTGCTAAAATCAGATCATTGGCACGAAATCAGAAACTCGAATCGATCAGCCGATCGATTCGAGAGTTTCCAATCGATCGATTGATCGACTGGGCAACTCGTCTCGCGAACAGTAGGCGTCTGGATCGATCAGCCGATCGATCCAGCCAATTCCGTCGCGAACAGAAGGCACTGGGATCGATCACTGGATCGATTGACCAGTCTGGATCGATCAGCCGATCAATCCAGAATATTGCCCGAGCACAGTAGCGTGCTGGATCGATCACCGGATCGATCCGACATTCCAATCGATCAATGGATCGATTGGGAGGTCTGATATCAGTGGGAAAATGTTTAAGTTCAGTTCCTTAACCATGGGGAAGGTAAAACATGTCATGAATAGTTAGTTTACACCCCTTAGCATGTATAGAACTAAGAAATATTAGTAGTTTAGCAAAATTTCAGTTAGTACAGTTTCCGCACCTAGATTTAATGGTGGTCACGGAATAGTTTAGCACAGATTAATGTAACGATCGGCCTCACAGCCTAGTTAGTAGGAGGTGGGTCGTTACAGAGTGGTATCAGAGTAGGTTCCATACTTCCTATACACACATCAGCATTGAACCTGCAGCTTCCAAGTAAGAAACGTCTCTCTCTTTGTTATGTTCTTTCTTTCATGTTTATAAATAATGTAGCATGTTGATTGATGATAGTACCTAACCTGATAGTGATAGTAGTTATATAAACATGATTGCCTTAGTTATGTATATCCTCTATGTCTTTAGCAATGGCACGAGGATGCCTAGCTAGAAGGGCACCAGCTACTGAGCCCCAGCATGAGGCAGGCAGTTCAGTGCCTCCCCCAGACCTTACAGCATTAGTGGCTCAGTTACAGCAGCAGCTAGCTGAACAGCAACAGGAGATAGCCACCTTAAAGGCTAATCAGCAGAATACTCCCACAGTCACCCCGGAACCAAACCTAGCAACGCCAGTAGTCTTAGAGGTTCCCCCAGTCCAGCCTACAGCACCAGTAGCCCCAGCAGCAGAGGCAAAGAGAGAAGCCTATCTGATCCAGTGGCAGAGAGTCAAGCCCGAGAACTTCTCAGGCACCAGTGAACCATGGGATGCTCAAGCCTGGTTCAAAACACTGGAGAGTACGATGGAGCTTCTGGACTGGCCAGAACATGAGAAGGTGAAGTGCGCCTCCTTCTGTCTGACAGGAGATGCACGTATGTGGTGGGAGAGAATTAGAGCGAAGCGCCCAGTAAACCAGATGACATGGGATGACTTCGAGAAGGAGTTCTTTGAGGAATTCTTTCACATGCGGGTCACAAACCGCCACTATGATGAGTTCACTGAGTTTCGTCAGGGCAACCTATCAGTGGAAGAAGCCATGAAGAAATTCAATAGACTGGCTCGTCTATGCCCCAAACTAGTCAGTACAGAAAAAGAAC